>NW_016803808.1:734192-741457 GCF_001698545.2 Rhinopithecus bieti | reverse complement strand
CGTGATCCGCCCGTCTCGGCCTCCCAAAGTGCTGGGATTACAGGCTTGAGCCACCGCGCCCGGCTAGTTCTTTCACTTTTGAATGTAAATCATATACTATTAGAATGAAGGATACATTTAAAAAATACTAAACTGAAGCGATCTTTGTGTTTTGATGGTGACTGAGTTCTGCTTTGCGTTTTTGTTACCATTTCGATCCTTGAGTTTCTTTGGTCCTGTTCATTGCCCTGGCTCCAACTCGGCTTTTTCTCCTCTGTAGGCAAAGTTCTAGTGCATACAATCCCAACACGATTGTGATGTTCTGTAAGAGCCTCTGTACTCCAGTCAGTTGGGGCACCCATCTGGGTCTGACTCCCAGCTCTGTCTTTTCCTCCTTCAGGAGGCAGGGAGGCACTATGCCTGTCCCAGCCGCCTCTAATTACCTCCCTCAGGACTTCTCTAGGTGAGACTCAGCGTGACTCAGCAACCAGACTTTTTCTGGGAGCCAGAATATTTTGCCACACAACCAACATATGGTAAACATTCACACTGCCTGAGCACAATAATTGTAAATTAAACATGCCAGGGAAAAGAAAAACGCCTAGATCTCCTCACTCTCAAACGGAGAGATCCTCAGCTCAAGAATGAGAACAAGTTGACAAAGCCATCCCCCCTACCCCCACTCTGCTCCCTGGAGCTGCCGAGGGGATCTGTTGCTCAGAAGGTGGCCCTGAGAGAGCAGAGAAGACACAGGACGCCAGGGTCTATGTGGAGAGGGGCGGAGGGACATGTCTCCTCAGTTTAAAGACAAAACAGATGTGGTCCCAGCTACTCTGGAGGCTGAGGCAGGAGAATCGCTTAAACCGAGGAGGCAGAGGTTGCAGTGAGCCAAGATTGTGCCCCTGCACTCCAGCCTGGGTGACAGAGTGAGACCCTGTCTCAAAAACAAATGAAAAGATAAAACAGAGTGCTAAGAAGGAAGCGGCTCTGTTTGAAGTACTTGCCACCGTGGCTGGATCAGCTTTATATATTTGCAGGGAGCAGTACAGTTACTCCCAATTTTTAAGTTTGGTGGACTTTCCTCTTTTTTTTCTTTCTCAGCCGTATGGAGGTGTGGCAATTAGGAAAGACCAGGGCAGACACGGACATTTGGCAGCCTCCACAAATGGGATTTCAATGCTGTGAGTCCTGCGGTGGGGCCGTCCTGGTCCTGCTCTTTGGAACGTAGCTGCTGGGAGCCCCTCTTCTCTCTGCATTCCTAGGCTCATGGTGTTGTGCCTCTGGGAAAGGGCAGCCTGTTAGAAGCAGCTGGTGTGGGCCGGCTTCCTCGTCTGAGATGCCTCTTGGCATTTGGTGTTCACGTGACAAAGAATGCACGCTGTATCCCCACCTTTCAGAGCCTGCAGTTTTCTTCCCCTGAAGTAGTTTGGTCTGCTTTGGAAGATGTTGCTTTTTAGGTTCTAAAGTGGAGTTTGAAGGTTGGAAGAGTTTGTGTTTTTGTTATTGTTTTATTTTAAATGTCTTGGCTCTGTGCTGATGGTTTTAAGGATCTGGGAGTGAGGAGCGAGAGGGAATGTGTGAGTGGAGATGTTTTGAGGGATGCTCCAACCTCAGGGTCAAGGCTGGCCGTGAAGACAGGGGGCTTAGGCGCCCTTCCTGGGTCGTGCTGTCCCCTGCCGGCCTGCAGCTCTCAATACAGCACCAATGAGCACTGGAACGCTCTTGTATAATAGGCTTCCTGGAAGAAGGGCCTCCCTCGTTTGCCCTTTGCAACCCTGTTTCCCTAACGTGAGAGGGCATGGCCCAGAGCATTGAAGGAATGAAGGCAGGAGACGCACCTGCAAGGCGAATGGAAAATCCTCACATCCACCTATTCACTGATTCGCTTTTTAAAATAAGAGATCAGTGTCTCCAGTGCACTCCAAGTCAGTGAGCATGGGACATTGAGAAGGTCCAAGTATACCCTAGTATACTGGAAACTGGTTGGGCAAGGTAAGCCCAGGCAGGAGGAAGAGAGGAAGAAGGTGGCATGGACACGGAGGTACAAGACCTCTAGAGCTGCACGCAGACTGGAGCCATCTACACGTGGCTATGCAGCACCACGCAGATTTGATGCTGTAGGGAGCAAGGAAACATCTGTAATCAATTGCCTCTTTAAAAGTGTGGTACCCACAGGGTTGGAGTTTTATTTTGTTGTTTTTTAACTGACAGTACCTTTTCTGAGTTTGTTTCAGGAAAAAAAAAAAATGAGTTCTGATTTTTCTTCCCCAGTTGACCTGGGGCTGTGCCCTCTTCACTCCCATCCTGGCCTGAGATTAGATGTCAGCCCCGCCTCTGTGAGCCCTGCCAGCCCCCTCTGCTCACGGCAGCTGCACTCTGATGTCCAGACCCCTCGACCAGCCTGAAGCCTGTCAGGGTCCGCCCAGCCCACTGTCCAGCCTCAGCTTCCATCCCCTGCTCCTCTCCCATGATGCTCCAGCCATACACACCTGCTGTTCCCGGGACAGCCCTGGGTGGATGTTTACTCCTGCCTGCTCCTCTCCCTGGAACACCGTTATCCTCCCCTTCACTGCTTGGCTGACCCTTCTCTGTCCTTGAAGCCTCAGATATCACTTCCTTTGAAACCGTCGCTGCTGCCCCTGGGCTGGATGCCCCTGCCTGTGCTGCTTCCCTGGAGCCTGGCCTGCACTGGGCTGGGCTGGCCGATTTCTGTGAGCTCCTGCAACAGTACCACCGTAATGGGCCAGAGCAGGGGGCTTTTATCCCAGACGTGGCAGGTGGAGCAGCGTCCAGGAGCCAGAACTACCTGTCTCCTGGATGCTTGAGGGCGGCGGTTTTTGAGTGTGGTCCAGGACATCCAGACCACTGGGGAACCCGTCAGCAATGTGGACTCTCCAGCCCCAGCCTGAGAGGTGGGATCCAAGCCTCTGGGGACAGTCCATGATCTGCTCCAACCTGCTCTCCCGGGACTGTGCTCCTGCCCAAGTGGGGGAGCCCTGGCAGCTCTGTAGATGGGCAGGTGGGCGATGATCCAGTCCAACCCCTCGGGCAGCCTTTCCTGGTCATTCAGACTTCAACAAGGGTGACATCGTGTTCTGAAGGCACACTCAGAGGACAGAGAGTTTGTCATCTATAGCTTAAAACCAATGTCAGCCAATCATGGGGATGAGGCTGGGGCCGGCCTGCAGAAGAAGAGGGGACTGTGCATTCGTTGGGGGCTCCAGCTAAGGGTGGCCGACCTTGCCTGGGCTCAGAGGCCTGGAGCCACACATGACTGGGTTGGGAGATGACGCCAGAGGCCTGCTTAGCAGCCATGGTGCAAGTGAAAATCCAGGGTCTAAGGGGTGGATGCTGCCCAGAATTCTGGGGGTGGTGCTTGCTGTTTTATCGGACCAGGACATGGAGCTTGTCCTGTTCCAGACTTAAATGTTATCGCCAAAAAGAAGCCCTAAACAGGCCACTGTGTCCTATTTTTTTAAAATTACAGTTGAGAAATAGAGGTCTGGAGTGATGACAGGATGGGCCAAGGCCACAGGCTGCTGACGAGGGTGGCGCTCTGCCCTGCCCCTGCACCCGGGGCAGCCCTGGTCTCCAGGAGCAGTGCCCTTAGAGCCTCGCTCAACTCTGGGGATAGGAGGGGCCCCCAAGGTTGGCCTGCCCCTTCCCCTTCTTCTAGGCTGACGGGGGCCATCAGGAAGTAGGGAAGGGGTTTGGAGAATGCCTCCAACTCCAATTGTTGGAGGCTTTCTTAGAATTTGGGGTACATGGTTCTTTTTCTTCAATTTCTGTCCAGTTCCTGAAGGGGAAATGTGTGCCCCATGTCCACACACAGGCCTGTGCCACACTGAGAGATACAGAACTGGATGAGGCCCCCAGCCTGGCACCCCTCAGAGAGCCTGGGAGCAAGGTCCCGTGGGTGGGCGGTCCCATGCCCAGTACACACATCGGATGCGTTGAGGAATCACCTCTGACGTGTTCCAACCAGGCATAAATAACACGTGACATTGTCCTGACAGCAAATAGAGCTGACCGTGCCCTGTTGTCTCAGTACTCTCTGTGGACACCATTTAAAAACCTTTTTGGAGATCTTGCTGTGTTGCCCAGGGTGGAGTACAATCATGATCATGGCTCACTGCAGCCTTGAATTCCTGGCCTCAAGTGATCCTCCCACCGTAGCCTCCCAAAGTGCTGGGATTACAAGGTATGTGCCACGCCTGATGCGTGGCCACTGTGGGGCACCATTTATAGAGTGACTTGTGGCCCTGCAGTCACAGGTAAGTAGAATTGGACCTACGAGACACTTTGGCGCTAGGGCAGCTGTCAGCGCTGCCGTCAGGGCCACAGTTGAGTGTTTGGGAGCTTCTGGTATCCTCATAGCCAGTCTATTCCACACAAATGAGGCCAGAGGAATGCCCTTCTAGTGAACGGGGCTCCTGCCACCATTCTGAGTCGAACCACAGGGCAGCCCCTGCAGTTGGCAGAAGAGGGCAGGATTCTCACCCAGGCTGCTGGGGCTTCCTCTGAGGCTGCACCGGGCATCCCCTCCCAGGTCTCATCTGTTCTCTGCCAGCCCCGATATACTCTGGGCCCCTTGCCTCTTCCCACTTGTAGCCCCTGGAATTTCCTTGGGGTTTTCACTCCCCTCTTCCCAAAGCCTGCTTGCTGCCCTCAGACAGGTGCGGCCCACCACCTCCTTGCTGCTACATTTTGTTCAATGTCAGAGCGTCCTGTGGAGCCACCTCCTCCGGGCTCCGCTGTAGGGATGCCTTTGAGTCCGATGTCTTTCTTATCTCGTGTACCCACAGTGAGCACACGGAGTAGCTGATTTGTGAATAGCTGTGAATTGCTTGAATTTCCTGTTTCTCCAAGGAAGGAGGCCCTTTCCTTTCCCTGGTGCCACCTCCCAGGGTCTTCCAGGGATGGAGTTGGGGCATGAGGAGTCATGGGCACACCGGGGAAAGGCATGTTCACTCTGGGTGAGGTGACCTGCTCTGGAGCGCACGGCGTCTCCCTGGGGCTGACCGCGGCCTCTGCCTCCGCGTGGGTTTGAACAGAGGCCGTTTTCACTGCGGCCTCATTTCCTTGCGGTGCCTGGCACCGTGCCATGCCTCCTGAATGGTGAGCAGTGCGTACACAGCCCTGTGCCCTGTCTTTTTCATCTGTCACTAGAGCAGGTTTTCAGAAACTCAGATCTGGGCTTTCGCTCTCCGTGGTTTCCCCAGCTCTTGAGGGCAGCCGCTCCAGTGCCAGCCCAGCCCTTGCCTCTGCAGCCTGTCCTCTCAGCTCATCCTCCAACCTGCCAGAGCTGTCTCACCTTGGGGTCATTGCCTTTCCACAGACCTGGGCCCCTCATGACCCCGTCTGGCCTGGAAGTTCTCTCACTTAAGACTTAACTATACAAAGCCTTTTGTGGTTGAGCCCTTCAGTTAGAAGTGGCCGTTTCCTCCATCTTCCTACCCTGCCCTGTGTGGATTCCCGGCGAGGCAGGAAAATGTTCAGGGCTGAGCTCAGGGTAGAGGGAATATCTGACAAGTGGCTGTGGCTGTTTCTGCTTCCTCCTCCTGCCCAATGTCTCTCGTTCACTGTATTGTTTCCCAGCATCTAGCTAGGAAAAGCACATAGAAGTTCTAATTAAAATTCATTGAATGAATAAATGAAGTTATTTCATTCTCATCAGAAATGAAAGGAAAATGTGTAAAGACACATACACAATTGATAGGTATCCATGACATCATAAGAAACAGGCCTCTTTCTCTGGAGTGAAGACTGACGTCACATTTTGATTGACTTATTACCTTTTTAGAGTCAGGGTCTTGCTATGTCACCCAGGCTAGAGTGCAGTGGCATCATCATAGCTCACTATAGCATTGAACTCCTGGGCTCAAGTGATCTTCCTGCTTCAGCCTTCTGAGTAGTTGGGACTACAGGTGTGTGCCAATACACCCAGCTAATTTTTCTACTTTTTTGTAGAGACAGTGTCTCATGTTGTCCAGGCTGGTCTTGAACTCCTGGGCTCAAGTAATCCTCCCACCTCACAAAGCTGTAACCTCAGCCTCCCAAAGTGCTGGGATGACAGGTGTGACACCTGGCCTCAATTGACTTATTTAATTGGCACAAATTTTTTACCTCTTAAAAGCCTCTAAGTTGGGCTTGAGAAAGCCAGGTCTCAGCCACCGGGTTTGCTGGCTACATATACTTTGGCCAGTAGGCCAAAGGTTGAGCGGGGAGAAGCACACAGCTGCTCTGAATTTGTGGTGCCCAAAAAAGCAGGGAGAGAAAAGTACAAACATTAGCCCTTGTTGATTTAGTTGGTTGGCTTTGTAAGACTGCAGGGTGTAGAAGTCAGCTTTTCTTTCTGGCTCCTGCTGACTCATTTGCCAAAGCAAGACAGAATTGCAACCTGCTAGGCATGAAGGTACTGTGTGAATTGTTGGAGTGGCTGAGCTTCTGTAGATTACATTTTGCTGTTGTATTGCTCCAAGGTACTTTGCTTTCGGAAATCTCCTATCATTGCCGTTCTTAATTTTCAATGTTATCGCTGCCGTTTGAAAAGCGAGGGAGAAACACATTTTCTTTTTCATTAGTTTGAATGTCACTCCTTGAAGTTTGTTCCTGGGGAGCACTCCTAGGATGCCCTGAAATTTCTGATTTATCACCTAATGAAAATCAGCGTTTTTGGAGCCAGTTCATGACTGATCGAGAAGTTGAGCATTTTCTCCGGGAGGCAGGCATCACTGAAATTTACACGCAAATGAAAATCTTCATGTTTAGCCCCTCCCTTCACCTAGAAAATAACCCCACCCGCAAATCCTGCTGCATCTTCCTCCATTTAAGATGGAACCAGCCCCTTCTTTGCCTTCTCCAGCGTTGTGAACATTTCTTTCCACTTGCTGAGTTAATGATCTTTTGAAGAAAGATTAAGGAAATAGGGTCACTTAATTGAGGGAGAGGTCGGGGTGATGGCCGAACGTCGCCAAGGGGTTATCAAGGATTCCGAAAGGTATTAGGCTGCTCCTGTCCTTCTCTGCAGGAAACCGCTCCAGCACTCGGTCCACCCCGGCACTCGGTCCCCCCCAGCACTCAGTCCACCCCAGCACTCGGTCCCCCCTAGCACTCAGTCCACCCCGGCACTCGGTCCACCCTGGCACTCGGTCCACCCCAGCACTCGGTCCACCCCGGCACTCGGTCCCCCCCGGCACTCGGTCCACCCCAGTCCCAGTACTCGGTCCCCCCCAGCACTCAGTCCACCCCAGCACTCGGTCCACCCCAGCACTCGGTCCCCCCCG
>NW_016803808.1:702075-733112 GCF_001698545.2 Rhinopithecus bieti | reverse complement strand
TACTCGGTCCACCCCGGCACTCGGTCCACCCCAGTCCCAGTACTCGGTCCACCCCGGCACTCGGTCCACCCCGGCACTCGGTCCACCCCGGCACTCGGTCCACCCCGGCACTCGGTCCACCCCGGCACTCGGTCCACCCCAGTCCCAGTACTCGGTCCACCCCAGCACTCGGTCCACCCCGGCACTCGGTCCACCCCGGCACTCGGTCCACCCCGGCACTCGGTCCACCCCAGAACAGGCAATGCTCATCAGGAGCGTTTTGAGGCAGTTTTGGCCCATGTCACTGTTCCTAATAGACTGAAAGCAAATAAAGCCATGAAGCCAAGAGGCTCAGCTGAACCGTGGCCAGGAAATTCAGACCCCACCCTCTTTTCTGAAGCATATGGTTGAGACATTATTTGTAGAGAAAATCAAACCCTCCTGATTTTGGAACAAGTTGATGGGAATTGTTAGGATCAGGCTGCAGCGAGACAGTCAGTGTTCTGGGGTGGATGGAGAGCCTTAGAGGCAGTGCAACCAGGTGGTGCGGATGGTGGTGACAGTCAACTATGGGCTCTGCTTTAGGTCGAAGGCAGATGGGATGAGTGAAGACTGTAGCAGAGAGGACACAGGTTGGATAAAGAGTAACTATTGTGATAATCACAGCCTCCAAGCCTGTGAGAACAGGCTGCTGAGTTAACATCATCATCAGATATCTTCAAGAAAAGGCTTGACAGTAAACTAACATGTGTGTGTCCACTATCAGATAGATGTGTTCATTTATTCATTCATTACATTTGAACATCAATGCAGTGGTAACTAGTAGGATAACAGTATGGGAAACAAAGATAAAAGATATAAATTTGTCAGGCAGATGACGTATATATACATTGCAATGTAATATGGCGAGTCCTAAGATGAGAGGCAAGCTTGAGTGCCAGGAAGCAGGCCTAACCCAACCGGGGGAGCACTGGGTATGGGCGATGAGATAAGACTTCCTGGGGAAGACAAGTCTTAGGAGATGGTAGGTGTGGTGGGCAATTCTTTTTTTTGGGGGGGGGGGACTGGGTCTCACTGTGTTGCCCAGGCTACAGTGCAGTGGTGCAATCATGACTCACTGCAACCTTGACCCTTTGGGCTAAAGCAATCCTCCTGCCTCCGCCTCCCCAGTAGCTGGGACTACAGGCATGTGCTGCCATGCCCATCTAATTTTTAAATTTTTTGTAGACACAGAGTCTTGCTATGTTGCCCAGGCTGGTCTTAAATTCTTGGACTCAAGTGATCTGTCTGCCTTGTCCTTCCAAAATGCTGGGATTGCAAGTGTGAGCCACCATGCCTGGCCGTGATGGGCAATTCTAACAATAATACTAACAGTGATTCCAGGTAAGCGGATAATACTGGCCATGCCAGGGACTGTGGTCAATGCGTCAGGTGGCTTCCCTTAGGCGCTCCTTACTCACAACAGCCTTTGGAGGTGGTTGCTATTACTTGGCAGTTTGAGCCTAGGTAGGGTGTTGATGCAGAGAGAAAGGGCAAGGCAGGAACAGGCAGGGGGCATTGAAGAACTGCACCCACCTGGTCTGGCTGCTATGATGAGCATTAAGGCTAGGACTCAGGCCAGGCCATGTCCCGAAGGACTGAGTGTGGAGCCGACCCTGTGGGCAAGGGTGCTTCTGATGGGGTAAGTTCTCAAAGGGAGTGATCCGTGATGATTCTGGAGTAGGTGGGTGACAAGGCAGGATTCATTCTGTAGCAAGATCCCTGTGTGGAGAGTACCTTGTTGGGAGGGAAGAGGAGGAACAGTCAGGAAACCAGAATCAGTGTGCAGAAGTTGGGAGGGAGGGCATGTCAGGGCAGTCCTCTAGCCCCAGCCTTGTCCTGATGAAGACACTGAGGCTCAGAGTAGACCTCGGAAATAAGCAGGTATGTTGCAGTGTTCCAGTGCAGCTTCCTACCATGCCGTAGACACTGAGTGTGACCTTTTGTCCTCTCTGTTTTGTGATTTTTGTCTAAATCTTTCCATCCAGCCCCTCAGGCTATAATTGGGTCTCTTTCAGGGTCAGAGAAGAGAGAAACCCTTCCCTCTGAACTTTTCCTCTAAGTTCTGCTTCAGCAGGCATTTGTGGTCTTTGAATGGATAACCAGGCTCCTGGCTCATGTGGCTTAGCTGGTGGTTCTGAAAACAAATCAGCTCCCAGTGTGGCCCGCCACGGGGCTGCTGCTGGGGTCCTTAGAGGCCTCTGGTACACAGCAGACAGCCACTTTCTCCCCGTCTCTCAGACATATTCTAGGTGGCCCTCTGCTTTCTGTAACCCGGATCCTCCTTGTTGTATTTGCAGCCTGCAGAACTGAGCTGATTCACTTTTATGGAAATACACATTTTAAATATTTAGTTCCTCATGGAGAGTTTTGTTTAAAATTACTTGAAATTGGAACCTTTCAAATTGGAGATGTTTGAAAATCTTCCTTAAACTCTGAAAATAAGTTCACTTCTTGGCTAGGATCCGAGAGTAAGAAATTTCCTCCAAAACGATCATTATCTTGAAACGTGAAGGAGTCAGGAGCGATAGATGAGAGGGCACCTTGCTCACAGGTCAGTGTTGGGTGGTTCTCCAGGAGGACCTGGGCTCAGGGCCTGGCTGCCCTGACTGCTGGGACCTGCCCAGCGGCTGCTTGGCTTGTTTCAGTCTGCGCCTTTAAAGAAAGTCATGGGAGCGCTCAAGTTGCCTCCTCCCTTTTTCTTGAAATGTACACTAATGTTATTAACTATCAGATTCATCCCCAAGCACCTTCCTTTGATAAGCCCAGTTATTGTGGCCAGTACTGTTCGGCCACTGTAGAGGCCCAGCATGAGCTTCCGGCAGGATGCACAGGTATCTGTAGCCTGTCCTGGTCGGCGCCCAGCTCTGGCCCACACACGTGGCTCACCCTTAGGTAACAGAGACAAAGGGTGTTGAGTAGTACTCAGTGAGAAGGCAAGCTTCCAGCTCCTGAACTGAAGTATTAAGTTTAAAATGTTTTAACTTTCCAACAGATAGAAGAGATTTGTAGGCAGAAGAGTTTGCTGGACACCAACATGGGAGTGAATGAGCCCTGTGTTGAAACCACCACCTTCCTGTTGAATTTGACCCCCAGTGTTGCAGGTGGAGCCTGGTGGAAGGGCTCCTGGATCCTGGAAATGTCTCCCTCATGAATGGCTTGATGCCGTCCTACAGAAATGAATGGGTTCTTGCTCTGTTAGTTCCTGCAAGAGCTGCTTGTGAAGAAGAGCCTGGCCCCTCCCCTCTTTCTCTGTCTCTCTTTATTCTTTTTCTTAATTTTTGAGACAGGGTCTGGCTCTGTGGCCCCCACTGGAGTGCAGGGGTGCAGCCTTGGCTCACTGCAACCTCTGTTTCCTGTGCTCAAGCCATCCTCCCACCTCAGCCTCCCAAGCAGCTGGGACTACAGGTGCATGCCACCATGCCTGGCTAATTTTTGTATTTTTTGTAGAGATGGGGACTCACCGTGTTACCCAGGCTGGTCTCAAATTCCTGGGCTCCAGCAATCCACCCGCCTCAGCCTCTCAAAGTGCTGGGATTCCAGGCGTGTGCCACCGTGCATGGCACCCTCTTGCTCTCTTGCCTCCTCCCTCAGCATGTGGTCTCTGCACACACCGGCTTCTCTTCACCCTCCACCATGAGGAGAAGCAGCCTGAGGCCCTCTCCACATGCAGATGTCTGATCTTCCAGCCTGCAGAACCCTGAACCAAATATACTGAAAAAAAAAAAAATAATAAATTATCCAGTCTCAGGTATTTCTTTATAGCAACACAAATGAACTGAGACAGTCCTCATGCTGTACATTGGATCCCTAGTCTTGTTAGTACCCTTTGGCCTGCAGTTCCCCATCCCCCTACACTTTCATTACCACTCTACTCTGTTTCTATGTATATATGATCCTGCCTTTATGTAAAAATTTGGTATTTTCTGCATCATGAATTATGTTTTAAAATTGTATATGCAGAGGGTACCTGTGCAGGTTTGTTACATAGGCATATTGCATGACGCTGAGGTTTGGGCTTCTAATGATCCCGTCACCCAATGGTAAACGCAGTAACCAACAGGTAGTTTTTCAACCCTTGTCCTCCCTCTCTGTCCTCTTTGTATCCCCAGGGTTTACTGTTGCCATTTTATGTCCATGTGTACTCGGTGTTTAGCTTCTACTTATAAGTAAGAGCATGTGGTATTTGGGTTTCTGTTCCTGTGGTAATTCGCTTAGGATAAAGGCCTCCAGCTGCACTCGTGTTGCTGCAAAGGACATGATTTTATTTTTTATGGCTGCATAGTATTCCACGGTGTAGACGTACCACATTTTTTTTTCCAGTCCACCACTGATGGCCACCTGGGTTGATTCTGTGTCTTTACTATTGTGAATAGTGGGCCATGGATTTTTGCAGTAATTTCAATTTCTTAAATATTGCATTAAAAGATTATTTCTCTTGATCACTGAGTTTTTTGACACCTCATAAATTCTGCATTCAAGGTCTCATTGCTCTCCAATCATCGCCCTGATCCTGGCCCTGAGGCTGTTCCACTGTGCCCTTCGATGTCAGCATCACTTAGCACAGGTTTGGCGCTGAAGTAAAGGAGAGACTCCCTTCAGGACATGGGACCCACACGGCCCGCTCTTATTCCAACTTTCCAGGCTTCTTCTCTTTCCACACAAAGGATTCCTGTCTCTGAGTCCCTGGGTCCTGCTGCCTGTGACCCCTCTGCCCCATCTCTTATCTGGCGAATCTCCTCCTCCTACTCAAATGTGCTCTTTGCTAGTAGCCTTTCTAGGACCCCTGTCTTGGTCCGGACTTCGATCCAAGATCGGAGCAGGTATCAACAGCAGGTAGAAGCCAGGCAGCAGGAGCAGGCACTTCTGGGCCTGCAAGGGCAGGGGGGCCTTCCCAGGTTCCCAAGAGTGCAGAGATGCCCGAGGTCGAAGCTGCTGGTTTGGGTGGCTACAGTGGCACCTGGGAGGGCAGGGCTCCTGCCTGCTCCTGGCCCTTCCAGACCATGAGAGGTCCAGGTCTACTGCCTGGCTTGGGCAGCTGTAACTATGCCTGTGAGGGTGGGGCTCCTGCCTGCTCCTGGCTCCTGCTGGCTCCATGGAGCATGCAGCCCCAGCTGTGCCCCCTTGCAGCCTGGGGTGGGGGCTTCTGATCCTTGCTGGGCCCCAAGCCAGTGTCTGGGGCAGGAGCGACATCACCACGAGCTCTCCCCGTTGCCCTGGTACTCCAGGATGGCCTGGGATGGAGTGGATCTCGAGCCCTGGGCTCAGCCATCACAAGTGGCCAGCTTGGCAGCCATCTTGACTCAGGACAGACCCCAGGGACCCCGCCCTGGATGGCCTGTGCAGAGCCTTTTACTGAAGTGCAGGAACCTGGCACCCTAGTTGGTGTGGGCACAGTGGCTGTGCCACTGGCCAGGTCCCCAAAGTGGTTACCACTTCCTGCCCTGGATCCCCAAAGTGCAGCCTCAGCTCTGCACTGGGGCCCCTTTGTGCCCAGCCATGCTGCTCCCCTGCTGTGCTGCTCCCCCTCCTGAAGGTGATTGGGTCCAACCCCATTGCAGCCACCCCCAGGGCAGTGGGCTGTTGGGGGGCCCTGTCCACCTCCTCCCCGCACCCTCCCTGTAGCAGCTGGTGTGATGGTAGTGCCACACCAGACTGTCATTGCTGCTATCAATCCCTGCTCTGAAGAGGTACTTCTAATGGCCGTTGGGATAGGGACGATGACTGCTCTTAACTTACAGGCCTATCTGAGGGTCCCCAGTGTAGGAAGTCATTGTCCGCCATTTGCATGGTCATTTGGAGTTTGATGGCCCATCCCTTTCTTCCAAACTGCTGTCACAGATCACTGGTTGGTCCACCCCTACAATGGCCAAAAGTTACAAATAACTCAAAAGAAAAGCTTCCTTGATTCTGGAAAACAAAACAAAGGATCAATCATGTCCCAACAAGTCAAAAGAAGATGACTTCAGTCTTCCATTGGTTCAGTTCACTGGGTCGAGCCGTGTTGGAAATCTTCAGTTATCAGAAACCTACACCGAGGGCTGAAGACGGTCCTTTGAAGACTGTCAAAACTAGACAACACTTGTCCAAAAGTCAAAATGTCCTAGGGTAGTCACAGTCAAAACCACGATGGATAAGGAACTGTGGTCGCCTCTGTAGTCTCCAAGAACCTAACAGTAACAGTAATTGTGATTGAGAACACACAGTCCGATAGGATTCGAGGAGGCCCCTACCATTTTGGAGCACATATTAACATGACTCACTAAAATATAAACACCTTATTTTGACAGTTGGGGGGACTGTGCTTTTTTCTTTTAAAATCAGCATGTGACCTGAACAGGTAGGAACCTGGGCGCCTTTGAAGGGCGCGCCGGGAGGAACCAAGAGCCTTTAAACTGGGGCTGCCCCGAGGCGCAGGGGCCACGCTTCCCAGGGCCGTGACTCCACTGGGGCCTCACAGGCGCTCTGGGCACACGGGCAGATCCCAGGGAAGGGGCTGAGGGCAGAGCAGGGCACGCGTCATTGTCTCGGCAGCCACCCTCTCAGAGGCCCTGGCTGTGGCCCTGCTGGTGGCTCCAGGCTGAGGCCAGGTGGTTGCTGTGACCGAGGGCACGGAGCCTGGCACAGATTGTGGTTTGGGAACGGGCATGTGGCCCACGGGGCTCCTCTCGGTTCCTCCCCAGGCAGGCAGGCCGGGAGCAGCCCCCAGGAGTCACCCGTGGCCTGGGCTGGCCTGGGAGTTGTGGTGACTCGGTGGCCTCGCCCTGGCGGTGCAGTCCGGGGAACAGGAGCCCGCATGGCTTCCCGGCGCCTCAGCCCCAGTCAACTTTGCAGCGGCCCTGCCTGAGGCTCCCATGCCCCGGGCACTGAGGGCCAGCCACCTCACCCTGCTGACTTCCTGCGTGGCACTCACAGGGCCTCCGACGAAGGGCGGAGTCTCGGTGTTTGTCGCAGGGGCTGGGGGTCCGAGGGCACAGCAATGGGGCAGAAAGCCAGGTTGGGGCTGAGCAGTGAAGCTGAAGAAGCAGCGCGATGGGAAAGTCGAGGAGTGAGAATGCGATTCTAGACCCACAGCTGCTCCTTCTCGTGGGAACAGATGAGGGCAGCAGCCGGGGTGACTTTCCCTGCCCTTCTCACTTGGCATGAGGAGCAATGACGCGGCCACCGGGAAGCATGGGGAGGAGGGGGCCCTCCTGGTGTTCACATGGCCCGGGGCACTGGGCCAGTGGGGTCCCTGGTCTGTCCCATCGTCCCCTGCCCGCCTCTGGGTCTGATTTTTCTGTCATGGCAAAGGTCCTGCAAGGGGCCTGTGGGTTCTCAGGTCTCAAACCCAAACTCCTGTTCCACCCTCCTCCAAGAGCTGGTCCTTGGAGTGCAGCCTTGGAGGGTGGCCCCACCCCCTCGGGAGGACGCTCCCAGGAAGGAGCCTGCCCAGGCAATGGGGTCAGGCCCTTTGGGCAGAGATTTCTGGGCTCCCAGGTGCCTAGGGCATGGTGTAGAAGTTGGGGCACAGGCTTCCTGTGGACCAACCCTACAGATCCTCCCTGAGTTTGCTAGGACTACCCACTTAAAGCACCACAAACTGTGGGGCTTGAGCAACAGGAAGCCCTTGCCTCATAGTTCTGGAGGTCTGGCAGGATTGGCTTTTCAGAGCACCCCTGTGCTTGGTTTGGAGGTGGCCATCTTCTCCCTGTGTCTCTTCACATTGCTTTCCTTTTATGTGTGTCTGTGTCCAACTTTCCTCTTTCCATAAGGACACCAGTCATATTCTAGATAGGGCCTACCCTAATGACCTCACTTTAACTTGATTACCTTTGTGAAAACCTGGTCCCCAAATAAGGTCATACTGTGAGATTCTGGGGGTCAGGACTTCAACATCTGGATTTTGGGGGAAAACATTTCAATCCATAACTGATTCAGTCTGTAGCCTGGTTGGGAAGGGCTCAGCCAGATGTGGGCTGAAGCGAAGCCCTCAAAAGCTCAGGGCCCAGGAAAGGGTCTTTTTCCTAAGGACCCTGAAGGCGACGGGCAGTGGGGAGGGATGAGGTGTGATGGGAGATGAGCCCAGAGAGGTGGGGGCCTTGATGAAGGGGTTGGCACGTGGTTGGTGGTACAGCAGGAAGTCTCTGGAGGGCTTTGGGAATGGACAGCACAGTGACCATATCTGCACCCCAGAACCCTGCCTCTTGGTCCAGGCTGCACCCCAGACTAGGATGGGATCCTGTCAGTATTGGATGTGTAGGCATGTCTGTGAAGCGCTGCTTTAGAAGCCTAGCTGAGCATGTGATGGTTAATTTCATGAGTCAACCTGACTGGGCTAAAGGACATCCATGTAGCTGGCAAGACATTATTTCTGGGAGTGACCCTGAGGGAGTTTCTGCTTCTCTTGGAGGTCAGCAGGCAGAGTACTTCTTTTAAAGACAACTGAAGGGAAAATATCCACCAGCAAGGCATTTCCTAGTCCTGTGACCAGGAAATGATCAAGATGGCTCGGTCTTGACCTTCAAGCTTTAGCAAGGTGTTGGAAGAGGGAATGGGGGCTGGAAAAGCTCAGGTCATGCTGGCCTGTCTCTCTGTTCCCTGCAGTGGAAGCAGGGCCTCCTGGACACCTGAATGAAAGAGACGCTCTGTGCATCCCGGTTATCAGCCAAAAATGCATCTCATATGTAATCAGGAACATTTTATCCAAATCCTTGCTCAGATGTGGACATAGGGGAAGAAAGCAAAATAAGCCTGGGCACCCAGAGCCCATATGGGCCACAGACAGACCCTGTGAGCACTCGTCAGAGGGGCAGTAACATCACCCCAACACCATGTGACACCTCTTCAGGACAGCCCATAACTGTTTGCAATGCAGTGAATGTGACATTTATTCTCAGCTATGTGCAGAGGCAGGTGAGGTTATAGCAAATAGAATATAGAAATATTCATTTTCCTTCCAAAAAGGGCTCCTAAATGTCAAATCAAATGAAATGGAATCATTGTATCGGGGCCGAACACACACAGCTTGCAGATAGCGCAAACTCTCTATATGTTCCCCCAACCTCGCTGCTCCCTGTAGAAGCAGTTTATTGACCTAGGCCAGTTAAATAAAGTTCATATACACTTATTAGTTGAGCAAATGTCATTTGCTAGAGTCTGACCGAAATTCATTAGCTAACTTCTCCTCACTTTCAGCTCCTCCCACTCCAGGAACCTCACACTTTTTGTCTGGTTTTCTTTGCCGGACTAATTAGAAGGTTTTCTGACAGCAAGTGTACATGAAGTAGTTGAGCTCTGTAGTCCACCTTTAACACCTGAAAATGATCACACTAAAATTCCTGGCGCGCAGCATCCAAACGTCAGCATTTCTGGGCCCCGAGGCTTTGGGAGTATGGAGGCTGTGGGAAGAGCAGGAGGGAGGCCTGGGGCTGCTAGGCTAATGCCCAGGAATGGCTGGACCAAGTGAGTGGCATGCTGCCCCACCCTGAGAGAGAGCAGGGGCAGGAGGCTCAACTGAGCAATAAACATGCCCAGCTCCAAAAGGCAGGCCTCTGTGCACAGATGTTGTGATGTTATGAGATAATTTTCAGGCCTCAATGGGGTGAAAGGGTGGATTTGCCAGAGAGGGGGCATACCTATGGCGGTCTTTTCACTGAGCAACACCATGATTTCATTACCATGTCAATTCTGGGAGAAGGCCCTGATTTAACACAGCAGTTGGCTGAATGCATATGGAGCGGGTGGACCTCTGAATGAATAGTGAATGGAAAACTGGCTGGAATCTGCCTTCAGCTTTGTTTCAGGATGACCAATGTAAGGGACCCAGAGCTTGCAGCACAGATGGTAGGAGGGGACAGGGACTCCGCTGGGCTTCTTTTCTTTTTTATTCTATCACTTGAGGGGGTTCCTCTGTACTTGTGTACATATTTCAGTTGCCTAACTAAATTTGCTGCGATTTCTCATTCTACTAAAGCAAAATTAGCTTTGAGGGGAATTAGAGATGAAGCACAATAACATATGTAGCAATAAACATTAAAATTTTGTGCTGTTAAAAATTGGAGTTTCAAAGACTCAGTTTTGTGAGGTTTAGAAGTCATTGAAAATGTAATTAAGAAATCATGAAAAAGACAATTAAAAGTTTGAAAGACAAGTTCAGAATTACTTCTCAAGTTTTCCAGGGTGAAGGGAATGTGCAGATTCTCACGTCGGTGCCTGCGTACATCCAGAAAAGAAAGGTTACGTGCTTTCAGAGAGCAGGGTGGCGTCTGAAGGGCAAGTACTGTAAATCAAAGGACTCTCTGGCATTATCTAGCTTCCTTTCTGCTTTAAAAGTTAGAACAGATGTCACAAGAGAGGACAAAATGGATTTTACCCACCAAGAGAGGCTTTTCTTGCCATCCTTAATAGGAAGCGCCTTGAAATGTTAATGTACACAGTTTGTGTTGCCGGGGTTTGCATAGAGATGGTGGGAAACAGCTCTGATCCCAACAAAACCTTTTGTTATTAATCAAGAAAATCTGGTCCGCTGAAGCAGCAAAGAGCTGAAAATTAGTGAGCCCACTAGCAATGAGGCCAGTGAGTAAAAATGCAGCCTAGGATTCCGACGCTCCCGGAAGACCTGGTGGTGGGGCCATGCTAGATCCCATGTGTCTCCCTACGCTCTGCGGTCTCCCAGCCTCCATATTTAAAGGGGAAGGAATATTTCTCTTGTATCTTGAGCTTTAAAATCGTGTGTTTTCTTTTTCAGCAATTTCAAGAAGCAGGCTGGAGAATATCCATTAAAAGCACGCTAATGAAGTGGTGCTAAGAAAAGAAAGCTAAACACCACAAAATCAAAGTGGAGCATTTTGCTTGGCTAATGGGCTTGATTATGAGATTTTACAGGCCCTTTTATAAACTTGAATTTTATTTTGTGCTGGGAAACAGGAAATTTCTGTTTGGCTTTAAACATACACGATCACACCACCAAATATTCCTAATTTAAAACTGTGAGAGTAGAAAGAGATTTTTATGTCTAAGAGAGGAAGGGGCAAAAACAGCCCCACCCATGGTAGTGAATAAGCACAACCTTCAATACTCTTATTTTGGAGAAGGGGAAATTGAGGCCCCGAAATGAGGTGTATGGCTGTAGTCACCCTCATGGCCTCCCTTTCCTCTGAGCTTCCATGGCTCTCAAAATCAACAACTAGTTAGAGGGTGTCTAACATTGTACCTACAGTTCCCAGGTGAGCCTGCTTTGCCGGAGGGGTTCTCAACCCTATCACTATCGACGTGTTGGACCCGATAATTTTCTGTTGCGGGGGCTGTCCTCTGTCTTGTAGAATGTTTAGCAGCATCCCTGGCCTTCACCCACTGGTTGCCAGTAGCATTCCCTCCGATTGTGACTACCAAAAATGTCTCCAGACATTGCCAAGTATCCCTTGCAGGCCAAAATTGCCCCTAGTTGAGAACCACTGAGCTAGATCAATTACCTGCCATAGGGTGATGGAAACCACACTTTAAACATTCTAACTCCCCAGTGTCCAGCCTGGTGGTGTTGGGCCCAGAGCCATGTGGTGAACACACACTGGTGGAGGAGATTACTGAGAGCCTCCTGAAGGATGAGCAAGTCCATTCCAAATTCCAGATCGGTGCAGTTTCGATCTCTTCCTCCATAACTCCAATGGTGTTGCGTATTCCCTTTTTGTCCAGCAGCCAGGCTGGGGGAGGGACAGCAGCAGAAGGAAGCAAGAAGCCAAAGCAGTCCACAACTTGGAGAATCACCTCTGTCTTGGATGCTGATGCAGTCGGCTGTATTCAAGGTTTGCATATACTTAGTTGCACGGGCGGGTGACGTGCTAATAGAACAGCCATGGGGCTGCCATTGGGTGCCTGTTCTAATCTCTGGCAAGATTTTTAAGTGAGGCTGTGCTACTCTTCGAATGATGCTCTATTATCCTTGTAGAAACACCTTGCTGTATGGAATAGTGAATTATGGGAGAGTTGCCAGTATATAGGATCATAAGCATTCACTTATGGAATATGTATTGAGCACACATTGTCTATACCTTTCTATTAAAAGTGAACCTAGAGCAGATCTGTTATAAAGTAAAACATTTGTTTCCTGGACTGTCATCTTCCTTACCCTCCTGAGTGGACTTAAAATACAGTAGGTCAAACTCTAGAGAAAGCACTAACAATTCCAGTGGTTGCTTGGAGGTCCTGTAGAAATACTGTGATTGCTTTACACATGAGCTCCACGGGAGACTCAAGATGATACACAGGAGTTTAAGGGCATTCAGAGGTAGCGGTCAAGCCGAGTTACATGATGAGTCCTTAACTGTGACGCTCGGTGTTGATCATATGGACAGGCACCGTCACACATGCGCCACAGGGAGGCCGGCTTCCTTAGCTGTGTGCAGACATGGGGCTTAATGATTTGGGGGTTCCCAGAACAGAAGGTCCCAGCTTTACCAGCACTTGGGTTTGTAAATGGCCACTCTAATTTCACTTCGTCTGTTGAGGAGCCTCTGGCATGGTTGACATGGAGCCATCAGGAGAAACTTGGCACTTTCAGGATATGTGGGGTGGGGGAAGGAAAGACCTTGTGTAATCAGGGACAGCTTAGAAGAGATGGCGAGGGGAGAACACTGACTGAAGACAGATGCCAGCCCTTCTGCAGTCCCCTGATGCCCACTTTGTCTGGAGAGGAGGAGGGCACTCCCTCTCAGGCTCTCCTTCCTCCTGGAACTGGGCCCTGTTCTGAGACTGTGATTAGTGTGGGAGACCAGCAGCTCCAGGGACTAAGTCAAATTCTGTGGGCTAGCCTGGGATCTATAGGACAGCTAACACGTTGCTTCTGAGGGACAAATGCATTTGGCACTGGAGTTGTTGAACTTCCTAGTAATTTTTTGGACCACAGCTTGCAGCTAGGTTGTGGCCAGCAGGAGAAATGGACATCATCATTTCCATGGAGGTGATTGCCTAGTCAATATATAGGGGAATTAGCATCTCTCCCGGTTGGCCTGTCCCACCCAAAGAGTGCTAGAAACAGGTCCTGCTCAAAAGTAACGTTGTTAACTGTCAGGCTTTTAAAAAAAAGAGCCTGCTGGTGTTTGGGAAGTCGAAAAATATCCTCCTTGACTGAGATTTCACCTACAGGGGTGAGCTTGGAGCAGAAAAAGGCTCCATTATAAACACCTTAAAAATAGACAACAAAGGGGATGCTGACACGCTGGCTGTGGCCCCGGCGCCAGCTCCAGCGGGCAGTTAGGGGAAGGAAGGGTTTTGTGTGGAGTTCAAAGCCCCGAGTGAAAGCTAATGAGGACCTTTGTGTTGGGGCAAAAAACAGAGAGGGAGCTTATCAGAAAGGAGTGTTCAATTACCTCCTCTGTTTTCTGTAGATTTTTAAAAAGCAGCCTTTGGAGCTCCTTGAGGGGGCTGCCAAATCTGTTTCCCTGACGATGGTTTCCAGGGGATCCCCTCTGGAGGGGTGCGTGAGGTGTGTGGGTCTGTGCTCGTGCAAGACAGCCAGGTGCTCCTAGAGGCACACGGAGGGAAGAGGGTAGTGTAGAGGCACAGTTATCCCAATAATGGCTTGAGTCTTGTGAAAGTCAATATTGTTGAGAAGTATGAATGGTTTTGTGGGGGTCAGAGGGTGTAGGATGTGGGGACGAGCTTCAGAAAACTAAATCAGTGCAAAAACCAAGTGCTGACGGTGCTGTGTCTGGATGGATCTCAAAGGGACTGTATCTCGTCAGGTCTTTGATTGGAGGCATACGGGAATAAAAAACAACGGCTCCAATTTAAAACATTACCAACATCATAATAGTATTTATTTGCTGGTAGAGGAGATCTCTCTCTTTTTCTCTCTCTTTCGCCTCCTCACCCCTCCTTCTCTCTTTTCCTGCTCTTTTCTCTCTCTTCCCCCAGCTCTCTCCTCTCTTTCCTCTGTCTTTCCTCTCCTTGAATCTCTCTCTCTCCCCCTTTTCTCTATCTCTCTCTCCATCCCTCTCTCTCCATATATAAATGTAATTTATTATATGTATAGTTATATATAATTTCTAATATATTTTAAATTTATTATATATTTTTTATTATCTGTATATGAATGTAATTTTCCCCCATAGCTCGCAGGGAGGATCTGGGCGGGAGGGGTGAGAGTGCAGCCCTGGCTGTCTTCTGCTCCTCACTCAGTGATCAGTTTCCAGAGCGTGCTGTGGTCTCTGGAAGATGTCTCATTACCAATGGGGACATGCACCCAGCCAGGGCCCCACACCCGCACTTAGGGAGCTCCCTCATCCTGAGAGGAAAGGTTTCTCTGTGTATTCTGGGCTTTTGGGATTGGGCAGCTGCTCACTGAGAAGAGCTTTCAGCTGGGAGGACCCTGGGACTGGGTGAGCCCTGCTATTCCCAGGTGCAGAGAAGTGCCAGGCACCCGTTCCTGGAGGACCCTTTTGGTCTTGCACACACTCTTGTCAGGTTCCACTCCAGGCCAGGATTTCTCTAAACTGCCCTGGAGTCACTCCTGGCAAGAAATCCCTTTATTTTGCCCTTTCACTTTCCCCCATCTACGCAATAAGAAAAACAACAGCAATAAGAGCAAAAAACCTGTCTCATGAACAAAACAAAGCCAACCATGCTCACTTGAGGGAAAAGGACATAGTACTATAAAAGCGGACTAGGAACAAACATGAAAAATGATCACATGAATGATGCGGAATGAATGGTAATGAAAGAAAAGCCGCAAATAACAGGGAGACAGCAACTGGGGAAACACGTCTAGCACTTCAGGACCATTACCCTGGCTGAGTGTGACCATCTCATTAAGACGCTTGCTCTGATTTCCCCTTGGTGCTTCCTCCTATCGGGTCTTACAGAGTCTCCAGCTCTGTACAATGTAAACAAAAGGAGCAGAGGCCGCGACTCTCCGGCTGCAGAGAGGAGGAGAGCATCTCAGGAATGCGAGGGAGGAAAATGCAGCGGAGGGAAGAGAGACTTGAACAGCTTTGTCTCTTTCATGCTTTAGGAGATTCTGGGCAGAGGAGTTGTCGGGCCTGGGGGCTGGGGCAGTTCCAGCAAACTTGTGGTAGGCAGAGGCCTGGAAAGGAGGGTGAGGTGGAGCCGGCGGGGAGAGGGTGTGGGAAGTGCCGAGCACAGAATCTCAATGGCCCAGGGGTCTCCAAAGTCTCAAAGCCTCCTGCTGCATTTTCAGAACAAAATTCGTGAAAATTCCACTTTAGAAATATGTTTGCTCTCAGTGGCTTGACTGGAACTTGTGGGCACTGAATGGGGCCAGGTTTCGGGGGAGGAGGGAGCTTGTGGGGGAATCTTTCTCCGTGTCAGTCCACGTTAGCTTTGTGTACTCTTTGGACTTTCTGAGTAATTAGCCCTCAAAAAGCCACCCTGATCGCTTACCGGCTCAGAATAGAGGATGGGCAGCAGGGGCCTTGCAGAGCCTGAGACGTCTCCAATAACTCTCAGCAAATAGCCTCTTATGGAGCACACAGAAGAGAGTCCCCACTGGCTGGACTCCTGTGATCACGCCGCCTCTCCCACGCAGGAGAAGCATTTCCACAGTCACGAGAGCAGCCACCCCGTACCGGGTGCTGGGTCTGCCAGGCGCCTTCTCAGCCTCACGTGTCACCCCTACCACAGCCTGAGAGGGTGGATGCCGCCTTTCACAGACGAGGGACTGAGGCTCAGAGAGCAGAAAATTTCACAGACGAGGGACTGAGGCTCAGAGAGCAGCAACAGCTTGACCATGGCTGTGCAGCCAGTTAACGGTGAGCTGGGATTTGGCCCCACCCCCACAGTCAGAGCCCAGAGCCTGGGCTCCAGCCCCTGGCTCTGCCACCCTGTGCTCTGTGGAGCCGGGAGAGGACAAAGGCTTCAGCAGCAATTTTTTTTTTTTTTTTTGGCTTTAAACTCCTAATTCTTAGTTGTTTAAGAGCAATGGATAACAATGGATACATTTCAAGAAAATATTCATTTTATATTATATATTATGTAATAATATTCATCATTTTAAGGTGGTAAAGTTTGCCAGTTATTCTTTAATTTAAAAAACAGGCTGGGGTTCAGTGAGGTGGTTCGTGCCTGTAATCCTAGCACTTTGGGAGGCTGAGGTGGGAGGATTGCTTGAGGCGAGGAGTTTGAGACCAGCCTGGACAATATAGTGAGATCCTGTGTCTACAAAAAATAAAAATTAGCCAGTTGTGGTGGCAGTTGTCTCTAGTCCCAGCTACTTGGGAGACTGAGGCAGGAAAATTGCTTGAGTCTAAGAGCTGGAGGTTACAGTGAGCTATGATCCTGTCACTGCACTCCAGCCTGGGTGACAGAGAGATACCCTATCTCTTAAAAAAAAAATTGGCACAGATTCTAGATTTTGGTTATACTATTGTTACAGCTGCTGGGCCTGCAGTTCTACCCGCAAGGATGTCTTGTGGGCCTTGACAGATAAAGGTCGAGAAAGCTGTGGCAAGAAGTGGGTGGGTTTTACCTGCCAGTTTCATGACAGCTTCACAACTTCCCTGAGATGGGAGTGCTGTCTTAGAGTTAAGAAAACCTAGACTCAGGCAGAGGCATCACTGGCCGAGGTACATGGCTAATGCTGTGAGTAGAATTGTATTCCCCAAAAAGATACGTCCAGGTCCTAACCCGGGCACCTGTGACTGTGGCTTATTTGGAAATAGGGTTTTTGCAGATGTGATCAAGTTAAGATGAAGTCCTATGGGTGGGCCCTAATCCTATGACTGGTTCCTTATAAGAAGAGGGAGATTTCATCATGCGCATAGAGCACCATGGGATGGTAGAGGCAGGGACTGGAGGCGCACATCTGCAAGCCAATAAACGGCAAAGATTGCTGGCAAAGCAGGAGCTAAGAAGAGGCACAGGCGGGTCCTCCCCAAGCCCTCAGATGGGGCACAACCTTGCCCACACCTTGACTGGGCTTCTGGCAACCAGAACTGTGAAGAAATAAATTTCTGTTGTTTGAAACCATCAGTAATTGGTAATGGCGGCCCCAGGGAACAAATAGAGCAAGTGTTCACCTGGCTTTGAACAGGGCTATATTAGGTAGCGTGGGATTGCTAAGAGGGTGAGATGCCACCTGCCCCGAGCTCATGGGGTAGGTGGGGGCAAGAGGACAGGGCACTTCAGATGGAGGGAGCGGCCTCAGCCAAGACAGGCAGGAAGGCATGCACCAGCCATTTGCTGGTGAGCAGGGAGGACCAGGGGCTCGAACCCGGATACTGATTGGGTCTGCAGGATGGAGCCGGATGCTGGAGCCAGATGCCAGGAGGTCTTGAAAACCATGAAGAGGAATTGAGCTGTGGTGTCCTACACAATGGGAGCTTTGAAAGTGCAGGGGTGTGATGAGAATGCTTAGGATATCTGTGTTCATCAAGGGGTGGATGGTGGGGAAGGAAATGGCTTCCCCTGCCGTGCCAGCAGTGGGCCCAGAAGAAGGAAGAAAATTGAGAGTTTCCTTAAGAAACAGGGGTGCTTACAGGTGAAGCGGGGCAAGGAAAGTGATTTGGTCTGGTCTGGGCCTGTGAAGCGGGGCTACTGTCCAGGAAAGGGATAGGGGCCTGAGAAGCTCTGGTGACCCTGGGAGACTGGGAGAGAGGTGAGGACTGGAGAAGGAAGGACAGAGAGATGACAAGGAACAGAGAGATGGCTGAGCAGGGCAGAGCAGCCTGGAGGAGGTAAGGGATGTCAGCTGCCAAATGGGCTGTTGACATATAAAGCGTATGTGGTTCCTGATGATAAATAACCCTGGAAGGGAATGAAATACCGTGTTGGAAAGTGACTCAGAACCCAGGCACGCTGGTGCTCTTGTCGTGTGGGTGGCTGAGTGATGTGGAGGGAGATGAAGGGGTTAGTATCTCATGAATGTGCGTTGGCGGCTGACTGCACCAGAGAAAGAGTTAATAATTAAACCGGTTGCGCCACCACTGTGGGGCCAGGGCTGCTGCGGGCTCCCTGGGGCTGACCCCACTCCTCACCCACCCCGTTGGTATGTGGTCCACACGAGAAGACCACAGGAAGCTCAGACTGCGGGCTCTGAACAAGGCATTTTCATTTTGGAAGCTGCCAGGACCGGAAATTAGTGAGGCTGATTCGAAAAATCAATTTAGCTTGACTTGAATTAAGTAAGGAGAGGGACGAAGGAGGGGGAAGGATGAGAGAAGGAACTGGTGTTTGATGAGTCCCAAGGGAAGTCCTTGGCTCCCTGGTGAGTGGGAAGGCTCAGCTCCTCTTTTCCAATGGGGAAACTGAGGCTCAGAGAGGTTAAGTGGTTGTCAGAAGACTGTGCAGCTGGAAGGGTGTCTGAGCAGGAATGAGGAGGATGACCTGTTGGCCCCAGCACCCCCAGCCGAGTCCTCACAGCTGTGGGACTCCCCCAGGCTTCCAAGCTGCGAGAGAGGAGGCTCCAGGCCCCTGGACAGGAAATTGGAGCCCCACATACCATCTGCAGCTCTGCCCACGTCTCAGGGGACTTTCTGGAGAAGGCCACCATTACTTGCTCCGTGCCGTGATGACGGTGTAGCTTCTGCCTTGCTCTGGCAGGTGGAGCAGACCAGATGACATTTTAGGATGTTGCCCCACCCTAGGATGGCAGCTTCTCTGACTGCTGGAGATCTGAAGTGATGCTCAAAGTCTTTGTGGTTAAACGAGCTGGGGTCTGCTTGGGAAGTCCCTCCCGCCAGATATTGAGTATCAGTGTCTCATGCCCATTGAGCTTCCTCCCTCTCAGGGTGCTGTCCTCCAACCCCGCTGCTTTCCCATGGATCCTGAGAGGGCACCACCACTATCCAGGGCTCTGGCTTCCTGTCTGGACTGCTCCACTTCTCGCCGTACAGTGCCTCACCCTGCCACCCTCTCTCTCCGGGGTCTGCAATGAGAGGTGCTGACTCTGACACAGGCACTTGTGTCTCAGAGGCCGGCCTGGGCTCCTCGGGACTCACACTTCACACTAAGTCTCACCCATGGTTCAGGGCCCCTCAGTGGGGTCCCTGGGATGTCCTCACCACCTGAGGATTCCCCCAGCTGGAGCTGCTCCAGGCCTCGGGCCCTGTGGTGGCCTGTGGCCCAGATGTTGGGAGTGTTCTCCCCAAACTCAGGCCTTCCAGCTGTTTCTCTTCCATGACTTACAAAACAGCAGAAATGCCGCCTCCTCAAGGAAGCCATCCTACCAAAGAACGACACCCCCTCCATCCTTCTGCTCAAACAGGACCTTCGGTGACTGCCTGTCCCAGGGCAGGGGTGGGTGGCAGCTGTTCCCCAGTGCTGTGAGCCTACTGGGTACCTGGTGGGTGTTGTTCCCTGATTACAAAGATGACACACGGGGAGCCCAGAGGCCACCTAGCTCCTCCCAGACTCTGGCTTGGACCCTCGGGTGCCTCCGTATTCATAGTGTCTTGCTGAGAGTATCTTTCTTGGACTGTGGTGGGCAGAATAATGGCCCCCAGAGATGGCCACATCCTAAGCACTAGATCCTGTGAATATGGTGCTTTGCATGGCAAAGGACTTTGCAGATGTGAGTAAGTGAAGGCTATGGAGATGGGGAGATTAGCCTGGATTAGCCAGGTGGGCTTGATGGAATCCTGAGGGTCCTTAAATGTGGAAGAGGGAGGCAGGAGAGTCAATGTCCCAGTGAAATGTGAGACTCAGTGGCCATGGCTGGCTTTGAACGTGGCAGGAAAAGGAAACAGATTGTCCCCTGAGCCTCCAGAAGGAACCAGCCCTGCTTATTATATTATACTTTGATATTAGCCCAGTGAGACCCAAGTCCAGGGGTGGAAACTGGGCCACAGGAAGTGAGGGATGTGGGAGCTAGGAGGTTCCAGAACTTTCCCCGTGATCTGCCTGCATGGCGATGCCTCATCTGTGCCAATTCAGAGAAATACGCTGCTTCATCCCCTTCCTTCTAGCTGACCTGCAGGGCCCTGGCTCACAGTGTTTCCTCACAAGCCCTGGGAGGGGGCCGCACAGGTGACTTCCTCTGGGCTCCAGAAGCTGCTCCGTTGAGCTGAACAAATGGGCCTGGAGCTGCTGGCAGGTAAAGCATGAGGGCTGGAGAGGGAGGACTGAGGCCTTGCACCTGCCTTCAGAGCTTTTTATTAGCTGGAGACAGGTGTGTGCACAGGGGACCCTAAAACAAGGCAGTGTTGGGGACATGGCCACAGGGCATTGGAGGAGCTCCAGAGAGGGAAATTGCTTTTACCTGGGGTGGTGGGAAGGCCTGCTGGGGAGGACGTCCTTGGGAGGAGAGTGTGGAGCAGAAGAGTGCTTGGGAGCAGGGGTCAGCAGGGACTGGGGCCAGGGCTACGCAGAGGATGCTATTGTGGTCAAGGGGAAGGGCTGGGAGGGGGCTTTGCAGACTTGGAGAAGCTTTAAGGTGGTGGGTACAGAGGCATGACCAGAGAGGTCAGCCCAGGTTCCTGGTGCTCCTGCTTGTATTTTCTTCCTGGCACCCTGGGGTCTCCTAGCTCCAGGGGAGGTGAGTGATGTGCTCTGGCCAATGGGCTGTGAGCTGTGCCGACTGAATCCCCGCTCTCCTGCCCTGCCCCAGAAGATGGGAAGCCACATGCCCACAAGTCTGGGTCCCACCATGGTGCAGCCCCCATGGGCCCAGGCCCTCAGCTTGTGGGGACACCTGGAATGGGAGAGGGTGGTCTGGATTTGTTCAACCACAGAAGCTCCTGGACAACTTCTTATCCCAGCTCCATCAGCCTATCAAGGAGGATTAACTAGGCTTAGAAATAGCCCCATGGTCTTGGGAAGGACACATTGTATGGGGTTGGGAAACACAAAAGTACAATGAGTTAATGTTTATGGGAGGTGGGGCGACCCAGGCAACAATCACGGGTGGTAGTCCAGGATCCTGCGGTGACCACCAGGGCAGAGCCAGGTGGGGCGGTGGCCACGGAGGGGCAAACACTGCGTGGGGGAAACTCTTAACTTCTCGCTTCCAAACAGAAGAGTCCCAGTTTGAAGAACTTCCCCCGCCCCTCAGTTTCAAGTGTGTGAGTGTCTTATCCATTTTCTTGGGACCTATATTCCATGTCCTTTACCCTGAACCCCTAATCACCTACAGGTTTCAGAATGATGAATAATCCATTTTGGATAAAGGCAATCATACGTGGGTTCAGTCAGAATAGGGACTTTTAAAAGTGATTTTTTTGGAAAATAAAATTTTGGGACTTTTAAGTTGAGAAATCAGTGAAACCAATTACAATATCCCATTAGAAAAAGCACATTCATGAGTACTTTATGACTTTATGAGTAAAAATACTGTTCCCTGAATTATTAAAGGTGAGCATATCCCACCTTAAGATTATTCATACATAATAATGATAGCCTGATGCCCTATAAAATAAACTTATGAAAGTATGATGTACATACAGAGGCGTTCACTAATTATATGTGTATTGCTCAGTGAATGATCATGTCTGCTGCCTTTGATTTCCTATAAAGTGACTTTTAGGGTAAAATAAATCAGAATTTTATGACAGGTGGCAGGGTGCTTTCTCATTACATTTTCTGTGAATCAGTTTGATCAACCATGAATGTACTGAGCCCTCTGCATTTCTGCTGCAAATGCAGCTAAAGTTGATGGAGTGTCAGTCCGTGCAACCCAGCTACATGTCATGATTCACATACAATTTTTCACTTAATCCTTACAAGGGCTTTATTTGGTGGCTGCTTCTTTATTTGGTGGTTTCTGTAACACTCTCCAATTCACAGGATGAGGAAACTGAGGCACAGAGGAATTGGGTAGTTTCCCAAGAGTCACGCAGCAAGTGGGGTGGTGGGGCCACAGTATAGCCCTAGGCGGTCCCCAGGGCTGGATTCTCCTGCTCTCTGGGCAGCAGGGAGGTGCTGCACCCTCTCTTCCTGCCTGTGGCTGGTGGCCTGGAGGTCCTGGGCTATGTGGTATTCATACCAGGCCAGAGCAGGCATTCCTTCTATGGACAACTATCAAATGGCTCTCCTGTCCCAGGCACTGGCTGGGAACGCACAGCCTGCTGGGTGAGGCAGTAGGGAAGGTCCCATCCTAACTCCCAATGTTGCCCATAGAGAGAGACTCTAGAGTCTAGCACCAAGGGTATTGGCATTTATCGTGAAGAAGAGGAAAGAGAAGTTTGAAATGGACACATTTTTCATTTTAAAATTCACTGCATGGACTTGTTAAGTAGAAATTAGAACCATGCTGATTTCTGGATGTTTGCATACCTAAAAAAAATCTGGAGGTGACAGGCAATACTTCCTAACCTCTTGGGTGTGTGCATCCACTGGGCGTCTTAAAGGCTCAAAGAGCATCCATGAGACAAGGGGGCGGGGTGCTGGTCTTGCCTTTATGTAAGAAACGTAGGGGAACATTTCTGTCTTTTTTGGTGGGGGGCAGGGTCTTGCTCTGTCGCCCAGGTTGGAGTGCAGTGGTGCGGTCACGGCTCACTGCAGCCTTGACCTCCCTGGGCTCAAGCGATCCTCCCACTTCAGCTTCCTGAGTAGCTGGGACCACAGGTGCGTGCCACTGTGCCCAGCCAGGGAGCATTTCTTTCTCTCAAATCACATGAAACCATTGGCCCCAGGATTTTTAAAAGAAGGGGGTGACACCACCCATGATCCTTTTATCCCAGATATCTAATAGTTTTGTGGCAGGTTAACTAAGCTAGCACTGTTTACAGGGTTGGGGGGGAACTGTGACCCCACCCCCTGCCTACCCTCCGCTTTCTCTTCCTCAAGGGGGCTCCTGGCCAGGCGGGGTGAGCAGGTTCAGCCTCCTGCGCCTGGAAGTAAACGATCTTGCATTACAAAGTGCCTGAATCACTCCTCACATGGGACCTACTGATGTAGATGGCAGGGACACAGGGGCCCCTGGGCTGAGGCTGGCCCGTGCCAGCCAAGGAAGGGAGGCTGACCCCAGTGTAAGAGGAGCTCAGGAGAATGCAGACCACCAGGAACCGTCCAACTGCCTTCTTCGTGCCATGTCAGTCAGGGTTGAGGAGGTGCCTGGCCCAGTCAGCCCTGGGAGGCCCTAGTGCCTGACCCCGGGTGTCTCCCTCGAGGCATCCCTGCTGCTCCTTCCTCTTCACCTCCTAAGCCACCTCCCAGGCCTTGGTGCTGAAGGAGTGGCCAGAACTAAGAAGGGGCTGCCATCAGATGAATGGGGCACCCGTGAGGGTGCAGCGGAGGGACGCCCTGCAGGGAGGGAGCTCAGAACTTGAGGAGGCTGCCCAAAGGGCCTGGCTGGGCCTGATTCTGGGTCCGCTTGGAGCCCGCACTGCCAGCAACAGTCTCTTAAAGCTGAAAAAGTTTTCAGTAGTAGATGCCACTTTCACAGAGATCTGAGGTGCACACAGCCTGGAGTGCGAGGTTCGTGGGGGTTGGGAAGATGCCATGACCTGGTAAACGTATCTTGCTGGGGACAGGTAAGTCCCTAGGTTTTTGGAAGGCAAGCATCAAGAAGTGGGGGTGGAACCCGGGTGGGGAAGGTCCTGCTTGGATCCTTGCAGACTTTGCCCCGGCTCCCGGCTGCTCCCTGCCGTGTGCCTGGCGGGGTGGGTCCCTGCGGCTGCTGTGCTGGGGAGCCCTCTGCAGGGCGGCCTCCTCCGGCGGACCCTTCCTCACATCAGCGGAGGCCACTGAGGACCCACTGCAGGCATTTTCCGACACCCAGGGCGGAATGACACTTAGAATGTCCTTTGGTGATTCCGGCGCTTGAGATTCTATTGAGGCAGGGAGTGTGGCCAAGAGGAGACCCTAGAGTAAGACGCGGGGTCGCATCCCCTTTTCCCGCTTTCTAGGGAGTGGCGTTGGGGCTGCTCTCGCTCGAATGCTGTTTCTTTTGCTTGTCTGTGAAGTGCGGCTGTAAGGGAGAAATGAGGGCTGCCCGAGGCTGTTCCCCTCAAAGTCTGGGGTTCGCTTGCACGCAGGGTTCTGAGGGTCCCCGGTGCCAGAGGCCTGGGTTCCACTCCCACTGGATCACAGGCACGTTGCGAGGCTGAGGCTGTGATCCTGTTCCGCGTGGCACAGGCTCACAGGGGAGCCGGGGACCCCCATGCGGAGGGAACTGCGTTCCCAGGAGGCCCCGTGTTCCCCCGGCGCTCAGCCTTGGAGGTGTTCAGCCTTGGAGGTTCGATGGGGTGGACGGGGAACAGGGTCCTCTCTCTGTTGGCCCGCGCCACCTGGGTCACTCACTGCAAGCTGGACTGAGCGCAGATAGCACTTTATCGCGCCACTCCCTGCTCAGAGAAGGCCTTGTAATCTGGAGGTTTCCTATTTATTTTTTAGTTTTATGGGCATTTAGTGAAATGGCTATGATTACGGCCTGTGTGTTTAGCCGTAGAGGCAAATTACACTGATAGCTCTTTCCCCTCTCTCTGTCTCCCTCTCACCCACACACACACACTCTCATGTACACTCACACACTCATACACACACATCACTCACACTCACATGGACTGACACACAGTCGCACACATACAAACACTATCACCATCACACTCACACATGCTCACCCTCACACATACACTATCACAGACTCACAATACACACTCCCACACACACACTCACACTCCACACACACACTCCCACACACTCACACTCCCACACATTCATACTCCACACATACACCCACACACTCATACTCCACATACACACACACTCCACACACACACTCTCCACACATACACCCACACACTCATACTCCACACACACACTCCCACACACTCATACTCCCACACATTCATACTCCCCCCCCACACACTCATACTCCACATACACACACTCACACTCCACACACACACTCCCACACACATTCTCACACTCCACACACACTCTCACACTCACACTCCACACACACACACTCCACACATACACCCACACACTCATACTCCACACACACACTCTCACACACTCACACTCCCACACATTCATACTCCCCCCACACACACACTCACACTCCACACATACAGCCACACACTCGTACTCCACATACACACACACTCACACTCCACACACACACTCCTACACACATTCTCACCCTCCACACACACACTCTCCCACACACATTCTCACACTCCACACACACACTCCTACACACATTCTCACCCTCCACACACACACTCTCCCACACACATTCTCACACTCCACACACACACACCTACACACATTCTCACACTCCCACACTCCACACACACACTCTCTCACACTCCACACACACACAGGCACACTCACTCTCAGACTCCTCGCATATACTCTCACACATATTCTCATACACACACACTCACACACACCCTGCTCATCCACTCCACTCTCTGCCGCCTCCTCTCAGCTGGGCCTGCAGCTCCGCTGTGAGCTGTGAGTCACGGGCTGTGAGGAGCTGCAGCCACCCCTGCTCTTGGGGGCTGTGGTCTCCTGGGGGGTTTGTGGGGGGCGAGTGTGGGTGCTCGAGCGAGGGTCCTTGCATTCCCTCAGACCCACTTCATGTCCCGCTCTGTCTACTGGGCTCTTCATGAGCCCCATTTCATTTGAAGAAAGGACTGGATAGCTAAAAAGAATCTGAATCAGTCTAAAAGCCTTTGGAAATTCCTGCCCCATCCCCAACTCAGGTCTAAGGCACATGTGAGTAGATTTAAGCATGTCCACAGCCAGCGCTTCAAGGCAGGTGTGAGTGGGGTCTAGGGCTGGGCACAGAGGGGCTGTCCTTGGGGGCTGGGGGCCTGGAAACTCTGCTCCAGGGGGTGAGAGGGCCTTTCTCTTTAGAACGCTTTCTGGAACACCTGCAACTGTTTTCCGTCCTCACAGCAGCTCATCTGTGGTCCCTGCATCTGGCCTGTATCCATCATCCACCAGTCTGTCCACCTCCAGGCAGCCCCGTGTTCTCGGGCTGCTTCCAGTCCCACCCAGCGCTCCTGGTGGCTGTGCGTGGTGACTAGGACAACTTGGCACTGTGGTCAGTGGCATGTTCTGGTAAACTCAAGCCTCTGGGGAAAAGCTGGGCCTGGGCCTAGACCTAAACTATGGTGGTGGGACCCACTGCCGGATGGCCAGGCGGGTGGCATGGGCCTTGCTGCAGGCTGGGTGAGAAAGGCCAGTCCTGCAGGCTGACTAGGTGTAACCTCAGAGTGCGAAGCAGCTGAGGCAGATGTCCCAGGTGCAGTTCGCTTTGAGGGTCATCCCAGAGCAGCAGAGCGCTTCTGCAGGAGTGGGTCACGTGTGGACACCTGGGCAGTTCAGGGAGGCAGGGCCTCAGCTGCTAGACCTGGCCGGGCTCAGGCTCCTGGGGGCAAGGCCTGGTCCCCATCCTGTTGCCAGCAGATGCCCAGATCAGAATGGGGGGTTCAGGGGTGGACCAGCTGTCTGGACTGGGGAGGACTCTGCCCGTGCTCCAGGCACACTCTCCCCTAGGAGCCTCATTCCAGCCATTCCCTCTAGCAGGAATGGTCTTTACCCAGAGTCCTTCTTGGTTGACCCTGGCTTTGGCTCTAATCTCATCTCTTGATGAGGTCCATGTTGACCAACCTATTTAATGTACAACCTGCCCCCACCTTCCCTCACCCCCTAGTTCGCCTTCCCCAGTCTTCTATTTTCTGTGTAGTCTGACCTTTAACCTACTACATAACTTATTTATGTACCAAGCTTATCATTTATTATCTCTCTCCCCTTTTAGAAGGTAGACCCTCAATCAGGATCTGTTCAGTGGATAAGTGAGGAAATCTCCAGACCCTACGCTTCACTTTCGGGGGTGGTACCCTCCCCTCCCTTCCCCAACCACCTGCCACAGGGAAGGAAATACCATGTGTGACAAATAGAATACAACTATCGAAAGAACGTGAAACGAGCCCTGTGAACGCCAGGCCTTTCAGCCAAATTCTATTTGTTCTGGGACAATGAAAAAGTGACTCATTTATTCACAGAAGAGGGAACGGCACCATTGCTAGGCAGAAGTCATGTGCATCTCCCGCCTTCTGTTCTGTGCCCCGATGTGCCTAGAAGGTCATCCCAGCCCCTCCAGCCTCTGGGGAGAAGTTGGGCCTGGGCCTGAATGATGACAGAGGGGCCCATTGCTGGACCTGGCCAGGCGGGTGGCATGGGCCCTGCTGCAGGCTGGATGAGAAAGGCCAGTCCCGCAGGTTGACCAGGTGTAACCTCAGGGTGCAAAGCAGCTGAGGCGGACGTCCTGGGTGCAGTTCGCTTTGAGAGGCCATCCCAGAGCAGCGGAAATATGTGTGACCCATTTTAGAGATGAGGAAATGGAAGACTCCTCTGCTCTAGGGCCCCAGTTGTCCCCCCTGCCCTATGTCTCCCGATCAGCGCTGCCTTCTCATTCAGAAAGCTCAAGAGCCTAGTCCCTAGCACAATGACACGAGGTTTTCCTGGCACTACTCATTATTGTTTAATGGTCCTGGGAAGGACAGTAAGAGGGAAGGGAGAAGGAGAAGGTGAGTCTGGAGGCAGGCGCCTTCCCGGGCTGTGTTCAGCACCAGCACCGAGCGCTCTGGGATGTCTGGACAGAGGCTCAGAGACGCAGCTGGACTCAGAGGGAAGCTTAGTCCTGGGCCAGTTTTCAAGGGTTTCCTCTGTGTTCTGGTCCTGCGGGAGGGCACTGCTTGCTGTGTTCAGACACTGATTAGGGCAGCTTGCTGGAGACGGGTCCCTGCTAGGGCAGCCCGTGGTGGCCGGGACACTGTGGTTGCCTGTGCCTCGGAGCCCTGGCTTTGCCCAGGTGGTTGCTTTGTAGCATCGTGTGTCTGGGTTGGAGGACAAGGTGCTGCCCAGGTGCGGGGCTGGCCAGAGCTCCGCAGTCCAGTCACATGACTTGGCAGGGCCTCCTCAGCTCCTCCGTGCCCAGGGAGGCAGTGGGGCATTCCCCAGTGACCTGTCACAGGCGGCACAGGTCCTGGGACGGGAGGCCCAGTTCCCATAGACCTGGGCAGGTCTTTATCCTGTCCTCAGATGCTTATTGCAGCCAGAAAGCTGTGTCTCCTGTGGAGCAGGGCTGAGGCCATCTGCTTGAGGTCATTTCCCTGGGGCCTGGGGATTCGTGTGGCACCAGTCCCTGTCCCCCAGACCAGCTGCTCCTCTTTCCTGGTCCATAAGCATTAGTGGCTCCTGGTCTGCCCAGTGGGCACCTTCTTCCACATGCAGCAGTGGCAGCAGAAGCAATGAACACTCTGGAAGGGCCCACTGTGTGCCAGGCTCAGGGACACAAGACTAGAATGTGGGTGAAGTTCCACAAATGTGGGCAGGTGGCATGCCCATTGAGTGCCAGCCGTGTGCCTGTAGCTGAGAACTCAATGGCGCAAGGTAGGTGCAGGCCACCATTCTTGTGTAGTGAGACCCACAACAGCAGCTCTGAAGGGGGTGTCCAGAGAGAGGGGGTCCTGATGCTGACCTGGGGAGTCAGAAGAGACCACCCTGGAAGAAGTGGCGTCTAAGCTGAGACCTGAGAGTTAGGACTTAGTAATTTAAGGGTTGGGGGTAGGGAGGGGTGGGCAGGGGTGGAAGAGGGTTTCCAACAGAAAGAATAGCATGTGTGAGGCCCTGAGGGACATAATTTGGGACCAGAGTCACATCAGTGTGACTGGAGAGTGCAGGACAAGGGAGGTAGCGGTGAGCCATTCATCTGGGAAGGGAAGTGAAGGGAGATTGTGCAGGAAGGGGAGAAACCTTGTGGTCCGTGGAGCCTAGGGGAGGAGGGGAGCATGGCTCTTGGGATGCTGCGTTTGAGGTCTCCGTGGGGTGACTGAGCACCGTCATCTAGCAGGTGGTACTTAGCCTGGAGGTCAGGCTGTAGGTGAATGGATGCTAAGTGAAGTCACAGAGGAGGCTCGTGCCCAGGAAGAGGCCAAGCACAAAGAGAAGACTGCCAGGGCTGTCCTGGGATCCACAGGTGGAGGGGGCCCAGGAGGCAGAACTGTAGAGAGGACTGAGCCAGGGCTGCCCAAGGGCAAGCTCAGCTCAGGAGGAAGAGAGGGAGTGCTCCCAGGAGGAGGAGTAGAAGGTCAAGAACGAGACACTCAGTTCACCAGACAGGTCAGCAGGGAAAGAGTGAGTGAATGGAGAGGTCTCTTGGATATAAGGAAGGAGGTGGGTGGGGGCTGCATGGGAGGGGAGGAAGGGGGAGCCCTGAGGGCTCTGTGTGTGTTTGTGTGTGTATGTGTGTACATATGTGTGTGTGTATGTGTGTGTGTCTGTCTAACAAGGGAAGGACAAGAGCATGTTTTAAAGTTGATGCAAGTAGCTGGGAGAGAAGGACGAGACCAGAGGGGAACTGGGTTCATCAACATGACAAGGGCTGTGTAGAGTCTGAGGGGTGAGCGGTTGGCCTTGGGGAGGGAGAGGGGCGAGACAGGGGAGGAACTGGGTTGGGCGCAGGGCTGGGGTTCAAGGGTCGGGGTTGCCAGGACTGGAGTTCCCCTCTGCTGGCTTGTTTTCTCTGAGGTGAAGTCAGATGCTGAGAGCTGGTGAGAGGCAGTGGCTCTGAGTTTTGAGGAGTGTGAAGAAGGTTGCAGTGGTCACCTTAGAGCTGGCTGGGGAGGCAGAACCACTCATTGGAGGTGCTGGGCATCCCTGGGGGCTGCAAGGGGATGGGGGTCTTTAGGGGCTGTTTTTCTCTCCTTGGAGGCAGTGCAGGGGAAGGGAGGGCAGGGCGAGGCTCGGGTCCCAGCTGCACCTCTGGCCCACGCTGACCTTGGGGAGACTGGTCATCTTCCTAGGCCTCCCTATTTGCTTGTCCACATAACAGGGAGGCCAGGCTCAAAAAGCAATTAGGGCCCCCTGGAGACCTGGGATTCAACTGAAGGCCACAGGTAGAAGATTGAGTCTTTATTTCATTCCTGATTAGTGCAGGAGAGAAGGAAATGGGAAGCTAATATGGAGGCATGCCTGAAATGTGAACCTAAGAAGTGGGACTTTTACCACTACTTTGGGATTTTGCACTGGGTTCTTTTCCACAGAATTTAGGTTCGTTTGTAGGTCAATTATGAAAACATTATGAGAGCTTTCCTGGTTCATCTTCATCTCCCTTGCTTTTTTTTTTTTTTTGTGGAGACAGAGTCTCGCTCTGTTGTCCAGGCTTAAGTGCAATGGCGCAATCTTGGCTCACTGCAACCTCCATCTCCCGGGTTCAAGCGATTCTCTTGCCTCAGTCTCCCACACCTGGCTAATTTTTGTATTTTTAGTAGAAACGGGGTTTCACCATGTTGGCCAGGCTGGTCTTGAACTCCTGACCTTGGGCGATCTGCCCACCTTGGCCTCCCAAAGTGCTGGGATTACAGGTGTGAGCCACCACACCTGGACTTGATCTCCCTAGTCTTTGAGATCCCTTGCCTGGTTTCCCTTCTATCCATCTGATTCTGCAAGATCTGGCAGTGGAAACATGAATGAAGAGGGCGAAGGCGTTCCGTTTTGTTGCCTCTTGGTAGCGCTGATGAAATCATCGATTCTCTCGCGTGTTTGTTTCTTCACTTGTAAATGTACCTTTGGTTATAAGACGAGTGAATGGAGAAATGTTGGGATGAAGAAAGCGTCTGAAGAGACCATTTAAATAATTTCATTTATCTCGGCTCTCCTGGCTCCTCCTGTTATAATGAAAAATTATGGAAATGGAAAATAAGCTATTTGCAAGATCCATGAAGGAAGATACGTAAACAGAAAACAAGTGGGCTATAAATGCGTTTGGCTCGGTACCTGCACTGAATTTAGAATTGACAGTGATTTCAAAAAGGTTGAGAAATTGGAATCGGGTCATTTTCTCTCATGACACAAGTACCAGTAAGTCAGATGACAACGTGGAAAGTATCCTCATGAAAGGAAGCATATTGAAGATAAGACCCAGCTGCTCTGCCAAGGAGTGGCTGTTCTTTATTCCTTTACTTTCCTAATAAACGTGCTCTGACTTGCCCTGAATTCTTTCCTGCGCAAGGTCCAAGAACCCTCTCTTGGGGTCTGGATTGGGACTCCTTTCCGGTAACATCTTCCTGGCGAACCATGAAGGGATGATACTGAGGAAACTTCCAACCCCACCCCGCCCCCTGCCCCCC
>NW_016803808.1:634766-701621 GCF_001698545.2 Rhinopithecus bieti | reverse complement strand
AAAAGACAAAACCCAGTATTTTAAATCCTTCAGACCCCCATTTCACTGGTGAGTAGAAAGTCAATTTGGCGGAGCAAATTTCCTGATAGTTTCTGTGACGTGGGAGGCAAATATTTTGACGCCTTGAATGTCTGACATCATCTTCATTTTACCCTCACACCTAGTTGATAATGGGTTTGGTACAGCACTCTGGGTTGGAAATCATTTTCCCCTAGATTTTTGCTGCATTGTAGTCTAGCAACCGGGATTTGTCCTGAGAATCAAAATTATTCTGATTGGTGATCCTTTGTAGAAGACCTATTTGTATCTCCCTGTCAGCTTGTAGGACTGTCTTTTGTCCTCAGTGTTTGTAAATGTTACACGGATGGCTTAGGCTGGGTATCTTTTCACCTGTCATATGGGCGGGCACTCACTGGGTCCTGCAGGCTAGAAATTCATGTCTTTCAGTTCTCGGACTTTCCTAAACTTGATGTTTTCTTTCCCACCTTTTCCTTGGTTCCTCTCTCTCTCTCTGGAGCTCTATCTTCATATGTTGAACCTCTTGAACTAATTTTTCATTTTTTTTGCTCTATTTTCTCTATTTCCTCTGTTTTATCTTCTAATTTTTCTAATGAACTTTAGAACACGACATTTTAAGTTTACAACTATTCTTTCTGTTCTCTAAATATTCTTTAAGAAACAAAAAACAAAAAACATGTGATTGTGCCTGGATGCCATATCTGATTGTCTATCTGAGGATACTGATAATAGCTTCCTGTTTTAAACTCTTTCTTCTCTATGCATAATCTCTGTTTCCTCCAAGTTTCCTTCTTCTCTTTGTTTTGGTCACGCTCTCTCATGTCAGGGGCTTTCTTCAGCTGAGACCCTTAGTCCCTGGTTTATATTTAAGAGTGGGGCATGAAAAGTTGATTGGAAGCATTAAATGTGTGATTAAGATTGTTGATTGTGGGCTTCCTTGTAAAAGAATCTGGTTGGACTATTTTCCTGGGGAACTACCAATATCAGCATCTCTAGGTCTCTCCTCTTGGGCTGGTCTGAGCTCACAAAGGCCTTTAATCCTCTCATGGAAGTGACAACCTAGACATTCGGAAAGCCGAGAGAGAGAGAAGAAGGCTGGAGCAGGGGTATCTCGGGTCAATGTTCAATATACAAACCTTCCCTTAACCCCCTACTTCTGTGTGGTGCCCTGGCCTTCAGCTGCGCCTGGGATCTCCCCAGCTAGAGACCTGGTCTCCCCTCTCCAGAGAATAAGCCTTCAATGTTTTACTGGTGTCAGAAAGGGGATTTGTGCACCTCACTACTTTGTGAACAGATTATCAAGTAATTCTGCTAATAGCTCTTCTTTCTTTCTCATTTTCAGAAGTTCTGGACACCCCCAAATCCTGAGCCCTCTTTGGGTTCTGCTGGTAAACCTGGCTGCTGCTTGGCAGGAATGCCCTTAGATCTGGGCCATGGCCTTAGAGACTGTGTTCCCTCTTCTAGCTGTGCCCCTTCCCAGGGGCCAAGGGGACATGCCCACTCAGAGCTTGCACCTCATTCCTCCTAGAACATTCTTCAGGGAAATGAGACCTTGGAATTCCCTGTCCAAAGGATCCCAACCCTGCTCCCAGAGCCCCAGTGGGCCTCTTTCCAAACCCCTCCTTCCAGAGTGGACCGTGCTGCCAGTGTGAGCCACCTAGGCCGAGGAATGGCTGGGGGCAGGGCGTTGTGGGAGGTCTGGATGGAGCCATGCAAACCCCTTCAGGTGCAGGATGGGGCTGGGCTGGAAAGGAAGGAGGGGAATAGGCCATGATCAGGGATCTTCCCGTGTTGCTGTGTTCTGGTGCAGAACTGAGAAGTCCAAGGAGGACTATCCATTTGAACCTGCTGTTAAGGGTTGAATCGTGTCCCCTCCAAAAGATCCATTGCAGTCCTAACCTCCGGTTCCTCAGGACGTGACCTTACTTGGAAATAGGTTCATTGGAGATAACATTGGTTAAGATAAAAATCATACTGTAGTTGGGTGGGTCCTAATCTAAGATGATGGGTGTCCTTATAAGACAACCATAGGAAGATGGAGACAGAAATGTATCTCCAGGCCAGGCAGTGTCAGCAAGTGCCAGTCATCACCAGACACTAAAAGGCAGCGCAGTAGCAGATCCCTCCCAGCCCTCTGAAGGAACCAGCCCTGCAGACGCCTTGATCTTGGACTTCTGGTTTCCAGAAGTGAAAGAGTAAACATCTGTGGTCCTAAGCCACCCAGTGTGTGTACTTTGTCATGGCACCCTAGGAAACTAACACATGGGCCTTTTATATCACCAAGAAGGTATATTTGTTAAGGCAGAGAATAGAAGGATTTTTTTTTTTAACCTTTAAATAAAGTCTATGACCTTAGTGTAGAATTTTGTTTTTATGAGTGAGGGCACGTGGGCTTCCCTGGCTGCCCCTGCTCAGGCCACCTTGAGTGCGAAGAGTGAATTGGCCTCTTGGCTTTCCCCAATCCTGGTGTAGGGCTCAGCTTTATCCTGTGTGCTCAGCCAGCCCCCATGCACTCTTCCTTTCCCAGCCTCTGGCATTTTACCAGTGTGCTCCCACCAAGATTTTGCTCCTGGAAGTTCTGTCCCAGTGCTGTTCAACAGGATTTTCTGTGATGATGATGGAAACATTCTTTTTCTATGCTGTTCAGTATGGCAGCCACTAACCCTGTGAGGCTGCTGAGTGCTTGAGATGTGGCTAGTGTGACCTGGAAACTGAAGTTTAGAATTGATTTAATAAAAAGGTAAACATAGCCCATGTAGCTAGGGGCTACCACATTGCATAGCACAAACCTACATTGTAAAATAAAACAAAATGTTTGTCTTTGATGGATTTAGAGAGATAATGGAAGTAAAGGAATGTGTTCCATCTGCCATCTTTACCCTAGTATCTCTTACGTGTCTTAATTTTTATTTCAAAGAGATTTTAGAACTAAACTAGTAGTGGTGAGTTTTAAAAAAGTCCTGGCTCTCGGATGTGTAGTAGGGCGAACCCTGGTGCATGGTTCTGTGTGCAAGGAGGCAGCTTTTGTGGCCATCCCTCTTGTCACAGGTAAGGGCGGGCAGAGGCTCTGTTCGTGGTCACAGAATGAACTTGGGGTCTTTGGCTCCTGCTAGGTAGGTTTGCAGCCTCCAGGGATCTCGCCAAGCATCCTTCATGACTCTTGAACACCTGAGTGGGCATCCAGGCCCTGCGGCCACCCGGCTGCTGGAAAACAGATTGGGTTGGTAAAAATATGTGTGTGTGTTCTCACAGAACCTGAGAAAATCACACCTCCACTTTGACAAAAAAATCTGTTTGTGCGGCTCCAATAATCACTTCCTAACTGGTGGGATAGCAGGCCATATGTCTGCGAAGTGGCTAGCTGACGAGACGTCCTACCTCCGTTGCGCCTCGCAAAATACCTTTTTCTAGCAGATCAGCTCTAAAATAAAAAGAAATGAAGCCACAGGCTTCTGCTTCCAAATGATGCTTCTGAGGCAAGGCAAGACAAGGCAAGCGGTTCCTGGAGACACGAGGGTAGGGGCTTGGAAACGGGCCTGGTGGGGCTTGTGACTGATGGGTTTGGGGTGAGGGAAGTCAAATAGGATTTTCAAGTTCAGGGGCTGGTCCAGTGTTGGGGGAGAGGCCCCTGCTGAATGGCGAAGGTCCTGTCTGCAGAAAGTCAGACTTGTTTGGGGGTTTGAATTTTGCAGGAGACCCCCCCGTCCCTCCTGGAGACTGGCATTCCAGCTCTCGCAAGCTGCTGTGTCTGAACCCCTTTGCCCTCATCTCACGCCAGTTGTGAAATTCCATCAGGCTTGAATAATCATAGGAAGCTGCTCTGGCATCCTCATGACCTAAGGCAAGCACATCTCCACGTCTGTGTGTGTAGGTGCTTCCCCTTGGCCTCCCCTCTGGGCCTGCCAACGTTTTTTGAGTGTGTGGCTCACAAATTTTACCTTGGAGGAGACCATTGTCCCTCGGAAGCTCATGTACACACAGAAAAATGGCAGTCCCTGGAAGGAGTTTCTCCCTGCATCCTTTCCCCAAAGTTAGCTGGAACTATTTAGAACGACAAACACCCTTCCCACCATGCTGTTTGTGGAACAAGTCTGCCTTTCCACAATTCACTTTGCAACCTTAGGTAGAACCACATGTCACTTGTCTTGTTTTTCTCATCTATGACTCCAAAGGGTAGTGTCAGAAAAGATCAAGTTAAGAAATGCAAAGTCATTTAAATAAAGTTATTGACTTTTGTGGCCATTTCAGTATTATATTTAAAAATTCACATTATAGAAATAAATCTGGGTTTTCAGTTTGCTCTGTGCAGTACGCAAGATGCCTCATTCCCTTCCCTTCTTTAAGAGTTTGACATCATTTTATGGCCTGAATTCAATGACTATTCAGAAGATCTGAGAAGCAAAATTACCTCTTGGATTTTTCGTTATCCAACAGGAAGGACGTGATAAAGGAGGATGGCCTGTATTTGTCAGAGCAGGTACTGTGGTTGTAGCCAGTCTTGCCGACTGCCGTGAGCTGTTAATACTTGATCTGTTTTTTTTTGAGACGGAGTCTTACTCTGTCGCCCAGGCTGGAGTGCAGTGGTGCAATTTCTGCTCACTGCAAACTCCGCCTCCCGGGTTCACGCCATTCTCCTGCTTTAGCCTCCCGAGTAGCCGGGACTACAGGCACTGGCCACCACGCCCGGTTAATTTTTTGTATTTTTAGTAGAGACGGGGTTTCACCGTGTTAGTCAGGATGGTCTCGATCTCCTGACCTCATGATCTGCCCGCCTCGGCCTCCCAAAGTGCTGGGATTACAGGTGTGAGCCACCGTGCCCAGCAATACTTGCTCATTTTTAAAGTCCTCTCAAGTTCCGTCTGTGCCCCCATCCCAGAAGGTGTCTATGGAGCCCTGTGACTTTGCTCTTGTTCACGCATCAGATTTCTGATGCTGCTGGGGATCGGAGGAGCAGGGTGCTCATCCAGCACGAGCTCACTGGCCACGGTGGGAGCAGGAACTGGAGCTAATGGGATGGAGAAGGGAGCCCCGGCGAGAAGGGGAGACACAATTTACTCCAGAACCCGGCAGAGACACTGGCACGCAAAGGTTAGGCCTGGGTCCGCAGGCCATGCTTGAGATGTTTCTTTCTTGATGTCTTGCAGCAGGAGGGAATCTCGCTGTGAACCCTCTCACACATTATCTGCTCCTCTCCCTGGCACTTACCAGTTATCTGTCTGCTGCAGATGAGCTATTTCTGAACTTGCCTTATCTTGCCTCCTGGACTGCTTCAGCTCCTGAAGGGTCGCGACTGTCATAAACACTTTGTTATCTTCTGCGGTGCCCGGCCAAGGGCCTTGCACCAGGGCCGCGTGCGGAGGGCACCAGCCCCTGGTCCCTGGGCCACGGGGCTGAACGGTTTCTGACTCCAGCAGGCTGGCACACTGGAGAGGCTGCGGCAGCCCTAGTTGGCTGCTATCTTAGGGGACTAGAAGCCTCTGGGGTGGGGGTGCAGGAATGTTGCTCTGGGAAGGTCTTGGCAGTTGGATGTTTCCTTCTCCATCTCTCACCATGCCCTTTGCTCCTTGGGGTTAGATGTCTCTGCACCAAGTGCCACCTCTCGCTGCTATATCTTTTCCAACCTCCCCTCTGCTGCGCTTTTCTGCCATCTCTCTCTGTTTGGCATGAGTCTCTCTCAACTTAGCATCTTCCTCACCTCCCTCCTTCCCTTCTGGGCCGGGCTTCTCCCGGGGACACCCACTGCACCTCTTATTTCTCAGGCCGTGGGATTGGTGCCCGCCCTCTGTCCCCTGACCTGGCTTGGCTCTGTGTGTCCCTCGGGGCCTGCTGTGTGCCACATCCGGGGCACGCATTTGGTCTGCATCAGACTTGCCTGTCAATCAGCATCTTGGCATTGATCACCCTCTCCTCATTCTTCCCCTTCCCTAATAGCAGACTCTTTCTGGCTCCTTCACTGGCTCCTTCTCCTCTTCTTTTCCTTATCCATTAGTGTCCTTTGCCCTGCACACTCCAAAGCACTCCCAGACACTCTCTTTCCTTCCACAGGACATCAATGACCACCTGGAGGCTGACAACTCCAAGTCCACAGCTCTGGCTCTAGCCTTTTCCCTGATGCTGCTTCATGCCTGTATTGCAGGGGGTTCCTGCTTGTTGCCTAAGCTCATCAAACAAACTTGTCCAAGACGAAAGTACCGACTTAGCACCCAGCATCTCCTGCCACAGTTAATGGTGCCACCATTCACCTGGTCATCCAGGAAGTCACCCCTAGACTCCTTTCTCTCTCCCAGTCCTGCCCATTCTCCAAGTGCCCTGAGTCCCCCGGCCATAGTTAGGTGGACTAGGTCATGCTGCAGTAACAAATATCGCTGCAGTCTCAGTGGCTGAACACAGTGTCTGACTAGTCACTGATGGCCGGACTAGTCTTCCTGCAACTTGCCTCTAGGTCGCCACTCTGGGATCTCATCTTGTTCGAGCTGTAGCTCTGCCATCTGGAACCAGTACTTCTGAACTTGCTGCAGAAGGTAAGCGCAGATGAGAGGGTCATGCAAGATGTTAAAGGCCAAGCCTGAAATAGGTCACATCGTTTTTGCCCCATTCTATTAGCCAGAACTCAGTCCTGCAGCCCCTCAGCTGACTGCAAAGGAGGCTGGGAAATGCACTCTGGGAGACAGTCTCCTCCCCGCGTGCTCAGGGAGGGGAAGGGATGCGGTGCCCCCACAGTACTGCTATTAGGGCCCTGATCATCTCCTGTTGGACTAATGAGTCTCCCTGCTTGCAGCCTCTGTCCTTCCAATCTAGCTTCCTCCCAGCAGCAGGAGCAGCCAATCGTTCTACACTGTGGATCTGATCACACCACCTCCTACTAAACCCCTTGCTCTTAGGATAAAGTTGTGGCTGGACCCTTTCAACCTCTCCAGTTACATTTCTCACCACCCTCCCCAACATGGCCTTCTCCCCAGCTGCAGCAAACTCCCCATATTTCCCCAAACAGACAGTATTTCACAAGGCTCCCCTCATCCTCCTTTTGCCGACAGGGGTTCTCCCTTCCAGAAAAGGCTCGGATCTGTGTGCCGGAGTCAGTTCACCAGGCCCCCCAGGATTCATCTGTGCCCATCCACCACAGGCCAAGTCATGGGCTCCTGGTGCGGGATTTCCAAAGCCCTTCATGTGCCCTCATGAGGATACTCTTGGCATTGTTAGTTATTGCTTTTCAGAGAGTCTGACGTCACCCACAAGCCAGAAGGGTAAAGGCTTCCTGTGCAGCCTCCACTGTGCCGAGAGCACCACATGCTTCACTCACTGGAGCCTTAACATCATCCTGTGAGAGGCACTGCTGGGGCTTCCATTTAACATCATGGGGAGTCAAGGCACAGAGGTGTCAAGGAACTTGCCCAAGCTCACACAGCCAAGCGGTGGAGGCAGGTTGGCTCCAAGTCCACATGTATGACTGCTGTGCTACCCACGGCTTGTGACCCACAGCCCTCAGCCACATGGCACCTTCATCTCCATCTCTGCGACCCAGAATGCTGGTCCAGAATGCATGGCCACTCACGGGCAGTTGAACACACATGAGCAAGTTCCGTTTTAAAGCTTTCTTTTACTCTCTCCTCTGCCTACTTCCATCCATGCTTCCCTTAGAAATCCCTGCTATGGGCCGGGCGCGGTGGCTCACGCCTGTAATCCTAACACTTTGGGAGGCTGAGGCGGGTGGATCACCTGAGGTCAGTAGTTCGAGACCAGCCTGGCCAACATGGTGAAACCCTGTCTGTACTAAAAATACAAAAAAATTAGCCGGGCGTGGTGGTGGGCGCCTGTAATCCCAGCTATGTGGGAGGCTGGGGCAGGAAAATCGCTTGAACCAAGGAGGCAGAGGTTGCAGTGAGCTGAGATTGTGCCACTGCACTCTAGCCTGGGTGACAGAGCAAACCTCTGTCTCTGAAAAAAAAAAAGAAAAATCCCCCCTACGATTTCCTTTACAGGAAGCAAGAAAATAAATCCATGAGACTCTCATTAGATTTTTTCAGACAAAGTAGCTTGATCTTATCCCTGGAAGTGAGCACCATGCCTCGGAGACAGTTACTCCAGAGATCTCATCCCTGCCTCAACTATTCTGGATGGCTTCTTTGGGAGGTGGTTGCAGAGACAGCTTACTGGTCACACAGGAAAATGATTGCCATGACCTTCTATCACTATCCGCACAATACAAACATCATCAAAGGGACTCTCCCATACTTGTGTCTACTCATGCAAAGGGCTTCGCCAGCATCTCTTTCAGTAAGTGTGCAGAAATGTTGTCTTTTAAAATCCCTGTTCCCCAAGTGGCTGCCGTGACATGGGGACGCAGAAGGTGACAGTGTTGCTGCTCGGGGCTGCCCTGACAACGGGCCGCAGACTGGGGGCTTCAACAACAGAAGTCTGGCTTCTCAGAACCTGGAGGGTGGAAGTCTGAGATCTAGTTTTGGCAGGTGTGCTGCTTCTGAGGCCTCTGAGTGTGGCTTGGAGGTGGCTGCCTTTTCCCCTGTGTCTCCCCGTGGTGTTCTCTCTGTGCGTGTCTGCATCTTCATTCCTTTATTTTTATTATTTTGGAGAAAGGATCTCACTATGTTGCCCAGGTTGGCATGCAGTGGCACAATCACAACCCACTGCAGCCTGGACCTCCCAGGGTCCAGTGATTCTCCCGCCTCGACCTCCTGAGTAGCTGGGACTGCAGGTGCACGCCTCCGCATCCGGCTAATTGGTGTATTTTTTTTTCCTTTAGAGATGAGGGCTAACCAAGTTGTCTAGGTTGGTCTTCAACTCCTAGGCTTAAGCAATCTGCCTGCCTTGGCCTCTCAAAGTGCTGGGATTACAGGTGTGAGCTGCTGTGCCTGGCCTTGATTTCTTCTTTTTCAAAGGATACCAGTCAAATTGGATTGGAACCCACCCTAAAGACCCTATTTTAACTTAATCTCCTCTTTGACAAAACTTTCTCCAAATGCAGTGACTTTCTGAAATACTGGGGGTAAAGACTTCAACATAGGAATTTTGGGGGTCTCAATTCAGCTCCAAACAGGCCCTAATGGAAGCGCTGGCCACTCCCTGCTCTGCGTCCAGCACCTCCGCGACCCTGGATGAGTCCTCGCTCGCTGGGTTTCAGTTTTCTTATCACCAACATGGTCAGGGGGGTGGTCAGACAAGCTTGCCCAGGGCCTTTACAGCTTGAAAACTCCACAGTAACCTATAAAAGCATCACTCCAGGAAGATATATTGCTTTTTGTGACCCAGGCAACACCACAAGGGCTTTCAGCGTTCAAGGCCACGCATCCACAGTGTGCTCTGATGTTTCTCAATATCTGACGGCAAACTTTATGATCCCTGTTGGCAGGTGAGACGTTTCTCCTTGGTTTGAAAGTAACAGCAGCGTGGTCTCAGTGGGAAACATCCTCGGAGAGATGTTTGATCTTTTCTCGTGTGTTCGGTTCCGAGGTGAAAGCCCCCTACCACTCACTGAGGGAAGGGAGGTGTCCAATGCTTTTTAATCAAAGGCATTTTCTTTTCAGGGTGTTTCTCTATACAAACACCTTTGATAAAACATCTTGATTTGATCTTTGATTAAAGATCAAAGCCCAAATAAACCCACCAGGGAATGAGAAAGAGTCAGCAAGGACAGCACTACCCTCTTCTTGTGGGCACAAAGGTGGGCTGGCTAGCACCTGGCACTGCTTGGCCAGCCAGAAGCCCTGACTTCCAGGATCCCAAGAGTCACACGAGGCTGTGGGGGCTTCAAAAACAAGCCTGAAGCAGAGGCCTTTAGCCTATCCTTGATTGGGCAGTGGTGTGGTAGGGCTGGTATTCTCCCTCCAGCTTTGCCTTCTGCTTTGTCACGCAGTAACTGTATTGGACCTGGCTGGTTTCCTTCTGCCGGCATGGATGGGGAGGAGAGGCAGGGCCCCCAGTGGAACCAAGGGCCCCCTTCACAGTCTCGCCTTGAATGAGTTGCTTTATCCTTCTCTTTCCTTCTAGAAGCTGGTCTTCAAATTCAGCTCTACATCTTAGTGCAGTAACATGGTTTGACTGTGTCTCCACCCAAATCTCATCATTAATTGTAGCTCCCATAATTCCCATGTGTCCTAGAAGGGACCTGGTGGGAGGCAACTGAATCATGGCGGTGGGTTTTTTTCTGTGCTGTTCTAGTGGTAGTGAATAAGTCTCATGAGATCTGATGGTTTTATAAAAGGGCAGTTCCCTGGCACACGCTCTCTTGCCTGCCACCATGTAAGATGTGCCTTTGCTCCTCCTTCACCTCCGCTGTGATTGTGAGGCCTCCCCAGCCATGTGGAACTGTGAGTCCATTAATCCTCTTTTTCTTTATAAATTACCCAGTCTTGGGTATGTCTTCACAGCAGTATGAAAATGGACTAATTCATGCAGACTGCTGAACTTTGAAGGTTCTAAGTGTCCTTTATCCCTGAAATTGCAATATTGGTACCCAGGAGGCAGCTGGGAGGGATACATGAGGTGTTTGTTCACAGAGCTAGGTGCACAATAAAGGCAGCTGGTGTTACATTCTCTTTGAGAATCCATTGATTTGGGTCAGACTGGATGTGTCTGGACACTGGGGGTAATTTCCTGTTGGGAATACTAGATGTAGCTGTTCTTGAGCTTAGCACGGTCATCTTTGTAATCAACGTGTATGTAGGATTTCACAGATTTCCCAGCACTGTTGCATGCCTTATCTCCTCTAGCCCCCTCCATTGTACTGTGAGATCCACCTTGTTACTTCTGTTTTACATGAGTAATATCCTAAAGAGATGGGAGCTCATGGGGATCACCTGTCCAAGGCCCTTCAGTTATAAGAAGACAAAGACCCAAGGACAAGTATAGACTGATGGTCTGTACTTCTGTATCCTGGAAACTAGGCTTGTTTTACAGTCTTCATGTCTCACGACTTTCTTGCAAAAAAAAACCCTGCGTCCGGCTCTGTGCGTGCCCATGCTGAATGCTGGAGGATTTCCACACCCAACACAGAAGCTGAGTGGGTTTCAGTTTATCTGAACATGCTAGTTTATAATCCATATTGGAGGTGCTGTGCAAGTATTTCGAGCAAGAGTGATTACTTGGCTTTATTGAGGTGTGTCTTCCTTACCTCATGAGTAAAATCATTCGTGCACAATCTGCTGAAGAGAAACATTCATTAAAAACTGAGATGGATTGTGGCCCCATGAGGCCAAGCCAAATTATTTGAGGCTCGGTTTGGCCTAGTTTCAATGCCTGCAAAGGACCAAGACCTGCTCCTGTCATGGGAAACAGTGGACTGATTGAGAACATCCATCGTTGGAATTCTACAGGGCATAGAACTTTGGTTTATGTGGAGTTAGCCAAGAGAAAGTCCAAAGAAGTCAACTGGTGGTTTCCGCCTGGAATTTTCTTAATCTTAGTTAAAGCACCTAAGATCTTTATGGCTTTAGGCTGGGCCTTGAAGGGGGAGGAGAGGCATCTCCTTTTTCAGCCGACTTGCCTCTCCAGCTGCATACCACACTTGTCCTATCAGCATGGCATTTTGCATGTGGTTTTTGTCACGAGGAGAGGCAGCCAGGAATTTGCACTTTGATCTTCCCCACAGAGGTGGATATCTTCCCAGGACAAAGGGCAGGGAAACAAACTTCAAAATGCATGTGACCTTGGAACACCTGTTTAAGGCTCTTGCTTATATGGTAACAATTGGAGATAAATATGGCAAAATCATTAAAATTAATGTAGGACTTCAACCTCATCAACAGGTGAGAAGGGGGTGCTCACCGATCCTGAAACGTTGGCACTGCCAAAAGAGCTGGTGATACCCAGGACAAGGCTGGGGGCCGAGAATGTTCCCCCAAATTGTTCTCAAGGGGCCTATAACCTACAAGTGGTAAGGGCGGAGAAGGTGATGAGTAGCGAGTAGAGTAGAGTAGAATAGAGTAGAGTAGAGTAGAGAGGACACCAGCTTTGGAAGCAGATGCATCCAGTTTTAAATCTTGTTCTGAGACTGTTAGGGATTGAATTGTACCCCCGCCCCCAGCTGTCTATGTTGATGTCCTAACTCCAAATGTGATGATATTTGGAGATGGGTTTCTGGGAGATAATTGGAGTCAAATGAAATCACAGGGGAGAGATCCTAATCCAATGGGATTGGTGGCCTTATAAAAGGAGGGAGAGAGAGATTTTGCTCTTTCTCTCTGCCACATGAAGAAGACACAGTAAGAAAGCAGCGTCTGCAAGCCAGGAAGAGAGCCCTCAGCAGACACTGAATTTGCTGGCACTGGAACTGAGAGGAAATCAATTTGTGGTGTTCAAGGCACCCAGGCTGTGATATTTCGTGATGGCAGCCCAGGTTGACTAAGACAGAGACTTAAATTATTCAACCTCAAGCGCTTCTCAACAACCTCTTGATGTAAAATTAAGATTATAACATTGACCTCAAAGTGATGATAAAAGTCAATGAAACAATATCTGCAAGAGGATCGCCTCCTTGTAGACGCACCAGCATTCTGTTTTCCAGTCATCTGTGAGCTTCAAACACCAAAGCCACATTGTATTCATTTTAGTTCCCCCAGTGCCTGGCCCCGATGAAGTTCTCAGTGAGTGGTGGTTAAATGAACAAATAATAAATGACGGATGGGTAAGCGTGCACAGCCTCTGCTCTGAGCGCACTCTAACTTTACCCACTGCCTTGGTCATACTGCTCACTCGGGGGGTTTTTCCTGCAGCTTCCAACCTGAGTCATTTGATCACTCCACCGCTGTCCACTCTCAGACCAGGACACAGGGCCAGTGTTGGTGGAAGATGCCTTTGGAGCAATGTGATTAATTTCAGTCAATCATGATACTGGCTTTGGGTTTTTTTTTTTTTTTTTTTTGAGACTGAGTCTAGCTCTGTCGTCCAGGCTGGAGTGCAGTGGCGCGATCTCCGCTCACTGCAAGCTCCGCCTCCTGGGTTTACGCCATTCTCCTGCCTCAGCCTCCCGAGTAGCTGGGACTACAGGCGCCCGCAATCTCGCCCGGCTAGTTTTCTGTATTTTTTAGTAGAGACGGAGTTTCACCGTGTAGACCAGGGGTTTCACCGTGTAGACCAGGAGCTTTTGAAATAGGGCCCTAGCATGGAAGCGCTTCCGTCCTGGCTGCCCTGGAGCTCCTGGCAGCAACTCCCGCTCCTGCGCCCTGAGCCCTCAGGGCCCCACCGCTAGCCATCAAAGAATCGAGATGGAGGCTGGGTCCTTCTGGCTGTAATATCTGGGTGTTTCCCCCACATTGGACTCTGTCGTCCCCCTGCCCCATATCTCTCTGCTACAACTCTCAGCTCAACCCTGAGGCCGCCAGCCCCTAGACCCTCGGCCATGAGGCCATCATCATCTGCCTGCTGTTTGCAAACTCCTTAACCAGGCCTTAGAAGTGCTGAATACTTTAAATGGTAAATCATCTTGATTGCTATAAAAAATGGGTTTGACCAAGATGTGGGGCCTTTTCTGTAGCCTGCTATGTCCTCAGTTTCTCTCCAGAATTACACGACTTCATAGTTTCAACAAGCAGTTCGCAGTGGAATGAGTGGTTTGTGGCCAGCAGAGTCAGAGGAGTTTAATTTATGATGGCATTTTTTTTTCTTTACAGGAAATAAAGGAAAAGAACGTCTTGCTAACTCCACAAAGCTGCTGTATCACTGTTCATTTGTCCAGGCAATTCCTCATGGACCAGTAATGAGCTTCAGCTCGGTCAAACCCATTTTTTATAGCAGTCAAGATGATTTACCATTTAAAGTATTCAGCACCTCTAAGACCTGATTGAAGAGTTCGCAAACAGCAGGCAGAGCTGGGCAGAAGAGATCAGGACAGATGGGACCTCAGCGATCATGGGTTCCAGCCTTTTCCTTTCACAGGTGAGGACACTGAGGCCCCCTGAGAGAAGGAACTTGCTGGAGGTCCCTGTGAGGGTGTCTGAGGTGAGGCTCAGCCCTGTGCTCTGTTCATCATTGCCTCCTGAGTCCCTTCTCGAAGCCCTTTGTGGATGATTCCTGTGCAAGGTGCAATTGCTGGTGGGGCTTGAGCAGGTCCTTCCTCGGGAAACACGTGGAAGGACTAAACAGGGAGAGAGAGGATCCCATGCTTGACATCTGCAAGGTGGGAGGAGAAACGTGGAGAAAGCAATTGCCATGTGCCTTTGTCGCCGTGAGGCTCAAAAACCTGGACTCACCCAGCAAGGAATTTCTCTCTTAAAATAAAATAGATTTGCTTTGTGCTTTACGGGGATTCCCTTAAGGCATTTCTCATCATAATCCTGGGGAGGACATGGTATTCAGTATTTTGTTTGTGGGCAACAGAGAATTTAACTGTCTGGGCCTAAGTGACACAGGCTTGGAGATGAAGATAAAGGTTGGAATTTGGTGTCTTTTAATCTTTGTTCCCTGGTTTCATCTGTTCTCGGTGTCCTTGAAGCAATGGCCTAGACAGGGTTGATGTATTCATGAATCTGAGGGACTTTCATGTGAACTCGAGGCAGGTTTGGTCTGCATACTGCTTTGTAGCATAAAGCTTGGACCTGTGTGCAAAGTGCAATGAATTTCAGCCCATGCCAAGAGAGAACACAGGCCCGTAGAGCTGCCTGTGGGGCATTGAGCTGCTGTCATGCCGCAGTGGTCCAGGGGTCTGCAGGACCCTCTACCAAGGGCACTTCTTGGACAGGGGTTCTCCTGACTTTTTCTCTCCCACCTCTGATCTTCCCCCTGTCATCTTGGTGTTGAGATGACTGGAGCAAGGACTTCGCTCCTGGGACTCATTCTGGGTTAAACTGAAGGGAAAGTGAGTTAGAACCCAGCGCCTTAGGGAGAAGCAGATTTCGTTCACCTGCACAGGCTGTTTCCCCTCATCTGAAGAAGCCTCAGTCTTCCACGTGTTATCACCTTCTCTGGGGCCCAGGCCCAGTAGAGGCTTTTGCGGGGAGGTTTCAGAGCACAGTTTGAACCAAGAGCAAACATGTAGTAGCTTCAGGGTATCAGAAGGTTGATTTCTGTCCACAGAACAGTTTTAGGCCTCCTGAGAATTCTGGACTTTTTCTTGGACACAGTGATCTTTGGTACAAAGAGGGGCAGAGAGGAAACGGCGTGTGGACGAAGAACCGTGCCTGCTTTAGTGACCGGCAGGATGTGTGGGCGGCAGTAGCTGCCACACTTTGTGCCTACGAATGACTCAAGCCAGGATTTTAGGTTTATGATAAATAATAATAAAAATTCAGGTTTGACCATTCCTATTTGGGTGTAAATAGAAATCTCTGATTAGGTAGTAGAGTATTTGAACCTATATTTTGATTTGAATTCTTTAAGCAATGTGATTTTCTCCCTAAATCAACACAGTATCTGAAATCCCCTTATGAACATCGCCTTTGGTTATGAAATGCAAGGAGAAAGCACTCGACTTGTTCTCTGTGTTCATCTTAATGTTTTTCTTGTGACTGTCAGTAGGAAATTCAAAAGTTCTAGGAGATAGAGTCCCTGTAAATCACTGTTTGGGTTTAAAATGACCTGCATATAATGACCCATCACAATGTACTGGTAAGTATAGTCAGCATCACTTAACGATGGGCATCCATTCTCAGAAACGCATGATTAGGTGATGTCATTGTGAGGCGGTCCCAGAGCCCTCACACACACCTGTGGCAGAGCCCACTCCACACCTGGGTTATGTGGTGTAGCCTATTGCTCCTTGGCTTCAAACCTGAACAGCATGTCACTGTGCTGAATACTGTAGGCAATTGTAACACAATGGTATGAATAAGTGTTTTTATATAAATATAGAAAAGGTACAGTAAAAATATGGCATAAAAGATGAAAACATGGTACACCTGTCTAGGACACTTACCATGAATGGAGCCTGCAGGACTGGAAGTTGCTCTGGGTGGGTGAGTGAGTGAGTGGTGAGTGAGTGTGAAGGCTTAGACATTAGTGTACACTCCTGTAGACCTTGTAAACACTGTACACTTTGGCTATGTTGAATTTATAAAAAAATTTTTCTTGCCTCAATAATAAATTAACCTTAGCTTATTATAACTTAATAAACTTTTTATTTTTTTCAACTTTTTGACTTTTTTGTAATAACAGCTTAAAACACAGACACAATATATAGCTCCACAGAAATATTTTCTTTTTTATATCCTTATTCTGTAAGTTTTTTCTATTTAAAATTTTTTAAAACTTTGACTTTTTTTGTTAAAAGCTAAAACACACACGTTATCGTAGGGCCACACAGGGTCAGGATCATTAATATCACTGTCTTCCATCTCCACATCTTGTCCCACTGTAAGGTCTTCAGGGGCAGAAACACACGTGGAGCTGTCATCTAGTATGATAGCAATGCCTTCCTCTGAAATATCTCCTGACGGACCTGCCTGGGCTGTTTTATAGTTAACTTTTGCTTTTGAATAAGTGGAAGGAGGCCGGGTGCGGTGGCTCATGCCTGTAATCCCAGCACTTTGGGAATTCGAGGCAGGTGGATCACCTGAGGTCAGGAGTTTGAGACCGGCCTGGCCAACATGGTGCAAACCTATCTCTACTAAAAATACAAAAATTAGTGGGGCATGGTGGTGGGTGCCTGAAATCCCAGCTGCTTGGGAGGCTGAGGCAGGAGAATCGCTTGAATCTGGGAGGCAGAGGTTGCAGTGAGCCGAGATTGCACCACTGCCCTCCAGTCTGGGTGACAGAGCGAGACTCCATCTCAAAAAAAAAAAAAAGTGAAAGGAGTATACTCTAAAATAATGATAAAACATATAGTAAGTACATAAATTAGTATAACATACTATACTATCTAATAGTCATTTATTGTCATTATCAAGTATGTACTATTCATAATTCGATGTGCTAGATTTTTATACAACTGGTAGCGCAGTAGGTTTGTTTACATTAAACACGTGAGTAATGTGTTGGGTTAATGCCATGATGACAGCTACAACATCACCAGGAGATAGGAACTTTTCAGCTTCATTATAACTCATTGGACGGCCATGGTACATGGGGTCTGACATTGACTGAAATACTGTTATATGGTGCATTACTGTATATATTTACTGTAATTTAAAAATTGGGATATGATTCACATGTCATAAAATTCATCCCTTTAAAGAGTACAATACAGTGGTTTTTAGTATATTCTCAAAGGTGTGCGGTCATCACCACTATCTAACTCCAGGACATTTTTGCTGCCTCAAAAAGAAACCTGGCACCCATTAGCATTCCCTTCCCATTCCCTCTTCCCCCAGCCTCTGGCAACCACTAATCATCTACTTTCCGTCTTTATGGATTTGCCGTATTTCCTATAAATGAAATAATATAATGCACACCTTTCATGTCTGGCTTCTTGCACTGAGCATAATGGTTTGTTCCATGGTTTGTTTATGTTGTAGCATGCGTTAATTATTCTTTCTTTTTATTGGCAAATAATATTCCATTGTATAGATATTGATATACCATGTTTTATTTATTAATTCATCAGTTTGTGGACTTTTGGGTTGCTTCCCTTTTTTATTTTTATTTATTTTTAGAGTCTCACTCTGTTCCCCAGGTTGGAGTGCAGGGGTGCCATCTTGGCTCACTGCAACCTCTGCCTCCCAGGTCCAAGTGATTCTACTGCCTCAGCCTCCCAAGCATCTGGGATTACAGGTGGCCACCACCATGCCCAGCTAATTTTTGTATTTTTAGTAGAGGTGGAGGTTCACCATGTTAGCCAGGCTGGTCTCGAACTCCTGACCTCAAGTGATCCACCCGCCTTGGCCTCCCAAAATGCTGGGATTATAGGCGTGAGCTACCACGCTCAGCCCTCCTTCCCTTTTTGACTATTATGCATCATGCTGTCATAAACATTCTTGTACAAATTTTTGTGAGGACATATGTTTTCAATTCTCTTGGGTACATACCTAGCAGTGGAATTGCTGGGTCAAATGGTAACATTATGTTTAACTTTTTGAGGAACTGCCAAACTGGTTTGGTAAGCAGCTGCATCATTTTCCATTCTCACTAGAAAAGAAGGAGGGATCTAGTTTCTCCACATCTTCCTTGACTAAACTTGTTAGACAATAACAAGATAGACCATATCTTTTTAAATTTAAGTCATCCTAATGGGTGTAAAGGGGTATCTCCTTGTGGTTTTTGCTTAATATTCCTTTAATAACTAATGATGGTGGGCATTTATTCATGCACTTACTGACTGTTTGTACAGCTTTGGAGCCATGTCTATCCAAATCCTTTTCCATTTTGAATTGGATTTGTTGTCTTTTGTTGCTGAATTGTAAGAGTTCTTTATAGATTCGGGATATTAGACCCTTATCAGAAATATGATTTGAAAAAATTTTCTTCCATTCTGTGGGCTGTCTTTTCTCTTTATGGTATTCTTTGTTAAACAAAAGTTTTAAATTTTGACAAAGTCCAGTGTATTTAATATTTTTTCTTTAGTTGTCACATGTCTGTTGTTTCCTAATCCAAGGTTATAAAGATTTACGGCTATGTTTTCTTTCAAAAATTTTATAGTTTTCTCTCTTAACCCTTGGGTATTTTTATTTTTAAATTATCTGGCTCAGCTCTGGGAACACTGTTTCCATTTTGAAATAACTTCTATTGTAAAAAAGAAAATATTAAGGAATTAAAATTAAAGAAAATATACACCTTTTTTTTTTTTTTTTTTTGAGACGGAGTCTCACTGTGTTGCCCAGGCTGGAGTGCGGTGGTGTGATCTCGGCTCACTGCAAGCTCCGCCTCCCAGGTTCACGGCATTCTCCTGCCTCAGCCTCCCGAGTAGCTGGGACTACAGGTGCCCGCCACCTCGCCCGGCTAATTTTGTTTTGTATTTTTTAGTAGAGATGGGGTTTCACAGTGTTGGCCAGGATGGCCTCGATCTCCCGACCTCGTGATCTGCCTGCCTCGGCCTCCCAAAGTGCTGGGATTACAGGCACGAGCCACCTGTTTTACAAAACAGGAACCAATCTTTAAAATCAATTTTGTAATTTACTTCATTTAATATATCAGAAACATTTTCTGATATAATTATCTCCTACATCATAACTTTAATTGATAGCACAATATCCCGTTGTTTGGATATCTATTATTTTTTAAATCCCTTATTGTTGGACATTTATGCTATTCCCATTTAGAAAACAGTAGCAGTATAGCAATGAGTGCATGATAATTTTCTCAGAATAAATTGTCAAAAATGTTTTTAAAAGAATAAACCCCATTTCCAGCATCCTAGTAAAGCAAGTGTACAAGTGTTCCCTGAGAATTTTCTGGAATAAAGTGAAGGACAGTTAGATACAAAGGTAAATAAATGTCTTTCATTTTGGGATAGTGCCTTCTTGACCTTGTCCAATATTCAGATATTTTCTGTAAATTATTTTCTTTGTTACTATAGTTAGCATAATTACAGTTTTAAATACTGCATAATATTATATTGATTTGATGCAAGATAATTTACTTACGATACCCAGATGTTAAATACTTAAGTTGCATTGGACTTTATTTATTGATTTCTCTTTTTACTTTAAGTTCTGGGATACACGTGCAGAATGTGTAGGTTTGTTACATAGCTAAACATGTGCCATGGTGGTTTGCTGCACCTATCAACCCATCATCTAGGTTTTAAGCCCTGCATGCATTAGCTATTTATCCTGATGGTCTCTCTCCCCCGACTCCCCACACCCTCTGTGTGTGTTGTTCCCCTGTCTGTGTCCATATGTTCTCATTGTTCAACTCCCACTTATGAGTGAGAACATGCAGTGTTTGGTTTTCTGTTCCTGTGTTAGTTTGCTAAGGATGATGGCTTCCAGCTTCACCCATGTCCCTGCAAAGGACATGACCTCGTTCCTTTTTATGGCTGTAGTATTTGACTTTTAATTTATAGGGAATACCACAGTGAACATGTTTTGTGCATACAGTTTTGATCTTTTGAATTGCTTCCTTAGGGCAGGTTCCCAGCAGAGGGATTTGGGAGTGAAACGGCTAGAATGTTTAGAGAATATGTATATTGTCCTGTCGCTTCTGGAAGGGACTGTAGCAATTTGCACTCCCTTCACAGTGCATGAGGGTCCCGCATCTGGGCAACTTGCCTCCAGTCCCCCAAACACTTTGAAGTGTTTCGGCAAGGATTTCAGGTGAATGGCGGTTGAATGAAGGGAGGGAAAAGTTACTTCCTATTTTACTTCTATTTTGTAATTTTTAAGTTTACATTGAAGCATGATTCTTTGTCTTTCTGCGGATTTCATGTTTATCCTGTCCTTTCCCCCAGATAGCGAAGTTTCAAAACTGATCTTCAAGAAAACAGACTATCTATCTGAGGCTCTACTCAAGGGACTGGTGTTCAGTGACTTCCGAATTGGGAAATCTTTAATATACACGTGGAGATATGGCATAGTTTCCAGTTTTAAAAAGATGGGGCTTTTCCACCCAGAGCTGGACGTCTCCGGATTTTATTTTCTGTGACTGTAAGTTGTAACCAGCCCATAACTGCTCCCCTCCTGTCCCTGCGGTGGCTGTGGGTGGTTGCCCATCACCACGGCCATGGCTCTGTGGATTTTCCCAGAGTGGACACTGGGCCCAGGCCCACAGTTCTCAGGTAACGACTTTGGCTGCCTGGGTTCGAGGCTCGGCAGCACTGTCTGGAGGAAGATTCTGAGCCCAGCGTGGGATGGGCCCAGCCCGCCTCAGAGGGGCAACCCTTGGCTCTGGGGACCCTCTCTCCAAGACCTTTATCAAGAAGCCACTGCGTCAGAGCACTCTGGGGGCCTCGAATGTCGTGTTGTTTCCAGTGAAGCCGACCTTAGGCAGGTGTGGCCCAGGGGGGTGTTTGCCCCCTATTCCTCGGAAGAGTGGGACCCCAGCCCTCTCACCACCGCCACTGTGTTTGGTGGGAGGGTCCGACCTTGGAGGGCTTGGAGAACTGTGGAGGTAAAACCGAGCGCAGCTGGGCGAGGGTACTCCTGTGAGAAAGCAAGTGGCTTTGGGGCGAGCTATTCAAAGCCAGGGGCAGCTCCCCACTTGCTGGGGGCACACAGCATTCTCTCGGGCTGCTGATGCTGGGCCTGGCTGTGGAAGGGCCCCCATCCTGGGCTTCCGTTCAGAGGGTTTGCAGGAGGCCCTGTGGAGAGTGCTGGGCCAAGGGGCTGCAGTGCTGAAGTCACGCCCGGATGGGATTCCTGCAGCCTTGACTGGAGCTCTCCACCTGGGGCACCAGGAACAAGTCCCGCCCATCTGCGTGACGTCTCCCTGGGAAGGACAGGCGTGGTGGGCCTGCCCCAGACCCTTCTGTCTCTGACCGCCCGGCTTTCTCACCGGGGTTCAGATCCTGGGCTCCTCCTACCTGTGCCCTTGCCTTTGACTTCTGGACTTTGTGTCTGTTTGTTACCAGGCCCTCCCTGCCCCAGTGGACTTGGGTCTGGCTTCTCCCACGTGGTGGCCTCTGGGAGCACCTGTGGCCCATTTTTGGTCCTCTGAACCCAACCCTCCCCACCAACCTGCCCCAGTGTCCCCGAGGGGGCAGCAGACATACCCTTTTCTGGTTAATCCTTTGGAGGGGACATGGGCAGGATGTTTTCCTACAAACCAGCTGACCTGTATGCAGGAGAGGCCTCCTCAAATCCTCCTCTAGCCCCAGTGATGGAGTGGTGGCCGGAAGACTGAGGTGGGATCCTCGGAAGGCTTCCAGGAAGTGGTAGAAACCTTTCCAGAAGGGTTTAATTGTTCTGAGAGGTCACCTCTTCCTCGTCTTGGAGATGGCGCCACAGCCCTGGCTGTCTCCCAAACTAGAGAGCAGAGAGTCCTGCTTCCAGTCGCCCTCACTTAAGCCTGACATCCTCGTGCAGCCCAGCCCTGGTTATGTCTCCCCAGTGACCTTCCCAGCCTCTCCTCTGCTCCCGCTCCCACCGCCTGGGCTCAGGCCTGCACTGTGTATTGTATATTCCTTGTATGTTGTATATTCGTCATGGATTTTATCTTATGTATTGTAGAGTACATATGCATGTTGGTATTACTCATCTGTATTGATTCTTACATTGTGAGTTGTAATATTCATTGCACTTTGTCCTATTATAAATGTTGTATGCATATCATCTGTTGTATACTTATCTATGCATATTCATCCAGTATATTGCATATTGCATATTCCTATATAGTTGTATATTGCAGACTCAATAATATGTACATGTTGCATATTTATCTTTATGTTCAGTCCATCATAATTGAAGACTCATTGTATATGTTTTATAAATTGCTTGCATATTCAATCATAGTTGCATAGTCATGGTTGCATATTCCATATGTTGCAATATTCATATGTTGCAATGCTCATTGTAATATTGCAATTGCCACCATTATAACTGATAAGCTCGCTGTATAATTATGTTGTCATAACATCATTATGGTGCATACTCGATCATAAATATTACATACCTATAACGTATAAAAAGAATTGCATACTCTTTTTTATTTCTTTTTTTGTGAGACAAAAGAGTCTACACTCTGTCACCAAAACAGAAGCAGGAGTGCAGTGGCAACGATCCTCACCTCGGTGCATACACTCCATCATATATTCTCCATACTCCTTGTATATTGCATACTCTTTTTTTCTTTTTTTTTGAGACAGAGTTCACTCTGTCACACCAAGACAGGAGTGCAGCAGTGGCATGATCTCAGCTCACTGCAACTTCTGACTCCCGGGTTCAAGTGATTCTCATGCTTCAGCCTCCCAAGTAGCTGGGACTACAGGCGCGTGCCACCACACCCAGCTAAGTTTTGTATTTTTAGTAGAGATGGGGTTTCACCATGTTGGTCAGGCTGGTCTCAAACTCCTGGCCTCAAGTGATCCACCAGCCTTGGCCTCCTAAACTGCTGGGATTACAGACGTGAGCCCCAGCGCCCAGGCGATATTGTACACTCATCATATGTTTCATAATCCTCCTATAGTGACTCACATTGATGCAACAGGACTCCTACATGATGTCCTCCTATCGGGTCTCACTGTCTCCAAGTCAGCCCCGTGTCTCGTCCCAGTGCTGACTGTCCCATCTCCTGCTCTGTTTAATGGCCTCCTTTAGCCTAAGGGCCCTCTGCTGGGCCTTGTCCCCAGCTTTCTCTCCTGCTTCTGTCACTCCTCCTTGGTTTGTGTGGCCCTTGGTGATACCTGGCGGCCTCACTCTCCCGGCCTCTCTATCTCTGCTGGGACCTGCCATTCCTTCATTTTGGATGAGCCCCAGGTACTTTTCGGAAACTAGCAATTGAGTAGTATGTTACGGGTTGTAGAGCCCCTCTGTGGACTTGACTTCTGTCCAGGGAGCACTTGTTATAATAGCATCTGAGTGTGTGAGTGGACTGAGGCCAAGAGAGGGTGGGTGACCAGCCTGGGGTCATGTAGCTCCTGAGAGTCCAGCTGGGCTCTGACCTGGCTTCTTCGTGTCCTGAGCCAGGGCATTTCCATGCCCCTGCCCCACCCCATGGGATCCACGGACAGTTCTGCATTCATGGTCCTTGGTTGTAGAACTGGATTTGCCCTCCGCCCCTCACTAATCAGCTAATTGCTCTCAGCCTTGGTTGGCCTGTGGTCACTGGGACTTACCTGGTTTTCCGTGGAGCCCTAACCCAACTGATCTCACTTCAGCTCTGCCTTTCTCAGGCAGATGGGGCAGTGGGGTGGGAGGCAGATCCCTCTGGTCCTTGTGAACCTGCCCCTGTGCTCGAGAGGGCACAGGCTCAGGAGAGGGGTTTCCCTGGTCCCTGACCTGCTGTGCACCAGCCACGACTTGGAATCCACACCCCAGTCCTGCTCTCTGCAGGCTTCCTCATCATATCACAGGCACAATGGTAGCAGGCTCACACACACACACACACACACACACCACACGGCACACACACATGAAGAGCCACGCAGGGCCAACATGCTCACACAGACACACCGTGTAAGTGTGCATGAGTGCACACACACCACACATACACCACACCACACATTACATACACCTACCACACACACCCCACACATACCACATATATACACACACACCCACATTACATACACCTACCACATACGCCCCCCACACACACCACACACGCCCCCCCCACACCACACACCACACATATACACATACTCATTGTATATGTTTATATGTTGCATATTCATCATGTTGCATAGTCATGTGTTGCATATTCATATGTTGCATATTCATATGTTGCAATGCTCATTGTATATTGCATGCGCACCATATACTGCATACTCGCTGTATATTGTGTAATCATCATATGGTGCATACTCATCATATATTTCATACTCCTTGTATATTGCATACTCTTTTTTTTTCTTTTTTTTGAGACAGAGTCTCACTCTGTCACCCAGGCAGGAGTGCAGTGGCACGATCTCACCTCGGTGCATACTCATCATATATTTCATACTCCTTGTATATTGCATACTCTTTTTTTCTTTTTTTTGAGACAGAGTCTCACTCTGTCACCCAGACAGGAGTGCAGTGGCATGATCTCAGCTCACTGCAACTTCTGACTCCCGGGTTCAAGTGATTCTCATGCTTCAGCCTCCCAAGTAGCTGGGACTACAGGCGCGTGCCACCACACCCAGCTAAGTTTTGTATTTTTAGTAGAGATGGGGTTTCACCATGTTGGTCAGGCTGGTCTCAAACTCCTGGCCTCAAGTGATCCACCAGCCTTGGCCTCCTAAACTGCTGGGATTACAGACGTGAGCCCCAGCGCCCAGGCGATATTGTACACTCATCATATGTTTCATAATCCTCCTATAGTGACTCACATTGATGCAACAGGACTCCTACATGATGTCCTCCTATCGGGTCTCACTGTCTCCAAGTCAGCCCCCGTGTCTCGTCCCAGTGCTGACTGTCCCATCTCCTGCTCTGTTTAATGGCCTCCTTTAGCCTAAGGGCCCTCTGCTGGGCCTTGTCCCCCAGCTTTCTCTCCTGCTTCTGTCACTCCTCCTTGGTTTGTGTGGCCCTTGGTGATACCTGGCGGCCTCACTCTCCCGGCCTCTCTATCTCTGCTGGGACCTGCCATTCCTTCATTTTGGATGAGCCCCCAGGTACTTTTCGGAAACTAGCAATTGAGTAGTATGTTACGGGTTGTAGAGCCCCTCTGTGGACTTGACTTCTGTCCAGGGAGCACTTGTTATAATAGCATCTGAGTGTGTGAGTGGACTGAGGCCAAGAGAGGGTGGGTGACCAGCCTGGGGTCATGTAGCTCCTGAGAGTCCAGCTGGGCTCTGACCTGGCTTCTTCGTGTCCTGAGCCAGGGCATTTCCATGCCCCTGCCCCACCCCCATGGGATCCACGGACAGTTCTGCATTCATGGTCCTTGGTTGTAGAACTGGATTTGCCCTCCGCCCCTCACTAATCAGCTAATTGCTCTCAGCCTTGGTTGGCCTGTGGTCACTGGGACTTACCTGGTTTTCCGTGGAGCCCTAACCCAACTGATCTCACTTCAGCTCTGCCTTTCTCAGGCAGATGGGGCAGTGGGGGTGGGAGGCAGATCCCTCTGGTCCTTGTGAACCTGCCCCTGTGCTCGAGAGGGCACAGGCTCAGGAGAGGGGTTTCCCTGGTCCCTGACCTGCTGTGCACCAGCCACGACTTGGAATCCACACCCCAGTCCTGCTCTCTGCAGGCTTCCTCATCATATCACAGGCACAATGGTAGCAGGCTCACACACACACACACACACACACACCACACGGCACACACACATGAAGAGCCACGCAGGGCCAACATGCTCACACAGACACACCGTGTAAGTGTGCATGAGTGCACACACACCACACATACACCACACCACACATTACATACACCTACCACACACACCCCACACATACCACATATATACACACACACCCACATTACATACACCTACCACATACGCCCCCCACACACACCACACACGCCCCCCCCACACCACACACCACACATATACACATACACCACACTACACATTACATACACCCACCACACACACCCCCCACACACACCACACACCACACATATATACACACACCACACCACACACCACACATTACATACATCCACCACACACCCCACATACCCCCCACACATATATATATACCACACTACACATGCACATTACATACACCTAACCACAGACACACCACACACCACACCACATATACACGCCACACATATACACACACCACATCACACACACATCACATACACCTAACCACACACACATCACACACACACAACACACAGCCCACATACACCCACACCACACACGTATACACACACCAGACCACACATGCAGCACATCACACACATATATCACCTACACCTACCACACATATACACATACCACACAACACATACTACACATAAACATCACACATATACACTGACACCACACAAACACCACACATATACACACATACCACATATACCTGCCACACACACCACACACAGAAACACAGACACCACACACACACCACACCACACACCTGCCACACACACACCACACATAGACACTACACATATACACACACACCACAGCACACACTACACATACACACCACACATATACACACACCACACCACACGCATCACACACACATCACACATATACACACACACCACACCACATACGCACAACATACTCCACACTCATTCATGCCCTCCCCACACCGCCTGTATACACCACACACACACACACAGACACACACTCCATAGCACACATGCCCTCACACACACACCCCTAAGTGCACACACACACAAACGGTCTGCATGTTCATACACACTCGCCTTCCTCTGGTCATACATTGGCCCAGGAAACAGGAACCCCTGGTGGTTCCCAGGCAGCTTCTGCCCCACCAGGTTCCGGGTTTCCATTCCGAGGGCCCATCTTTAGCCCGGGCAGCCAGGTCGCAAGATACCCAGGTCACTTCCTAGCCAACCAGTGACTGTGTGGCCAGAGCATCCTTGTCGTCTGAGTGGGCAAGGAAAAGAAGGGAAGAAGCAAAAAGGATGCTGGCCACATGGGAAATGCCCACATTGCTGGGTGCCAGAGCCCACTGGGCAGAACAGGTATGGCTACGGCTTGGCATCCGATCTCTGGGCAAGCAGCTGCTCTGTGCCTCCTCTGATGAAATCAAGCATTTGATTCCTTTTCTCTCCTGAATACTGCAGCTCTGGCCACAGGTCCACACGTAGGTGAACGAAGGGGCTGTTGGAAGTGAGAGAGGGGAGAAGGCTGATGCCTTTGCCACAGGGGTGGGTGTGGGAGGTCGCTGGCTGCGTGTGAACCTGCCCTGCTCAGATGTCAGCAGAGAGCAACACGCAGTGTGAGCGCCGGTGTGTATCTGAGCCTGTAGAGAGTCTAGTGCGTGCGTGTGGCACGCGTGTGTGTCTGGTCCTGCACCAGCATTATTTTGAAAAGAAGAAAAGGGTGGAGGGATGAATGAGAAAGTTCCTGGAGAACGCTCTGGAACGCATGAGGGTTTAAGCTGCCATGTGGCTGCTTTCTTACTTTGGTGGCTCGTTTCTCATGCTCTGACTTGGTCCATGGCACCCTGGCACTGGCGGCGGGATACAGAACTTGGTTATGGAGCCTGTCCTCAGCTCTCTGCCCTTCCTTCCTGGCTCGGAGCCGGGCTGCTGCTTCTGCTCAGGGGCCATGGGGTGGAGGTGGGGCAAGCTGAAGACTGGCTAGCAGAGGACATGAGTGGCGGCTGGTCAACCCATAGGCTGGACGAGCATTTGGAAGTGGTGTCTGGAGCTGGCTTCTGGGCCCGAGCCCTGGAGCAGGAGTTTCCCAGAAGTCAGGAGCCCGGAGGTGGACAGGGTCTCTGTCCCAGCCTTGGGGGGAGCAGAAAGAGCGGGAAGCGTGTTCAGTGCAGCATCCTCACTGCCTAATGCTGTCTACACTGCAGCAGAGGACCTGAGCGGCAGGGTGGGGACCCTCGGGGGAGCTGCTCACGGGGAATTCAGCCCCCTGCACCCCACAGTGGGCACAGAGGAAGCTGCAAAGACGTGAGCGCTGGGCCCTCTGTCCCTGGGAGGTTTTCCTGCTGTTGATTAAGATTTGTTTGAAAAGAATATTTTGGAACAACTTGTCTGGGAAGGGATTAAGTGAATCTTTTGCCCTCTTGAGTCGGCCTGCTGGCTGAAGGGCCTGCTTGTAGCAAATTGGGATAAGGAGAGAAGGGGCACCCCAGAGGGAAAATATTCAGATGTGAACAGGTGGATCTTCCCCCAACAGGCAGCACACTTACAGACTGAGAGTGAGTGTGGAATCGAGTGAGTGTGTGTGCAGAAGCGCCTTCTGGAATGGAGAGTGCTGCCCCGTGGCAGGGGAGCTCACTGCCGTGTCTGGGTCTGGCCGCAGCGTCCAGCGTGCGTGTCCGGCGCCCCCTCCCTTGGACCTGGCTGCCCGACCACAGCCCATGACTCACACTCTGGGTGCTTTTCGCTCATTTTCATGCTATTACCCTCGTGTACTTCCAAGGAAATCACATTTCTCAGAAAGAAAAAACAAACTACTTGTTATTTACTTGATTTAAAAACTATTTTTTGTGAAAACTATGTCTGCAAATGAACAAGAATAATTCAGATAAAGAGAAACATGAACTTTTCTCAGGGAATGGACTTGAGGATGATTTTGGACTTGGATTCTTAGTTTAATCTCGTGGCTTTTGTTTTTTCAATAAAATAACATTATAAAAATAAAAATGATTTGTTTCATAATAGAGAAATCATTTTCATCAGGTAGAGCGAGACAGAAAGGGAAAAGCTTCTATTATAGCTTCTATGCATTGGACTTAATGCTATCTTTGGAAAGCTGATAAGGAGAGCAAGCTGTCACACCATGGTGCCCCGTATTTGGTGGGTAGATTTCCTGGTGACTGAGCTGTCATCCTCAGTTTCAGGACAGCCTCTGCCTTCAGAAAAGACCAGATTTTAGCAGTGAACTGAAATGGCTTCCAAGTCCCTGGTGATACTTCTGAGCACTTGACAGCTGAAGTGTTCTCCAGTGAGGAAGACTGAGTTAACGGGCACATTCTGGGGTTGTTGGAGAACCCTTCCTGGCTGCAGGGCAGCCCTCAGCCAGCTCAGGTGCTGCTCAGCCACCACGGGCCAGAGAATGCACACAGAGCCGCCAGGAAGTAGATGCGTCCCTCATGCTCCCTATGGACTCATTCTGGTGGATGGGATGAATGTGCTTTTAGAGTCATGTCTGCATCACTATTTATTGAAGAGGAAGGGAAAGATTTATCCTCTTCCCCCAGATGCATGACTGTGGATATTTTAGGCAAGTATGCAATGACTTGGGGAGGCGTGAGGATCACCTGGGATGGGAGAGCACGCCGGAAGTAGGCAGGGAGGAGGAAAAGGAAACGCCTATCAAGATTGTTTAATTGCACAGGTCAGCGGACATGGGAGCCCCTCTTGTTTTGTTGGAGAGGGGCTCTCTCCTTTTCAGGTTGCTCATAAATCAAGATTTATCCATGGACTATAACCAATGCTTCAGTTGGTTGGGGGAACACTTCTTGACTGGGAGATTGTCCCGTCCAGCGGGATCCTTAACACAGACCTTGGAGGAGGGGGTGGGAATTTAGAGAGACAAGAGACACAAGAAATGGAGACAAGACAGTATCCTGATCAAGTCTCGTTTAATGAGGGCGTTGGTACAGCTTATATAGGCTGGTAAGAAAGAGGAAGTGCGGCAGAGCAGGCGGGGAGGAGAATAATGAGAGACGTCACCAGGTGCATGCTTGGTAGACTTAGTCTTTCCCGGGCGCGGGAAGTTATCTACACACACGCGCGGGAAAAGTTGATGATGAAGAACCAGGAAGTGCGCCATCTTGTCTCCGCAATGTGGAGCTTAAGCAATAGAGGCCGCGGCAATTTCCGGGCCTCAGGGCTCCGGACAGGAGATTACTGGATGGAGAGGCGAGACCGAGTGTGTGCGTGCACACGTGCGAATTTGCAAGTATGGGTTTGCTCTTGTGAGTGGGAGACACAATCTATGGCTTCCTCTCATAAGGACGTGTAATCTACTCTTATAGAGAAGGAAACCACAAATGGCTCAAAAAAGAAGAAAGATTAAAAACACCAAAGGGATAAATAACGATGGTATCAGTTTTCTAGGACTGTGATAACAAAATACCACAGGGCCAGGGAGTTGAAACAACAAATCTATTTTCTCACGGTTCTGGAGTCTGGAAATCCAAGATTAAGGCATCTGCAGGGTTGGTTTCTCCCCAGTCCTCTCTTCTTGGCTTGCAAATGGCCCTCTTGTGGGCGTGTCCTCACATGGTCACCGCTCCATCTGTGTGTCTCAAGTGATCCTGCTGCTTCAGCCTCCTGAGTGGCTGGGATTACAGGCACACACCACCATGCCCAGCTCATTTTTGTATTTTTAGTAGAGATGGGATTTCACCATGTTGCCCAGGCTGGTCTTGAACTCCTGACCTCAAGGGATTCGCCTGCCTCAGCCTCCCAAAGTGCTGGCATTACAGATGTGAGCCACCATGCCTGGCTCCCGTGGTGTCCTGGTTGTTCCAATGGGGAGGACCCTGGAAGGGAGGCTGGTGGCTGTCCACAGCTGAGACAGTTAGAGGCAGTGCCCAGGCCCCTGGATTCCTTTCCCGTTTGTTGTCTCAGCTCCAGGATCCCACAGTGCCACTCCCAGCTATTCTAAGAGCATATCAGTCACGCCATTGTGACACCTGATAGGCAGGGAGGCCACTGAGGAGCGAGTGCAGAGAGGCTGCCTCTCGGGATTCAGCTTCTGGAGGAGCCGTTCCTGTTCTGTTCTGTTCTGTTCTCCACCAGCCTGTCCCACTGACTCTTGCACCTTCTCCATGTGTCTCTGTCTGCTACCTGGCTAGCTGTCTGGCTCACGAACTCCCCGTGCAGTTAGGAAATCTGTGCACTGTAAAACCTGCAACCCTGTGGACGACAGCGCTGGCCTTGTCTCCCCGAATGCAGGCAGGGCTTTCGATGCAGTTCTCTGCAGGCACTCTCTAGCACGTTGGTAGGCATACAGGAAGCTTTATTTATATATGTGTGTTGAATGCCTGAATAAATACATTTTAATGTGGAGTTCTGGAAGTGGAAGAAGCCTCATGCTCCTTTCTCCTGATACCTGTGGAAAGCTCTACACTGTGCCTGGCTGCATCTCTTTGAATGCTCCCGGGGATGAGGTGCTCACTCACAAAATAGCAATGTCCCTCCCGGGAGATGTTGACAGTGAAAACATTATTGTGTATGGCAGGTGCATTGTGGCTCCCTCTCACGTTTGCCGCGTGGTCTTAGTCATGGACAGAACCTTGGGGATCTCTCTTCCAGGGCTTCTCAAAAGGGAGGAAGATACCTGCTGGGTAGGGGTGAGTGGAGCAAGGTCATTTGAAAAAGCCTATGCACTATTGTACATTTTGAAATTTAGAAGATCAATTCAAAACCCCTATTATCTTCTTTCTTTTTATGAGACAGTGTCTTGCTCTGTTGCCAAGGCTGGAGTGCAGTGGTATGATCACGGCTCACTGCAGCCTCGACCTCCTGGGCTCAAGCAGTCCTCCCACCTCAGTCTCCTGAGTAGCTATGGGTGAGCGCCACTGTACCCAGCTCTATTATTTCCATAATAAAAACTACTGACAATAAAGAGAAGAGTAATTACAAAGGGTTGGGGGTGAGATGCTGATCAAGTCCGGGTTGGTAACCAGGCTTCTCAAAGTTCACCTGGTTATATTGTTTTGAGGTTTGAACCATGTGAATGTATCACCTGTTCAGAGCAAAAACAAAATAAAACATGAAAATCAAAAGCAGGAAAAACAAAAAGAGACACATTTTGCTAGGTAGGGATAAGACGTAATGATTCCAACACCACAACGTTCCACTCCCCCACCGGACTTCTCTTTTGTACCAAAAGGGAGTGTGTTTTAACAAAAGTTAACAAACACTCCGGTAATGGGGCCGCTCTGTTTGGAAGGAGGAACGTGCAGCAGAGAGAGGAAAGTGTCGTGTCCAGTTGTCGTTGAGTCGGCTCAATCTCCTCCCGCGCTCGGAAGCTCTGGTGGTGGATGAATTTGGTAGAAAGCATCCTGGCCTGAATATTAAGCTAGTGATGTTTGTTGACCCCTCCGTTTGGATGTTTATAAGTTACTAACGTGGGGTTGACATGAGCATAGCTGGCTGCTCTACAGCTACTGACAATAACATTTAAAACATTTCCTTCTCTTCTCTGAACCTTAGCCTCACTTAGAAACAACACAACACAACACAACACAACACAATCTACTATATTGTGAATACATGAAAAGGAGCTCAATTTCACTGCTTCATAAATGCAAATCAGAAGAAGATGCCATTTTTCACCAATTATATTGACAAAGATGAACAAGTTTGATCATCTGCAGTGATGACTCAGGTGTGGTGAAACAGAGCTCTCAGCACTGCCGGTGGCAGAGTTTACATTGACCAGAGTTTACATTGGTGACAATTTTGCCTTATGTATCAACGTCATAAGTGCATGTAATTTGAGACCTACAATTCCACTTCTAGGAATTTGCTCTTCAGATATCCTGTGGCAATATGAACAAGGACGCTCACTGTAGCAAGGTTTGTAATGGCGGTAAACTAGAAGCTGGGTAAATAAGTTGTGACGCTTCTATATAATGGAATCTTATACTGACATCTAAATGAATGAGACAGATTTTATAGAAAAAGCACACCAATTTATGTTATTACATTAAAACAAAATGCAAAACTGGTGATGATAGACAGCTGTTTTTTTTTTTTTTTTTTTTTGCAAAAAGATATTTGCATGTGTTTGTGTAGATGGGAAATTTCTGGGTGGATGTGTGGACAATGGACCCCTCTGGAGAGAGAATGGGGGCATGAAATGAGCGGGAAACTAACTTGGATTGTATAACCCTTTGTAGTGATTGAATTCAGTCACTACGGGCATGTGACTTTTATTTTTATTTCTGTTTATTTTATTTTATTTATTTTTGAGACAGATTCTTGCTCCGTCACCCAGCCTGGAGTGCAGTGGCATGATCTCGGCTCACCGCAAACTCTGCCTCCCAGGTTCAAGTGATTCTTGTGCTTTAGCCTACTGAGTAGCTGAAATTACAGGCGCGTGCCACCATGCCCAGCTAATTTTTGAATCTTTAGTGGACACGAGGTTTTGCCATGTTGGCCAGGCTGGTCTCGAACTCCTATCCTCAGGTGATCTACCTGCCTCTGCCTCCCAAAGTGCTGGAATTACAGGCGTGAGCCACAGCATCTGGCCGAGTTTTGTTTTTAAAGGGCAACTTTTCCCTCCGACAAAAACCTAACCCCTCATAGACCATTGTGAAAATCAAATTGGATAACTCAGTTCCATTCAATCAACTTTTATTCAGCACTGATTACATTTCAGCCACTGGCTAATGCATATGAAACTGCTTCCCAAACTGTTAACCACCAGAAACACTGAGAGCAAAGCATTTATTTTAGGTAGTACAGCTAATTAACCAAATATTTATAAGAGCCAGCTTCCATTTATGAGACAGAGCCCTCCTGAACAGCAAGATTCATTGCAAATGAGCAGTCACTGTTATTTTATTAAGGTGCTAGAGTTCAACAATACAGAATCACCCTATAACTTGAAAAGCAGACATATAACAATTCCCCTAAATCCTTCCAGAAAGCCAGAAACAGGTGTGAAGATAGTTCAAGACCTGGGATAGATTACTATATATCACAAGACCTGTGATAGTATGTAACATCTCTCCTCCCCTCCCTTTCCCCCCCCCCCCTTTCCCCCCACCCCCTACCCCCCCCTCCCCCTCCCCCCCCCCCCTCCCCTACTCTCTCCCTTCCCCTCCCCCCCTCCCCTTCTCTCTCTCTATACATACACATATGTATATGATATTTGCATGTGAGATATATATTATGTATACATACAAACACACACACACACACACACACACACACACACACACACACAGAATTTATACCACTTCAGTTCTTTTTTTTTTTTTTTTTGAGACAGAGTCTCGCTTTGTTGCCAGGCTGGAGTGCAGCGGCGCAATCTTGGCTCACTGCAACCTCTACCTTCCAGGTTCAAGTGATTCTCCTGCCTCAGCCTCCAGAGTAGTTGGGACTACAGGCACGTGCCACCGTGCCCAGCTAATTTTTGTATTTTTAGTAGAGACGGGGTTTCACCATGTTAGCCAGGATGGTCTCAATCTCTTGACCTTGTGATCTACCTGCCTTGGCCTCCCAAATTGCTGGGATTACGGGTGTGAGTCACCGCACCCAGTCACCACTTTAGTTCTTTTACTCATCCTTGCTGTGAGTTTTTGGCTTGCAGATGTTGTAAGATGTCATAATATTCAGCTATTCCATTAAACTGTGTCTGCCCTGAGTGCCCAGCCCCTCTGACTGCAATTCTCCAGGGGTAACAATGCCTCTGATGTCCCCTGATGCCCTGGGAGTGCACTGGTGTTATCAGGTGAGACTGTTTTAGCTGAGATTTCTACTGTACCCAACTGACCTGACAGCTCTGTATAAACTTCTTGGGTTGCAGGAAATGGGCTACAGGTATACCCTAATGATCCTACGAGGCTGTGACTGGCACATATTTCAAAATCATTTCCGAGAGCAACGTGAATCAATAGCTAATGAGCCATCTATTTTCACCCTCCAATGACTATTCTTGTAAGGTGGGAAAGGATGTGGCTTCTTAAAATGAAAAAGGCATCACAGCCCTTTGGTATCTCACACCATCAACCTTCCTTCCCCTCCTGTATGAGCAGCAGCATGGTCAGGATGGTGTGTAGCTTGGAGGAGGGAAAGAAAAGGCTGCTCTGGGGCAGGGAGGGTGACTGAGATCGGTCTCACCAGGCAGTGCCCTCCTTGGAGAGAGACCCTGGAGCCGCGTGGTCTGGGTTCAGATTCCAACTCCCCTACTTAGTGCTGGTAAGATGGTCTGTGCAGCTGCCCTTTGCCTTAGTTTTCCCATCTGTGAAGTGGGAATGACGTCAGTGAGGTGGCCCAGTGTGTTAGTACAGGCAGGGGGCTCCCAGCAGCACCCAGCATGCACTAAGATGTTGTTCAATAAGTAGAAGCAGGGACCCGACTTTGAGAGAGAGGAATGAGGGCGCAGAGGCTGGGGGGGAGACTCGCTCATTCTTCTGCCTCCCTCCTGGAGTCACCATTTGGGTGGCAAAATTGTTCCGGCTGAACTGTTTCTGAGGCTTTTGACCTTCTGAGGACCTGTGGGACTTGATGGGGCTGTGGAGAAGCCAGCGGGGTCAGTGTGGAACCTAAGCAGAGGAGGCCCAGGTGGGTTTCTCCAGGGTCGGTGGCACGGGGTTCCACCAGGCAGGCCTGGCTTCAAACTGGGCTCTGCCATTTACTAGGTTCCCACCTGCCCCACTGGATCCTGGTTTCCCAGTCTGTAGAATGGGGATGACTTTATACCACAGCATAAAGCCTTCAACTGGTGTTCACCACTGAGACAGACACTGGGTATTTAGACTAGAGCTTGGGACCCAGATGCAAGGGCTGCTAGGGCGGAGCTAGGGACTGAAGTGCTGCTTAGGAGAGAAGGCGAGAGGCCCTGGAGGGCTTCACCTGGTTGTGTCTGGTCCCTGAAGCATTGAGGTTTTGGGTAAAGCCCTGGGCACCGTTCTGTGGCCCTCACATTTGGGGGTCCCTGATATGGAGGGCTGGTAGCTTATGTCGCATGTCCCTGCGAGCCAGCTAGGAGGCTGTTGGAAGATGGCTGGAGGGAGAGAATAAGTTGGAGACTGAGGGGACAGCCATGGCCTAAGGGCCACTGCTGAAGGAGATCCAACTGCTTTGCAGAGTGGAAGAAGGACCCAGCAGCCATTCTGTGCTGTTGGGACAGGAGGATGGGGTGCCTGTGCTGCCGACATGGCCACAGGTTATATCCTACCTGGTGTCTTTCTAAGACGCAGAGCTGCAGGGGAGGAGCGGGCCCCCACATGGGTGAAAGGTCTTCTCCCCTGCGGGCCTGGGAGGAGGGAGGGGAAGAAGCTGGAGTGGTACCCCCTTGGCTGCTTGGAGTTCATCTGCTCTGCCCCTGGTCAGGGAGGTGACCAGGGAGCTGAGGGGGCCTTGGGCTCAAACACGAAGTCCCGTTTTGAATTATGCCACTTGCACAGCTGATGTAAGCTCCAGATGTGCTCCCAGACCTCACTTTTTCTCACTTTAAAGCAAATGTGTGTAGACTGGGAATGCGTTTGACCTCTCAAATTTCAGGTTTTAGGTTTGCTGCAAACCTGTCCCCAACGTGGGGCTGTTTTCAGATTTGAAGGTGAGTTGTCTTGACCTAGTTCATACCTTGTCTTGGTTTGACATGAGCTGTTCTGGCTCCTGAGGCATGACTTGACTTGGACCCCCTTGTGAGGCTGGCGCAGGCCACCTCTGGCAGCGCTCGTGCCTGGCCGTCACCCTTTGTTTTGGTCCCGCCGGCCGCCCCATGGCTCTAGCTTCTCCCCTACCACGAATCACAGCAGTCCTCGCTTCAGATGGCTGTTGTGAGAAGAAAGCAAATCAACCCAGCCCCTTTGGCTTTGAATCCACTGCTCTGTCTCCTGGCTCCAGGCCCATGTCCTGCCTCCTGGACTGGCTTGGGGACCTCTTTGGCTCCCCCAGATCTACCGTGGCCTCCCCCAGGGGTCAAATGTGAGTTCCGCTTTTGGAAGAGGCCGGTCCAGCCCAGCTGGACATCCCGAGGGGGAACAGAGCATCCCAGGCCAGGCAGCCTCTACAGCTGCCAGCCCTCTCATGGAGCCCAGAATCTTCTCTTGCTCTTCCAGCCAAGGGGGAGGCCCCCTGCTTGGGAGCTTCCAGGGGCTGTGGCTTGATGGCAGCGATCTCAGAGGTATCCGGTGTTACTTGGGTGTTGCTGTGGGAACTCACCGCTCACGGGTTACCCTTCACACTGGTGACCTTTTCTTTCGTGTCTGAGCAGGATGATGTCTCAAATGTCAAGAACTTTAATTTTCACTTAGCAACATCCCTGTGAGGTGATTTCCATCCAACTTGGAAGCAGAAAGTTCAGGCATTTCTGAGTGGGTTGAATAATAATAAAATTTTAAAAAGGATCCTAAAACAAAATGAAAAAGGCCCCCAGAAAACCCAGACTTTCACAGATCCCCAAACCCTGTCATGCTTCTGCTTCCTCAGGAAGGTGACGGGGTTTCAAGCCCCTGTTGCATGTCAGGTGGTCTGACCACAGTGGGAGCTGGTGGCACTAGTGACTGGGACATTTCAGTTCTAAATGGATCAGGGAAGTTGCATCCCCCACATCTCCACCACTGGCTTTCCCACTGCAGCCTGTTTCCCCACCCCCCACCTGCAGGTGTAGCTGCTGCTGTTTCTCCTGAGGCAGCCACTGAGAGCCACAATGTTCTCCCCTCAGGGTGCCCTTTGGTTTGTTGCTTGTGGCTACTCAGCCAGGTGAGACAGCTACATACCATCTTCTCAACACCTTCCCCAAGACCTGGACTAACTGTGGCATCAGACATAATTGGGATTTGAATCCTGGCTCTGCAGCATCCACACAAAAGTGACTTAACTTGGCCAGGTGCGGTGGCTCACGCCTGTAATCCCAGCACTTAGGCAGGTGGATCACGAGGTCAGGAGATCGAGACCATCCTGGCTAACACTGTGAAACCCCGTCTCTACTAAAAATACAAAAACAAAATTAGCTGGGTGTGGTGGCGGGCACCTGTAGTCCCAGCTACTTGGGAGGCCAAGGCAGGAGAATGGCGTGAACCTGGGAGGCGGAGCTTGCAGTGAGCTGAGATCCGGCCACTGCACTCCAGCCTGGGCAACAGAGCGAGACTCCGTCTCAAACAAACAAACAAAAAAGTAACTTTTCTGATTGTCAATTTTCTTGCCCATAAAATGAAGAAAAATACATTTTAACCCATAGAGTTGTTTCAGAGATGAAACAAAGTGACATATGAGATATACTTAATATGCCAGTCAGCACTGGTTGAGGGTTTATCCTGCACTGGTCACTGTTTTAAACTCTTCTGAGCACTGTGTGAACTCATTCAATCTCCTCTAATGACCCTCGCAGGTAGGTAACATTATTATTATCTCCATTCTAAACATTTTCTAAAAACAGTTGTATTGAGACAATGTACTATACAATTCACCCATTGAAAGTGTACAATTCATTGCTTCTTGGCATATTAATTTTTTTAAATTGTGGAAAAATATATAATATAAAATGTATCATTTTCACCGTTTCAGGTGTACAACCCAGTGATGTGAATTATATTCATAGGGTTGTGCAGCCATCACCACTATCGACTTCCAGACCGTTTTTATCCCTCCTAAGTAGAAACTCTGTACCATGTTACGCCCATTCTACAGATGAGAAAACCAAGGCACAGAAAGATGAGGAAACTTGTTCGAGGTTATGCAGCCAGTATGTGGCAGAGCCCAGGTGTGAGCTCTGGTCATTTGGATCAGAGCTGGTGAATTCACCCGCACGAGGAGCTGGGTATTCCGTAACCTCTGACTGAGGACCCATTCCGTGCCATGTTCTTTCCTTTGGCCGTTGTAACAAGGCTGCAAGACAGACAATTGCTGTTCCCGTTTTGCAGCTCAGGAAACTGAGGCTCAGGGAAGTTAGACAACTTTCTCAGGGTCACGACCATGGTGTGCAACAGAGCCAGGCTTTGACCCCGGGGTCTCACTAACCCCAGAGTTCACAGGCTCAGCAGAGTCACAGAACTCTCCTGGTGTCCACCCTAGAGGTGGTGTCGCACAGTAGGTGCGCGGAGTGCGAGCTGAGCTGCCCTTCGAGATGCAGCTCTGAGGGAAGTCTAGGTCCTGGAGCCCCCAGTGGGTCCTGCAGATAAAGGAAAGTTCTCTAGTCAGCCCCAGAGGAACGCTGATCCCGAGGCAGGGCCCGAGGATCCTGTTCGGGACCTCCCTGCTGCAAAGGAGTCCTGGACCTCCGAGGTTCATGGAATTCTGCAGGGTAAGGCCTGATACGAAGTGAAAGTCACAAGGAGCCCTTTTAAACCACCTCACACGTATTTCTTCAGGACTTCAAAGTGCCTCGCCGGGAGGAAACCATAGGGGTGTGCCTGAAGCTGGTAAAGTAGCCGGCAGGATTGGATGTGTGCACTGATTGCCAGGGTGGGGGCGGGGGTTGTAAAAGAGAGAAAGATTATACCCAGGCCTAGGAATGATAAAAGGTCTTAAGCAATGACAGGGACTTAAAAAGAGGCGACTGACAGGTCGGCTGGTATGCCTGGAGACGGGAGGCGGTGAGTATGGAGAGTAGCAAATTGTCGGGAATGAGGCTGGGAAGGTGAACCTGGAGGCCCTCCCTGAGGCCGGACTGTGGGAGGAGCGGTGGGCAGGACCTTGAACATGACCCTGCGAGGCGGGCCGGGAGGGGGCGTGGCATGGTGCGGCAGTGGGCGGGTTTTGGCTGGGGCGGGGCATAGTTATGACTGTGGGCGGGGTGTCGCCTGGCCCCGCCCCATAGGTTCCACCCCGCGGGTTGCACCCCCCTCCCTGGAGCTCTGGCTGCGTGCTGGGTCCCAGAAGAGGAACCTGCTGCAGGCGCCGGCGCGGGTGGCGAGGACAACCTGTTTTTCTGACCCAGCCCGGAAGCGCTGGTGCAGGTGGTCTCTGAATGAGGGTTCCTCTTTGCCTGTGATGTCTGGAAGGGGAATTCAGCAAGAGGGACTCCAGTCTGGAGCTCTGACCCCAACTTCCTCAATCCAGGCCCTCAAAGAGGGCGGCCTGTGTCACCAGGCGCCGGGTTCCCTGGGGGTGCCGGGGGTTGGGGCGGCACATTCCCACCTGGAGTGTCCTAGTACCTGGCTCTGAGGGACCCACAGGGTCACACTCTCTCTCTGAACCTTTCCCTCCCCTGCACCCCCGTTCATGCCCCAGGCCCTCTGCTGCTTAAGCCATGGCCCTGGGTCTGTATCCTGACCTGGGCTGCTCATTGTTCCGCACTGGGTAGTTTAATTACAGCTTTATGTGCGCTTATCTGGTCTATGAGCTCGTGACCATGATCGCAGGGACCCTAGCATAGGGCCCGGGGCTTACTGAGAGATCCGTAATGTTCATGGATGGTGGGTATGGGTGTGTAGGATGCTGGTCTCCTCCCACTGGAGCAGCCTCGCCCCACCTGTCCGGGCCTGGGACAAACAACTCGGTTTCTCTCCTGGAAGGAAAGGGGTGCCTCCTTCCACCCGGGGTCTGAGCTGCTTCTCTCCTCTTAGGCCCAGTGCTGCAAGGTGCCCATACCTCCAGTCCACACCTCAGGAGTCCTTCAAGCCGTGTCCTCTGGGAGTTCCTGCCCATGCTGGTTGAGGCCCCAGGTCTCCCTGGGAGCAGTCCCACAGAGGGAAGCTGGTGGAGGAAGGGGCAGGGATGCTGGCTGAGGAAAGGCCCTCTTTCCTACAATGGCTGTACCCCAGGAAGCCCCAGGTGCGTGTTCCCTAAGCTGAGGCAGTGCTGGCTGTAGTTTCTCTGGCTTCTGGGCTGGTGCATCTGCCCTGCCTTCAGAACGGGCCCCTGTACACGGCTGGCATCTGTGATTGGGGGCAGCGCCTGTTTCTGAGAAATGTGAAAAAAGCAGCTTCTTTGACTTCACCATTCCTAGAAAATGGCCTAAATTTGCTGGAAGAGTGGGGACAGAGGGTCTCAGTTTCTCATGTGAAGCTTGCAGGCCATTGTCTTCAGCACCCAGCATATTTTGAGGCCCATGAGTGTCTTGAGGGGCTTCTTGAGGAACTCTGGGCATGGGGTTTTAGCTGAGGCTGAAAGTGGAGTTCCCAGGCTGCTGTACTGAGTCCCAGCTCCCTACAGCCTTCTGGGTTTGGCTATGTCTACCCGCCCTCCTCCTCTTTCCTGCAATTGTGCCTCTTTTCCCTGCTGCCTCCTCAGCTAAGCCCAGGGAAGGACTTAAAGGGCAGTGGAGGGAGTAAGGGGCTGGTGGCCTTGATGCGTCTAGGCAGTCTCCTGTTCCGGGCTCTGGGCCTGGGTACCCAGGGAGGATGCGTGTCAGTGGATTTATTTTGTATCAGAAGGAACAGACTGCTCCAGATCCCTTTTCTGGAGTGTTAGGACTTGGGGCAAAAGAGATGGGCCCATCTCGTGAGTTTAGTGCCTGGAGCTTGCTTTAGTGCTAAAGCAAGAAGTAAAAACAGGATTTAAAGAAACCAAATGGAATCACAGTCATGGAGTATCAGACCTGGAAGGTGCCTTGGTGATGAGGTGGCCCCTTCTCTTGGCAGACCAGTGGAAGACACTGAAGCTCTGAGGAATTTAGGGATGTGCTGGAGGTTCCAGAACTAGGCCTGGAACTTTTTCCAGGGTTCAGTGCTATGCTCGAAACAATGGAAGGATCCCGCAGCGTGGCACAGAGCCCCTTCAGAGCTCCAGCAATCTTGAGCTTAGCAACTGAGTAGACCCTGGAAGCCAGAGGGCTGCCTGCCGTCTCCCCAGAGATCTCAGGACCCGTGCTGCTGAGGTGGTTCACTTGAAGGGTGTGTCCACAGTGGTCACAAGTGAGCACCGGGGCCCTGTGCCCTGGCTCCCGCGTCTCCAGGTCTGGCCTCCCTTGGCCCCTCTCTTTCCTCAGTGGCCTTGGCCTTGGCTTGTCAGTGTCTCTGCCAGGATGTCCTCATCCTAGAGGGTGAGCTGATAAGACAGTCTCATAGGATGCAGGGTTGGAAGGTGCCTCAGGGACACTTCAGCTGAGGCCTCTGGGAAAACACCGACCCCTGCAGGAGGTGGCAGGCGGAGGGGCCCAGGCTGGGCTCAGGCTCTAGGAAGTTTGTTTCTGTGTTTGCCCTCCCCGTGGGCTGCACCCTCCTCAGCACAGGGGCGGCAGCTTCCACACCTAGCACCGTGCCGGCCTTGCTGGACACTCAAGAGAGGTGAGTTCCCTCCTGCTGGCCGCCTCTGCCGCCGTCTCACCAGCCTGGGTGGTGGGTGGTGGCCGCACTCCTGGTGTGCTGCCTGCCTGCTTGCAGGAAGTCCTGGTGCCAGCGCACCCTTCGCTTGACGAGCTAGTGAGCTCCCTGTGGGGGGTCTCCTAACAGTCTCTCCCCACATCCTCTCCTGCTCCTCCCAGCTTCCAGAGCATGGAGGATGTCCCCAGCTGCTGACTTGTACGCAGTGGCACTGCAATTTCCAGAAGAAACCTGACCTGAAGAATCTATCCACCCAGGCATCTGCCCCTCCCACCCCGCTGAGAGTCCCTGTCCTCGCTGAAGCTGGCCTCCTGAGGCCATTTTCCTCACTGCCATGGCCCTTGGGAGCTTTTCCTTTTCCCTTCCCGAGGAGGAACCCCTCAAGCCCCACGTCGGTGACCCCGGGCAGCTCAGTGGTTCCTGCCTCAGCAGCTCTGCCCACCTCCAGTCTGTCAGCAGATTCTCCCTTGCTGGTCTGGCCTGTCACTCCAGCCGAGGCAGGCACAGCGGCCCTCATATTTGCTTCTGTGTCACCTGCAATCTTGTCATGGAAAGAAAGGTTGTAAGGACGTTCTCATCTGCTCCATTCTCATGCTTAAAGGGCAGGAAGGACCGTGGGACCTCCCCTCAGGGTCAGGGCCTGATAGGACACAGTCACCAAAGGGCTCCCCGAGGGAGCTTCGTGAAAAATGCCTGATTATCACATGGTCACAGAACAACATAACCTATAATGGTATCATACCATATACTACTCTTTGCATGTACTAATTTCCTATTTTGTCTTATGGAAAATATTTGACAATGCCTCTAGGGGAACATTCGAGCATGCATTGGGGGTGGTGCTGGTGTACGCCTGCTGGAGTGATCTGTGCGAAGCTGCATGCTCACCCTTTCCCCCACCTACCCCACTTCCCTGAATGCTGAGACTCATTTAAAGTCACAACAATTTTTTTAAGTCTCCTTTGCTGAGTAGCAGAGTTTCGCCTTCCAAGCATGGATGATCCATTCAGGAGTTCAATTATTCGTTCATTAAATAAGTCAAATTTATTGAGCACCTATTCTGCGCCAGGTGCAATGCTAGATAGGCTGTGGGATACAACAGTAAACGAGACTGGCACAGCCCAGTCCTCATGCAATTGTGGGTCCGTTGGTTTGAGTCCTAATTCTGCCATTTGCTCTATAACCCTGGGCAAGTCATTTTATCTTTCTGAACTTTAGTGCTTTTATCTATAAAATGAAGATTGGAATTCTTGCCTCACTGAGTTTTCCTGGTACATAGTTGGTGCTCAATAAATGGCAGCTGTTCTTTTTACTATTTTCCAGGCCTTGAGCTTTCTTTTTTCTTCTCGCTGTGGAAATTGCCTGGTAAGCTACAAACTGTTGGTTCTTGAACGGGCTGGCTGCCCCAGATGTCTGAGTCCCTTGGAAGGAACCTGGAGGAGTTGGCTGATGGGCTCCAGGTACATGCCAGGCTGTGGGCCGTGCTGAGCTTCCTAGTGACCTAGAGTCTGAGCTGCAGCTATGTTCTGTTCTAATTTCTGTGTCTCTATATTCTTTGTAATTGGGCCACTCTCTTAGAGAGCTAGAGCAATTAATGACCTTGAGAAATGATCCCAGCCCTGAATGCAGAATCCTGCTCTTTTGAAGTCAGTCACTTTCTTTGTGGGTCTAAACGTGTTCCTGTTTTCCCCTCTTGGGCATGTGCCTCCTCCTTCAGCTTTGATGCTGCCTCTATAACAACAGGGTTTAGAATTATTAATTCCTCTGCACAGCAAGGTGCAGTTTTATTATACAAAAAGGGGGAAATATAATTGCTATCTTAAGTAATCATTTTCCGAAGGCTGAAAACTGTAACCTTTAATTAATATTTCATCTGCAGCCAGGGTGGGTAACTTCAACAGGGCCTAAAAATATTCCTGTCCCGGTGCATGGAGAGATCATGAACTGTGCGACATGGAGCCAGTGTGTGTTATTCAATTGTTGGCAATTATTTCTAAAATTGAAATGTTTAACCCATTAACCCATAATAAACTGGGGGGAGAGCTTTGGAGATGCAACTCTTTATTGAGTAGGATAAATGTGCAAATTCCTGGCATAATTTGTCTCAGCCACCTGCATTGGAGGAGCCATCTCACCTGCCTGAGAAATGAATTTGGGGTGCAGGGGCCTGGTGGGCCAGGAAGTCACTGATCAAAGCTTGACTTCTAGGCTGTGGCTGTGTCCACCAGGCACTGTGTGGGCTGGACTTGGACTTCTACAGGTCCCTGGGTTTAAGGGTGGGATGGGAAGCACTGTCTTTGGTGTTTTCCAGAGCGGGTAACTCGAGATGTTCAAAGTGCTTCCTGAGAGAGGGCCAAAGGGTGTTCCCTGGGTAACCTGGGAATCCAAGAGACATGTACTCTGGGGGCAGGAAGAGGGCAGGTGAGGACCTGGCTCAGGGTCTGGTGGGAGAGGGAAGGAGGGAGCCAGTCAAGGGCAGGAGGAAACAGAGTTGCGAATCATTTGGTGACCAACAACAGTGATTCTGGGTGACTTTCATCCCAGTCTTAGGGATTCCTCTGGATAGGATCATAGGGCTGACTCTGGCGAACGTACAAAAGTCCTTAGTCATGCGCATGTACATCAGCACAGCTTTTCATGGTATACGCATCATCTCACTGACAGGTGCTACCCGATCACACTACCAACCCTCTGGAACCCATGACCATGTGTTCACAACAGCAGCCATTACAGGTGTTTCCTGAGCTCTTGTCGTGAGCCTCTGTCTGCTCCATCTCATCGATCCTCCCAGCAACCCACAAGGAAGGAGAGGTTTCTTTACAGATGAGGAAACTGGGGTGTTGGGCTAAACTTATTGATTTGCCAGAGTCCCACAGCGGTAGGTGAGTTGGGACAAGAACTCAGTGGCCTGCTGGGTAGTGAGGACTGTGCAGAATGGTCTGGGTTTGGGGACCCCTGTGGGGCACATGTGTGAGGCTTGCTGCGTGATGTACTCGCTGGCCCTTCCGGATCTCCCTTGGGGTCCTCGGGAGTCCTCGCCCAAACCTAGGACCCATCCATGCAAGAGGACAAATTGCTTTATCAACACCATTGAGATGATTGAAAATCCTCCTGCTCGTAGGACCCTGGAGTTGCTGTGTTTCTGTGTTGGGCTTGTTGAGTCTCTCTTGAAAATAATATTGGCTAATGGGTTTATTGCCATTTTGTTGATCACCAAGGGGATGGTCTCAATGGTTAACCATCTTGAGATTTCTAGACAGGTTTGCCAGCCCTGGTGTCCTCAGGAATGCCCTCAGCAGGGAGAAAGGCTGCTGGGTGTGTAAATGGCCACCCCTTCCTCCCTGGCTACCTGCCCCTCAAGACGTGGGAGGCTGGAGAGGAGCAATTAATTTGATTTTTTTTTTCTCTTTGGAGAGAAGAGTGTTCTGTGCCATGTACCAGGAAGCAGGGAAGGACAGGTATGCTGACCACAGCTCATCCGCAATTCCCATGCTTTAGCTCACTTGATCTCACAGCAGCCCTGCTGGTCAGTGTTCCTATCCTTCCCATTTTATACAAGGAGAAACTGAGTCCTTCAAGATGGGGCACCAGCCAGGGCACTCTGGTCAGTACAGAGAGCCAGGATTGGGAGTCTGGGGGAGCGGACCTCCAGGACAGAGAGTGGCTCTCGGTCCCTCTGACCGACACTGGGACCTTGCTCTCCTCACTGTGTTTATGTGGCCTGCTTCTACCTGCTCCAATCCAGCTCATAAAACCACTTCTAAGAGGTTTAACGAGACTGACTTCATTTTATTTTTCTCCCTTACTCATTTCTTTTTAAAAATTATAAAGCAATACTTGCTTACAAAACGTTTAAGGAGTTTTCTTCCCTAATCATCTCTCAGAAGTAACCACGATTAATAACTTGGTGTATAGTGTTCTTCTATGCAAATGGGAATCTTTAAAGATCTATAGAGATACCTATACACACGTGACTTTTTATTGATGAGCATATATAAGCATATATGTCCCAGCAACGTTTGTAAAGGTCAAAGACTGGAAATACATGTCCCTCAAAAGGGATTCAGTAGAATAGATGATGATGCAGACATTTAATAGAATTATTGTTTGGTCATTAAAAAAGTGAGGCAGCTCTCTGTACAGATGTGAGAACTCCTTACAACACACTGTTAAATAAAACATTGTATGCACATTGTCAACTCACTTAATTTTCCATCACAGCTTCACATAGAGGCAGATGCCACACAAGCCACCCGCCCAGATGCATAGCCAGATTCCCTGCATGGACTGGGCGGGAGTTTCCCAGCTGGAGTTCTCTGGGCCAAGCTGCCTGTGACATGGGGTTGGGGGTGCTCCAGAAAGTCATGGCCACCCTGGAGGAAGTGACTTGTGGCTGACTGCTCAAGGGGAAGTCCTGTGGCAGTGGAGTCGTCAGCATTCATTCAAATAAGGTAAGTGCTTCGGCAGGGATGAGGGAGGGGCTGAAAGGCTGGGGGTGACTGGGATGACCTCAAGCTTGAACTGAAACCTCTGGAAGGGCATTGTATTCGAACTGTTTAGATGATTGCACGGAATCATCTCATTTTTACATCAGCAGAAGCCTAGGCTCAGAGAGGTGAAGTGATTTGTCTGAGGTCACACAGCACGGTAGTGATTGGGCTGGGTCTGAGGGCCTCTCTGGGGGTGCATCTGAAGTCTTTGTGCCTCAGGGAAGCAGGAGGAGTGGAGACTGGGGCTGTGGCCAGGCTCTTCCTAGCCTTCCTAGGTGTCTGTCTCCTCTTCAGTGTCATCTCAACTTTCCTTTCCCTCTGTTTCTTCCTCCTCTGCCTACAACACTCTTAGTTTGTTCTAAATGCCCCCTTGTCAGAGCTGAGGAACTTGAGGTGACGTACTGAAGACCCTGGGTGAGGATTCTGGTTTGATGCATTCTCTTTGGAACCCTTGGATGTTCCTGGGGTGTAAGTGTGTGTAGGGTGTGAGTGTGTTGTGTGTGTGCCCATGTGTGCTTTGTGTGTGTGGTTTGGTTCTGTGGTATGTGAATGATTGTGCATGCACAGGGTGAATGGTGAGTGATATGGAGTGTCGTGCACAATGGTATGTATGGTGTGGTGCATGCATGTGTAGTGTGCGCGTATGTGTGTGAATGTGCCGGTATGTGTGTGCAACATTGCAGGGTGTAGCTGGTGTGTGCTTCCTTGTTTGTGATGTGGCGCCTATGTGCACATTGTGTTTCATGCATGTGTGTACTTGTGTGGGTTAGCTGTGTGTGCCCATGCATGCTGTCGTGTGTATACAGTGTGGCAATAGGAAACAGATGTGATCGCCACAGCAGTGTTTAGCTGATCCCAGTGCAGGACTGCCCTTACCGTCTGTGTCCCCTTTTCGGCAGCCCCAGCGGGGTCTGCCTCATGTCGACACGCAGGTCATGCTCCTGCGGAGCCTGGACTCTGGGTTAAGAGGTAAGCGCTCAGAAATATAAAACCACTGTTTTCTTGCCGCTTTTGCCTATTAATTTCAGGTACAATTACCCATTCGAATATTTGGCAGTAATTAGTTTTCCCGTGGAGATGGCAGAATGAGGATGGCCTCTGCTTTGACCTCTGATCACTTCTCAGTTTCCCGGGGTGGGGGTAGGGCTGGGGGGGGAGGGCGGAAGGCGTGGAGCACGGAAGTGAGAGCTACAGAGAAGTCTGCTCAAAGCCCGAGATGCCCTTTAGCTGCCGGGGTCTTGGCTACAAATCTTTAGGAGGATAAAAATAACCCACCCGATGTTGGTTTTGTTGGGGCTTTCATGTCACGGGCCCATTTCCTCTGTGGGTGCAGCTCCTGGCAGTGTGCCGGGTAACGGAGGAGGCGCTGTCAGCGCAGGCTCAGGGCTGCTTTCCAAGCAAAGCGCCTCCTTTTTGGGAACCCTGATTTGGACTCAGGATCCATAGGAGACTGGCACCTGGACCGCAGGGACCCGACACTCAGGGCGAGGGCACCCCTCAGACCCCAAGAGACTGGGGCCTGTGGAACACACAATCCGGGGGACAGGTTGGAAGAGACTCAGATGACCGTCTGGCCAAGCTCAGCTGGGAGCTGAATCAGAGATCGTTTCTTATCAGCCACTAAGCCCCTTGGCCAACATCTGGCCTATATTTGCCTTTTTAGCTCCTGAGCTTTCTGTTACTGGGAAGAGTTGTCAGTGACATGATCTGGTTCCCAGAGGCACCTCTGAGAAAGGGTTCTAACAGATAGGAGGGTACATGGATCAAGGCCAGCTCCATCCAGCAGCCTCCTGCATTGGAACAGCCCTCGGGCGGGAATCTATTTTGGGGAAGTGGTAGAAGGATGAGTCAACCCATCACACTGCTTGCTATACCTTTTCTGGTGGCGGTGAGGGGGCTCAGACTACTGTGGGGAGTGGATGCAGTTCAGGGCGCCATAGACCAGCCCGCTGGTGGGGGAAGCCGCCTCCAAACGCCTCCCCGCACACTGTGTCCACAGGGACGCAGAAGCCTGTGAGTCACAGGCCTTCTTTCTGCCCCGCATGGTCATGCATTTGTGTCTGTGAAAGGTGCTCTTTGCCTGATGGGGGCTGGGAGGCCTCCAGGCCGATGTCCCTACCCGTAGCCTTGTCTTAGCTGTGGGCAAGACCGGCTGCCCGCTTTCCTCCTTGGACACAGGTCCTCTTCAGAACCTGGGGTGGACATCAGCATTCTCAGACTGGCACCGGCTGGCTGCATGCCCCCTCTCGCTTCTGTGTCCCTGACACTCAGCATGTGCCTGTCCGTCTGCACACGGCTGGGGGTGGCTCCAGTCAGCTGCACACAGTTTGCCCAGCTCACCTGCTTATTATAATTCAAGGCCAGGGACCCTGCCTCCTGTGTGTCTGGGGTTTCCCCAGGGCCTAGCGTTTGCTCTGGCTGCTGGCCCTAGCCGGTGGCTGATGCTGGGTCACATGTTCAGGCTGGTTTCCCTAAACTGCGGCAGCTGCAGTTCCTGTACAGATAGGCTCAGCGCAAGTGCCAGAGCCTTGGGTTCAGACCTGGCTGAGTCCCGGTTCTGCCAGTTGTGTGTGACTTTGGATAAATTCTTTCAGCTCCTGGAGCCTCGCTTTCCCGGTGATTGCTGTATTTTTGGGGTAGACTACACGCATATTTGTCATTAGAACCACATGCTCCAGTCCCCAGCGATGTGAAGGGGCTTCAGGGAAGAGAGTGTGCGGAGGTGACCTTTGCAGTTTGCAGCTGGACAAGTGGCCTTGGGCCTCCTTACTCCCTCACGTGTCTGTTGGGTGAGCAGGCGTCACTCCTTCCTCCCTGGAGCTGAGATAGTTCTCCTGCTTCGGCTGGGAATGACTGGCTTAGAGCTGAGGTCGGGGTGACACCCAGGTGTTTTCCAGGTCACCCAAGGGACAGGGTTGAAACAAGCACCATCACAGAATTCCCAGGCTGGGACGTGAAGTGGCTTTGAGGCGCAGACCAGCTGTCTTGCGACCTAGGCCTCCGCTTGCTTCCTCCAGGCCACATCTGACCTCGGCCTAGGAGTGAGCTCAAAGCTGCACACACAATCCCTTCAGCTGGCTTGGGAAATGCAAAAACACCAGGTGCAGGGCTGTCGGTTAGAGTTTCCATTTACATTACCTGGGGCTTTTCTGTCCGGCTCACCCTTCCCCCACCACCTTGCACAGGCCTTCACTCCCACAGGCCCAGCGGGTGGCGGTTCTTCCCAAACAGGTCACCTGTGGAATGTGAGCACCAGGCAGGCCTGGCCTCCCGCTGCACGCAGGACACACAGCTTCTGTTGGGGACCTGGCTCTGGCTGGGGAATTTTGACCTGCAAAAGGCAGACAGCCATGTGACGACTGTGGAGGCCGGGATCCTTGGTCCAAACCCCTCATTACCTGGGTGACCCTGGGCAAGTCAAACCACCTCTGATTTCTCCACCACACATGGGGATACGAGTACTTCCTTAGAGGCTAGTGGTGGCGATTAAATAAGAAAAGGATAAGAGAGGGGCTGGAACGGTGGTGCTTGATAGTGGTGGCTGATATAATCATCACCCCAGCGTTCGGTGCAAGCTCTCTGCCTCTGGCTTTGCGGAGTTGGCACAAGTATCACCTCATTGAAATGGCACCACACACTCATAAGGTAGACATTATTCTTCCTGTTCTTTCCATTTTGCCAGTGAGGAAACCGAGGTGCAGAGAAGTGAAATAACATAACACAGCACTGTGCTGAAGCTGTTCCTCTCCCTCTGCTCCCTCAGTGGCCCTGGACGCCCCTGTGGGTCCCAGGCAGCTGGCATGACCCGCACGCAGAGCCTCGCTGTGGTTAGCATAGAGCCCTGGGGAGGCCAGCTCCAGACCCTGCTGCTCCATTTGCAGGTGGGCTGGGGCTGGGGAGGTTGCGGGGAGGGCGTGGGCTCCCAAGTCAGATGCACCCGGCTGTGCTTCCCAGCTGTGACATTTACAACTGAGGATTTTGATTTTTGTCACTAGTAAGGGTACGGTCAAGAGGAGCCACTGTGCTTAGGCTGTTAGCTTCCCATCCTTGGACGTACCCAGGTTCCCCTGCTGTGAGCCTGGTTTCCTTCTATGCTTTCTTCATTCAACAAACCTTTCTGGGAAGCTTTTCCCTGTCAATCTCTGGACTAATGAGCAAGACTCAGTCCTCACTCATCTGTTGGAGGGTGTGTGCGAACGTATGTGTGTGCATGTATTTTGTGTGCATATGTGTTGCATGTGTGTGATATGTAATTCCAAAGACACGGGAGTAAAATAAGAGCCATCCACAAAGGTCAGAGGAGGGAAGCAGCAAGGCGCTTCCCAGCAGTCCTTGAGTGCAGATACTCAGGAAATGTTTGTGGAATGAACAGGAGGAAATCAAAGGAGGCTTCCTAGAGGAGGTGGCATTTAAGCTGAGGCTCACAGCATGAGTCCTGTTTTGATTACAGAGAGAGAGGCTGCTGTAGGAGCCAGGCTTAAAGACATGGAAATGCCGAGCCAGAGGCAGACAGCTCCCAAACTGCAGTCTAGCCCGGGGTCCAAGAGGCCTTGTTTTGTCACAGGCTGTGTGTTGGGGTTGGGGAGCAGCACAGGGTGAGTGAGTTCCTGGAGGCAAGTAATAAGGACCCATCTGTTTGTTCAACAAATGTTTACTCACTATGCACCCGGCCTGGTCTGCAGCTCAGTGAAGACCAGGATGAGGCTGTTGACGGAGCTGGCAGACTAGTGGAGGTGACTGACCCTGGAGCCACTTGGGGCCTCCACAGTGTCCCCGTGCTGGGGTGGGACTTCTGCAAGGCCCTGGGGGCCCGGAGCAGGGAGGGGAAATGGGAGGAGGAGGGCCATCCACAAGGGGTCAGGAAGGAGGGCACCATGCAGCTGGGCTTCCAGGTTATGCAGGTGCTGTTGGGAGAGGTGAGGGAGGCCATATGCGCAATCTGTGGGGGCCTCGATGTGGGGAGGAGAGTCTGTCGGCGTGGGGCAGCTGCTGGCAGATGGCAGAGGCTGGGCACTTGCCTTTTAGGGCAGCGGTGCTCATGGTGCATTGAGCTCAAGTTACCTGGGGAAAGTGCAGATTCAGGGTCCTACCCCTCTGAGACGGAGTCAGTGGGGGCCTGGGGATGTGGATTTTAGTTTCGTGGGTGTGTTTTTGGCACCCTAGGGAATTCTGATGTTGGTTATTTGCTTAGTAGCCTGGGCAACAAGAGCAAAACTCCGTCTCAAAAAAAGGAACACCTCTTTAGAAGCACTTCAGGCATCAAAGCTAGAAATTCTCTAAAGTCCATGACGCTGTTGCTTCTGCCTAGAACCCAGAGGCCCCAGGTAGGAGGCATGCAGGAGCATCACCGCAAACCTGGAGTTCCCACCTTTGTCAGTCTGCAGCCACCGCTTATTTCCTTTCAGGTCACTCCATTTCTTGTATTTCATCGCCTCTCTCCTCATTCAAGAAAAGAGTTTCTGATGGCTTATAAAGATACCACAATATATGAACATGGCATACATTAAAAAATGGGGCAAAAAGATGGCAAAACAAAGGAGGGGTCGATGCAGATGGGGAAAAGCAGGGCTGCTGACTTGGCTGGCATTTCCTGTCCAGCTGCTGTCATTTCTTTTGGGGCATCTGGCTACTTTGTGGGCTGTGTGAAGGACTTGGGGTCAAGCTGCCAGGGCTCCTTCCCCTGCAGAAAACCTCGCATCTCTATAGAAACTACAGCTACCGAATCCACACTTGATTTGTTGAATGAAATGCTGTGCTTCTTAGTATGGGAGCAACGTCGAGGAAGTCTTGTCTGGCGACAGGAAGGGCTGTGTGCCCAATGTCGCCAGCGGGGTTTTGTGCCTGTGAATGCAGGCCCTGCGCTTGCTCGCTAAGCCAGCCCTGAATGGTCAGCGCCGGCTGCAGGGCCAGTTGGCCTCTGTGCCTGACCCAAGGTTCCCAGGCCCTGGGGTCCCCAGGTGCCAAGTCATCGCAGAAGGGGTTTTCCAGGGGCCTAAGGGGGCCTAGAGGCCACCATGTTTTAGGGTGTTTGGTGGAAGGGGACTCAACCCCATTATGGTTACTGTGTGGTCCTTGGTGGAGAGAGATGTGTGCTTTAAGAAGAGCTTCAAAGCAGTGGACTCCACTGGGAGGGAGGCAGCTGAGGTTCTGGAATCTCTGTCTTGTAGATCTCTCCCTGCACACAATCTGCTTTCGTGTTCCTGATGGATTGAATCAAGAGTGAATGAGCTCCTACTTTGTGAAAGCAAAATAAACTAAATACTATCAACCACGACAGCAGAGCCTCCACCTCTCCCAGGAGGGTGAGCCCATGTTGTGTTTTCATTTGTCAGAAATTTATCTGAGGAAGCCATTCCTGAAATCTGTTCTAATTTAGGCCATTTTTTTTTTTTTTTAATAATACAGTTGATTCTTTTCCCGTGATTTTTCTTTAATCCATGACTTAAATTTCCCCAGGAACTATTCAAATGCAGCATCTGGGGTTTTGTTTTTGTTTTTTTGGTGAGGTCATGACTTTCTCTAAACAGTAATTATTAAACAAACCAAAGGGCAACCTTCTGTGAGGATGCTTTTACAAATATCGCCGCTTTTTCAATCAGGAATGGAGGTTACAAAGTGCAGGATTCTGAGTTCCAATGAATCTAGGGGAGTCGCCTGAGTCTTCCAGTTGGTTCCTGCCTCGTTCAGAAGATAGTTTCTCACATGGGAAATGGTCTTCAGTGCCCTTCCTTCCTCTTCCTCTCTCCTAACTCAATTTTTCCGGGGCTTTCATGTTTGGCTCCCATTGCAGGGTCGGGAATGCCCTGTGCTTGGTGACCATAGGGTGGTGAAGTCATCCTGCTCTGCTAGAAAAGGGATGAGTGCTGTGTTTTTGGCAGATGATCAAGGGCTCACCAGCCTGGTGGCTCATTTGCTGGGGCCTGCAGGCTGCCAGGAGCACCATGAGGAGGACAGAGTGGAGTTGCAGCTGCCCACGCACTGCAGAGGGGACACAGGGGGTGTGCAGCATCTCGGGAAGGGCGTGGTGGGTATGGCAGGTACGTGGCAGGGCCATGCCATTCTGTCTGTTGCGGTACCCTCCATCCAGCATGAATTGAACAGAGAGGCAGGTATGGCAACTGAAAAGCAAGGGTGCTCCTAGGTGAGCACTGGGGCTAGTTTCCCGGCTGGCAATGGGTGGGGTGTGGTGGTCAGAGGAGCGGGGTTTGGGTTTGTGGCTGTGGCCTGGCTGCTGTGCTGGGAAGGGGTGATGGGAGCTTGATGGGAGGTGGCACCCATGTGGGAGAGGAGCTGGCATCATAGCCGTGCCCTTGGGGATTGGCTGCTGCACTGGCCCAGATTGGTGGGTGCTCCAGGGGGAGTGGTGAGTGGGAAACTGCACTAGGAACAAAGCTCTTCCTTCCTCTCTGCCCTTCTCCTTCCCTTCTTTCCTTCCTCCCTCCCCACCACCCTCCTCTGTCTCCCTTTTGACCTCTCTCCTTCTCTACCCTTTTCACCCTCAAAGTGTGATCCGAGGGTCCCGGATGCTGGACTCACCTGGGGCTGGGTGTGCAGGGTGAAGTATGATCCTGAGGACTTTCTGAATTGGGATCCCGGGAAGGGTTCCTGGGGGGCGCCCTGTTAGTAGCACCTCTGTTGACACTGGATTGTGACAGCCACCGTTGGAAGGCACAGCGGCCTCTTCCCCTGAGTTAGAGATTTACTGTGACTCTCCAGTGTCTGTCAAAGGCCATCTGTTACACGTTAGTGCCCTGTGAGATGAGCAGTGTATTGTCTGCTGCACCTTCCTGCCCTGTATTAGCCAGGGTTCTCCAGAGAACAGAACCAGCAACCTGTGTGTGTATAGACAGAGATTTATTTTAAGGATTTGGCTTACATGATTATGGAGGCTGTCAAGTCCAAAATCTGCAGGCTGGCCAGCAGGATGTGAATTGGGAAAGTCTGGGGCTGCGGTTGAAACCCAGAGGCCTGGCAGGATGCCTTCTTGCTCGGGGAAGGTTACTCTTTAGCCTCTTCAGGCCTTAACCTGATTGGGTGAGACCCACACACCGATGGAGGGTCGCCTGCTTTACTCAAAGTCTACTGATTTAAATATCAATCTCAGTCAAAGGCACCCTCACAGAAACATCCAGAATAATATTTGGCCAAATATCTGGGAATGGTGACTCAGCCAGGTTGACATATAAAATTAACCAACACAGCCCCTTATGTCTTTCAAATATCCAGAGGTTTCTCTGGTTCTAGAAGACTGCCATAGGCAAGGTAGGGGTCTCAACCCTGTGGAACTACAGAAATGCATAAAGCCACATGAGTGAGCCACAGTTCTTTCTGTCAATTAATCATTTGGCATAGAGTATCCATTTCGTGTCCATCATAGACAAGTGCAAGCCTTATATAATGTTACCAACATAGATCACACCTCCTCATCTTCCTTGATGTGTTTATTTTTCCATCAAACCTATCCATCTACTTCCTCCCTCCCTCCCTTTTCGCTGTTATTCAATCCATACTATTGGGCATCTAGCATATTCCAGGCACCAGGCCAAGCACTGGGCAATCAGAAATGGAGAAGACACATCCACTACCAACAGTGAGCCCAGAGGCCAAGAGGGCTGCAGGTGCAGAAGTCAGTCCACAGAAGGTTGGGGCCAGCAGCCCGCCTTTCCCCTCTCTGAGCTTCCCTAGCAATGCCAGGTCTTAACACACAGCCCACAACAGTCCTGGGTTGTCCTGAGGACACTACATCTTTGTACCTGATGTACCTGTTCTTCTGTACAGAGGCACCATGTCCCTTTTCTTCAAGGTGCGGCCGAGGTGCAGAGCAGCAGCATCACCTGGCAGCTGGTTAGAATGCAGATGCTCAGGCCCCACCCAGACCCACGAGTCAAATCTGCATTTTCACCAAATCCAGCAGGTGATTCCTGCACGTGTACATCTGCTACCTGCTTCCCTGGTCTTCATCCCCTGCAATACGCAGAAATATTTCCATGGGGAATTTCAGAAGAGTTGGCAGCCTCGTCACAGGGCTGCTCTGCGAGGTTGGAATGTATTCCTAAGCCACACGGGGAGGTCCCCAGGCACCCTCTTCTCAGGCTTACGGGAGGCAGCCTGGAAGCCACTGGCGAAATGTGAGCTGGGAGTGTGAGCCTCTGCGCCTCTGCTGACTTCTGGAGGCATCTCGGGGAGATACGTCACTCTTACAAGACTGCTTTCTCCTCTATAAACAGGTATAATGAAAAAGAAACATCTTTCTTTCTGGGTTGTTGGGAACACAAGCAGATCCACAGCACATGGAGGGCCTGCCCTGAGCCAGGTGTGGCTGTGCCCTCACGATAGGCAGAAGGCTGCACTGGAGGCAGCTAGAGCTTTGGGACTGGGTCCCTCATCACCGACGCAGGGACAGTGCTTGCTGCACAGACTGTCCCGAGGACTAAGTGAAATTCTGTGAGCAAAACACCCTGAACCGTAGCTGTTATTTTTATAACAATTGGCTGATGTAACTGCCCCGTGTGCAGTGCCAGCCCTTGACTCATACCCAGAGACAGGTGGGGGCAGGTGGAGGAAGGGACCACTGTTGGCTGAAGCAGTGTCTTCTAGATTCTTCGCAGAGGCACCATTCACCCCAGGGTACTCAGGCCTAGAATTCTGAGAGTCCGTAAGAAGGTGCAGAAGTTAATGTACCATGTTGCTAAGTGGATTTCTTTTAAAAGGTGTTCTCTTGTAAGGTAGCAACAGATGTGAGGGTTGCTATGGCAACAGGTGTCTGTTTTGGAGAGCACCACACAATAGGTGAGATGGCTCACCAACAGTTTATGGTCACGGAAGGTGCCCTTCCTCCCAGGAAATTTGAGTGAGGGATCAACTTCTCTGGGTTTATATTTTCAGAAGCTGGTTTTATTTTGTGCCTTGGGAGATTGGGCAGGATGGGGAATCCTTTGCATGGATTCAGAGCAGATTCCGTGCACAGCATATGGTCAAAGGGTCAGAGTCTTTTCAAGAATTGAAGGAGATTAAAAAAGAACCTTGAAGAATTAGATGGTCTAAGATCCTCTGAGAACATTTCACTAGCCTGCAAATTTATTTGTAGCAAACAGCACTGCAATTTTGCAGGGTTAGGAGTAGAATCTGTAGTTGGCCACGACTTTATTCTTTCCATAGAACAAGTCTTCAGTGAATGCCTCCTGGGTACATTGAAGGTCATGTGCTGGGCGGGGTGGGGGGGACCATGGTGGCATAGCAGAATATGAAGATGAATAAGACCTGGGCTCTGCCCTTCAGAAGTCAGGGTGGGAGAGACAGACGGACAGGCCGATTGTGGAGAGGCTTAAGCTACTATGAACGTATAGCTGGAGTGTAGTGGATGAGTTTGGAAAACTTGGCTGGGGATCATGGAGCATCCTTAGTGTGGGGTTGAGGAGTCTGAACTCTCTCCCACTGGAGACTTTTTTCCTGGGAATGAGATATGGTCAGCCAGGCCCATCGTGGTTAGCAGGTAAGGGCAGCATGGGAGGGAGAGGACAGGCAGGGGGCTGGAGGACTCTGTCAGGGCAAAAGGTGATGGATGGGCACTAGTCCTCAGCACTGCATGCCAAGACTGATCAGATCCCAGCCAACAGCCTGGGCTCTGCTGGTTCCCCAAAGCCCTGAGAGTTTGCTGCCTCTTCTGGGCCTGGGTCAGGCTAGAGAGGTGGTTCCCTGCAATTCCCCTAGAGGGCTTCCAATCCTAGCCAGAGGGGAAGGCCCTCGGTGAAGCGCCTGGGTCCCAAGTTCTGGGCCAGAGCCCTCCTGTGCGTCTGCCGGGCACCTTTCTCCTCCCAGACATTCCTCTCCAGGCGGGTCCCTGGGCCCCAATCAGCTCGGGCCAGCATCAGATTCCCAGGCCCTGCTCTCTAACCAGGCTGGCCCATCCTTGCCTGGAGCCACTGCCCAGAGACCCAGCATGGCCCGTGGATGAATCCCAGGGATGTAAGCCTTAGTGGACTGAGATAGGAGAGCCAGGAGTAGGAGCAGAAGAGGATGTGCCCAGAACCTGCTGGAAGCAGCCTTCATCCGCAGGAGTCCCCTGGAAGCTCTGCTGCAGCACCTGGCGACCTTCGGAGCAATAGCCACATGACTAGACACAAGCTGAACCCTGGAGCCGGGCAGGGAGCCAGACGGGCACCTAGAGCTGTGGATCCCTCGAGTCGGGCACCTCGAGCCCTGCCTGGGGAGGGCACAGGCGAGAGTGCACGGGAGGCAGGGCCAGAGGAGCTCTTCCTACCGTGGATTCTGCAAACTTCTCAGCTTCCCGCCCATCTGCACTTGGGCGCACCAGTGGAGAGCCAGCCCTGGAGAGGCGTGGAGCGCCGGTCTGTTCTGGGCAGGGCATAGTCTCAGCCTGCACCCTGCCTTCCCCAGCCATAAAGTGACGATAAATTGTACCTGTTTGGGCTGCCTCAGTTCACCCAGGGAGTGGTTTAATGCAAAAGATTTGTAAGCTCTAACTAGGATTCCATTCCATGGGATTTGAAGGATGAAACAAAAACATTTATTTCGTTCCAGAACATAAAATTGATACATGTTTTCAGCATACAATTTGGAAAATACGCACAAAAAAGAGAAGATAGAACAACCTATTATGGCAGCACTCAGACGCAAACACCATTCATATTGTGTAATATTAGCTGCCACTCTCTTCTCTATGTGTAGACACACATGTCTACCTTTTATTTCCTTTGGTCCAGATGGTATCATAGTTCATGCACAGCTTTGAAAACATTTCTTTTCCATTTAACAACACCTTAGAAACATGTTTTCTTATCAGTAAACCTTCGAATATAACACCATTCATGGCTGCCTGTAATTGCACCTACGTATGGATCCCACATTTTGTTCAGTGGGTCCCGTCAGTGCTCATTTAGGTTGCTTCCAAATTGTGTTACTGTGAACAGTAGTGCAATGACGGGTTTTGCTGTGTACCTCTGCCTTTTGCACTGGACGGTTTTAATAGGGGGAGTCTTCGTGTGGGCAGAGTTGTCATTCTAGGGAAATGCATGCCCAGGTCTCCCTGTCGGCTCAGGCCTGACCCGCCCATGCTTCATGCTGAGCACGTGCTGGTCTTTGTCCTGGCATTTTCCGGGCTCTGTGTCTTTGCTTTGATTTTTCTGTGTCTCTCCGTCTTAAATGTGGAAAAGGGTGCCCCTGCTTCTGAGAACAGAGAGAACCAAGTGACAGGCCATGAATTGCCTGGTGCACAGAGTGAACGGCCACTTCGCTCGCTGCCGTGAGCTGATCGTGAAGCCTGATGGTTTTTAACCTGGGCCAAGCTACGGGTTGTCCCTGCCATTGTCCTGTGATGCTTTCTTCTCCAACACCAGCACTGAACTCGCCTTCTGGGGCTTGTCTCCAGCCTGTCTCTGAACTTGTCTTCTGGGTCTATCTATTCCCCAGCGCAGTTGGCCTCCTAGCCACTGATTTCCCGGTCACAGATGCAAAGACCCACCCCTGGAGGGTGGAGGCCCTCCCCGAAGGTGGCCCCACCCCAGCAATGCCATTTTCTACCCAGCGTTCAGGACTCCTTGAAGCAGAACTGTAGGGCGCATGCTGGTGCCTTGGAGGGACAGCCTTGGGTCTTCCCCTGTGAGTGTCATGTCCCCACCAGGCAGAGGGAGGGAACAGGAACCACTGTCCACTGGACATCTGTTAGGACCTAGGTCCTGGCCTGGGCACTCACATGCTGACAAATAAGTGTTGGCCTCAGATTTGGCTGCCTTGTCACACTGTGGTCACACACGTGCCAGGTGGACCATATGATGGTGTGTCAGCAATTTCTAACCCACAGATCTAGACTCAGCAGCCCCTCCCACAGGTTTGGGAGGCATGTCACCCAGCACACAACTCAGCGCAGACAGACTTGGTTTGGATGATAATGATGGGAACCATCACACAGCCAGCTGCATGGGGCCAGCAGGGAAATTTCTCTAGTCCAGGGGCTGGACTGGCTGTGCAGGCTCAGCTAAATCTCAAATCCCACTCTCTGGAGCAGACTCCCATGAACCCTGTGCATAGTACTGATGTATATGCCAGATGTCAGCTTATTATTACTATTAGTATTCTACCATTTTATTGAGGCCTGACTGACATGTGAAAGCTGTCCATATTTAATGTATACAACTTGATGAGTTTGGAGCTAGGCATGCCTCCATCAAACCATAACCACGATCTACACTGTCAGCATTTCCACTGTCTCCAAGAGTGTCCTCCCTTCTTTATTTATTGTATCATGTTAAATATTTTTTGTGACAAGGCCGAGTGCAGTGGCTCACGCATGTAATCCAAGCACTTTAGGAGACTGAGGTGGGCGGATCATGAGGTCAGGAGATGGAGACCATCTTGGCTAACACAATGAAACCCCGTCTCTACTAAAAGTACAAAAAATTAGCTGGGCGTGGTGGCGGGCGCCTGTAGTCCCAGCTACTCGGGAGGCTGAGGCAAGAGAATGGCGTGAACCCAGGAGGCAGAGCTTGCAGCGAGCCGAGATTGCACCACTGCACTCCAGCCTGGGCAACAGTGCAAGACTCCATCTCAAAAAAAAAAATTTTTTTTGTGACAAGGACACTTAATATAGAGCTATACTTTTAGTGAACATTTAAGTAGACAGTAAATATTGATAATGTAATACGGAACAATATGCAATACTGAACGATATTGATAATGACAGGCACTAGAGTGTACAGTAGATCTCTAGGTCTTATCCGCCACACATAACTGAAACTTCGTGCCCTTTGACCAACCCCTCCCTGTTTCCCCACCCCCCAGTCCCTGGCAACCACCATGTTACTTTCTGCTTCTATGAGTTGGACTGTTTTATTCATAGATTTTTTTCTGCTTACTGAAGTATCATTGACAAATAAATATTGTATACATTTAAGGTATACAACATGTTTGATAAATGTATACATTGTGCAAGGGTTACCACAATCTAATTTACTTATCCATCACCTTGTATAGTTAACTTTTATGTCTATGTGGAGAACACTTAGGGTCTACTTACTATCTTAGCAAATCTCACCTATACAATACATTAACTCTAGTCACCATGCTGTACATCAGATCTCTAGAACTTATTCATTCCACATAACTGAAACTTTGCATGCTTTGGCCAATGTCTCTGCATTTCCTTCTCCTTCCAGCACCTGGTAACCACCATTCCACTTTCTGCTTCATTTCTGGCTTATTGCACTTAGCATAATATCCTTCAGGTTCATCCATGTTGTCCCAAATGATGGGATTTCCTTCCTTTGTAAGGATGAATAACATTCCCTGCTGTGCATGTGTGTGTATATCACTTCTTCTTTCTCCACTCATCCATCAGTGGACGCTGAGGTTGTTTCCATGTCTCTGCCGTCGTGAATAATGCTATAGTGAACATGGGAGTACACATATCTCTTCAAGACCCTGATTTCAAATCCTTAATATCCACAAGTGGGATAACTGGATCCTGTGGTATTTCTATTTTTAACTTTTTGAGGAACTTCCATACTGTTTTCCATAGAGGCTACACCAATTTGCCTTCCTGCCTATGGTAACAGGGCTCTCTCTTTTCTACATCCTTGCCAACACAACTTTTTTTTTTGTGTGTGATAGCCGTCTTAACAGGTGTAAGGTGGCATCTCACTGTGGCTTTGCATTTCCCTGATTACTGGTGATGGCGGGCACTCTTTCATATACCTGTTGGTCATTTGTATATCGTCTTTGGAGAAATGTCTACTCAGATAATTTGCCTATTTTTAAATTGACTTATTTATTTATTTTGCTATTGAGCTATAGGAGTTCCTTATATATTTTAGATATTAACCCCCATTATCAAAGATACGGTTTGCAAATATTTTCTCCCATTTTTTTAGGTTGCTTTTTCATCTTGGTTATGGCTTCCTTTGTGGTACAAAAGCCTTGCAGTTTGACATAATCCCACTTGTCTAATTTTGAGTCTTGCTCTATTTTTCTCAGTCTATAGTGTTAAGTCTGTTGTTTCCTCATTGATTTTCTGTCTGAGTGACCCATCTATTATTGATAGTATTGAATTATGCTATTATTGTATTGTTGTCTGTTTCTCTCTTAAGACCAGCCTGGCCAACATGGTGAAACCCCATCTCTACTAAAAATACAAAAATTAGCCAGGTGTGGTAGCACGCGCTTATAATCCCAGCTACTTGGGAGGCTGAGGCAGGAGAATCGCTTGAACCCAGGAGGTGGAGGTTGCAGTGAGCTGAGATCGCACCATTGCACTCCAGCCTGGGGGACAAGATCGAGACTTTGTCTCAAAAAAAAAAAAAAAAAAAAAAGATTTGTACATGTTTACTTTATAACTTTCGCTGCTATGATGTTGGGTATATATACATTTATAATTGCTATATCTTCTTGTTGAATTGACCCTTTTATCATTATGTAATGACCTTCTCTGTCCCTTATGACAGTTTTTGACTTAATGTCCATTTTGTGTGATATAAATATAGCTACCCCTGCTTTCTTTTGCTTACCATTTACATGGAATATCTTTTTTCCATGGCTTCACTTTCAGCTTCTGTATGTCCTTAAATCTAAAATGAATCTCCTGTAGGTGGCATATAGTTGGATCTTGTTTTTTATATTCATGTATTCAGACTACATCTTCTGATTAGTGATTTTAATCCATTTGTAGTCAAGTAATTATAGCTAAGTACTTACTATGACCGTTGTAAAAATTGTTTTCTGTTCTGTAGCTCTTTTGATTCTTTCTTCCTCTCTTGTTGTGTCTCGGTGATTTGATGATTTTTTTTGTTCGTAGTATACTATATTTATCTTTATTATATCTACCATAGGCTTTTTTCTTGTGGTTATCATGAGGTTTGCATAACATTTTTTATATTTACAATAGTCTGGTTTAAGCTGATAACAACTTCAATTACATACAAATGCTGTACACTTCTACTGCTCCCCTCCTCCACTTTATGCTATTGATGTCGGAATTTAGTTTACATTGTGCATTCATTAATAAATTTTTATGGTTATAGCTATTCTTTAGACTTTTGTCTGTTATCTTTTAGATTTGGATTAAAAATGATTAAGCAGGCTGGGTGTGGTGGCTCATGCCTGTAATCCCAGCACTTTGGGAGGCTGAGGCAGGCGGATCATGAGGTCAGGAGTTAGAGACCAGCCTGGCCAATATGGTGAATCCCTACCTCTACTAAAAATACAAAAATTAGCTGGGCGTGGTGGCACATGCCTGTGGTCCCAGCTACTTGGGAGGCTGAGGCAGAAGAATCGCTTGAACCTGGGAGGCAGAGGTTGGAGTGAGCGGAGATTGTGCCACCGCACTCCAGCCTGGGCGACAGAGCAACATTCCATCTCAAAAAAAAAAATTAAGCACCGCAATTACAGTATTGCGTTATTCTGTATTTCTGTATTTATTTATATTGACCAGTGAGATTTATACTCTTCCATGAGCTTCTGTGCTGCTGTTTAGTGTCCTTTCAATGTGAAGAACTGTCTGTAGGATTTACTGCAAGGCAGGTCTAGTGGTGACAATCTCTCAGTTTCGTTTGGGAAAGCCTTTATCTTGCCTTCATTTTTAAAGGACAGTTTTTTTTTTTTTTTTTTTTTTTTTCGTTTTACTTTCAGCATTTCGGAAATGTCATCCCACTTTCTCTCCTAGCCCACAGTTTCTGCTGGAAGTCTGCTGGCAGTCTTGTGGAGGTTGACCTGTATGTGAAGAGTCAGCTTTTTCTTACAGTTTCTTACAGTTTTCAAAATTCTCTTTGTCTTTGACTTTTGACATTCTACACACAGATAGTCCCTGACTTATAATGGCTTTACTTATAATGTTTAACTTTAGATGGTGCAAAAGTGATATGCTATGCATTTAGTAGAAACCATACTTCACATTTTGAAATTTGATTTTTCCTGGGCTAGCGATATGTGGTGGGATACACACTCCTGATGCTGGGCAGTGGCAACAAGCTGCAGCTCCCAGCTAGGCACTCAGTCATGAGGGCAAATGACCAGTACCCTGCCGTTTTGACTTATGATGTTTCCAACTTACCACAGGGTTCCTGGGACATAAGCCCGTCATAAGCTGAGGAGCATCTGTGTAATGTGTCTCAGTACAGACCTCTTAGGGTCAATGTGTTTGGTACCCTTTGGGCTTTATAAATATGGATGTGAGAATTTCCTGCTTGAGGGTGTCCAATAATAAGTCCCACAGGCTGGCTTTCTTCACTCTTTTTAATTCTTCTGTTTGTTTTCTTCTCTGATTGGTTAACTTAAAATGACCCTTCTCTGAGTTTGCTGATTCCTTCTTTTACTTAGTCTAGTCTGCCCTTGATGCTCTTCCAATCCTGCAGAGTTGAGCTGGCTGCTGAGATTCACTCTAGCTGCTGAGATCTGTGTTTTGCCTGCAGAGGGTATGGAGTGTCATCTGTAGGCACTCGTGAGGTAGTGACTGCAGAGGTGCGTGTGGGCTGACTTCTGGGGTCTGTGGGTAGGCCAGTTGGCTGGTGGGGTCTACAGATAGGCTGGTTGGTGGGCGGGGGGGTCCACAGCTGGGACAGCTGGCAGGCCAGCTTGTAGGGTCTATGGGCTGGTTGTTGGTATCTGCATGCCAGTTGCTGTGAGCACCAGCCTCTTTTCTTTATTCTTAGTTGACCCCAGGTGATCGAGCCATGCCAATTTCCTCACTGTTCTGGGCTAGGTGCTAGAGAAGTGGGCCTCCTGGGAAGTGCCCTGAAAGGTTAGGGAAGCTGGATGCTCACTTTGCTCTCTCTTTCCCTCATGGGAAAAATTGTAGGCCAAGGGCATCTCTCAGTGCTTAGCTGTGCCAGCTTGGGGAAGGGGTGATGTGGGTGAAGTGAAACTACTCTTCTTTCCCTTTCCATTGGGACTGTTCTTGTATTTTGTGCCTTACCAGGATGCGGGGACCTTTCAACTGGTTTCTGGAACTCTCCTAAAAATATTTTTATCCATGGACGCTTGTTAAATCCATGTGTCTGTGAGGAGACAAGGGCCAGGACCTCTTATTCTGATACTTGCTGTTGTCACTCTTCTTTATAAGGAGAAATCCATCTGTTCAGAGGGTTTGGAGAGCTGAATCCTCTGGTTTCCCTATTCTGTTTGGGGAAGTCTACCTGGCAGACTTCTTTGGCTGCCTAGTGAGTGTGGAATCAAAGTCAGGGAGCAGGTGATTTGGTTTGAATGCTTACTAGCTTCAGGCACTCATGCACTTATCTCCTGTCTTTATAGTGAGGTGGGCCTGCCACTGAGACTGGAGAATTGCAATTCATTCCTCAGACGGATCTGATTTTCTTCTAGATTCCTATGGGTTTCCATGGGTGTGCATTTCCCATTCTAAAGAATAGAGTTTTTACTTATTTATGCCAATTTCAGAGGGGCTGCCTTTACTTTCTTCATATTTCTCATTTATCGGTGGACAGTCTGGTCCCAGGTAAATGGCGTTTCCTGTGCAATTCCAGCTTCTCAGCACCCTGTGAAGAAGGACTCTTTGGGGTGTCACTGAATTCACATCTGCTTCTTGGTAGTACTTCCTTTTCCGGGAATTGGTTTTTGGTTTTCCTTTTATGCCCCCCTAGCATCTCATACGTTGCTCAGTCTGTAGGAAGGCACTACAAAGGCCTTAGCTGGAGATTTTACTGTTCTGCTCTAGAAAGGGGCTGTGACACCAGCATGAGCGATTTTAGGGTACAAATTAGCAGGTCCTGGAACTTATGGACTTTTAGGTTCATTTTTTAACATGAAAATATGAAATTTTAAATACAAAATTAGGTATAAAATGAAATTTAGAAAGGGCCTAGGTCAGTGAGGGGCCCGAAGCTTAGCTTCATGAAGTGCAGAGAAACTTGGCTGCTGGCAAGGGTTCTGCACAGGTGGGGTTGGGCTTGGGCTCCAGAGGACCCAGGATTATGGATCATGGACCCTCACAAAGACGACTTAAAGGTTCTTGTGCCTAAACTTAAAAGCCTCTAATTGATTATACTTACACAGATAATTCATGAACATGCTCTCATACCTATAAATGAAGAAACAATGCAGAAGAGCATAGAGCGAAAAGGGAAATGCTTCCTCTAATTATGATCACCCGACCTGCTTTCTCCCATCAACAATCCCTGTGAACAATTCAGAGCGTCTCTCGCAGGCATTTTTCTTAACCTCTAAATAGATATATGTACATTTACCTCATTATTTTTAAATGATACATAGTAATCTATAATATGTCTGCTCAAAGTTTATTTGAACGATCACTTATTGATAAGTATTCAGGTTTATTTCAGTTGGCTGCTTTTACATGGTGGCAGTTACCATTATTTTACCTACATATGGACATATGGGAATATTTTTATGACATAGACAACTGGGAATTTCTCACTAGGTAAAAAAGTGTGAAGATTAAAATTTTGATAGATTTAATGTTGTCCTTTGAAAAGACTACCACAATTTACACTCCTATCAGTAATATAATAGTACATCTTTTATATGTTCTTATCAATATAACTTTTCAGCAATATAATGGGTAAAATATATTTTGAGATTTTGAATTTTTTTTGATATGGATGTGCTTCAGTGCTAATAAAGTTTGACATCTTTTTTATTTTAATTTTATTTTTTATTTTTTAATTTTTTTTGAGACAAAGTTTCCCTTTGTCGCCCAGGCTGGAGTGCTGTGGTGTGATCTCGGCTCACTGCAAGCTCAGCCTCCTAGGTTCACGCCATTCTCCTACCTCAGCCTTCTGAGTAGCTGGGACTACAGGCGCCCACCAGCACGCCCGGCTAATTTTTTGTGTATTTTTAGTAGAGACGGGGTTTCACCTTGTTAGCCAGGATGGTCTCGATCTCCTGATATCGTGATCTGCCCACCTCGGCCTCCCAAAGTGCTGGGATTACAGGCGTGAGGCACCGCGCCTGGCCGACATCTTCGTTATATGTTTACTGTTCATTTGTATTTCTTCTCTGTGAATTATCTGCTCATATTATTTCCTTTATTTTCTTTGGAATTGCTGGTCCTTTTGAATGTGTAGGTGCTCTTCCACGCTGCGGATGTTATCCGTGCTGCGTATCCTTTCTAACTTTCTGCAAGTTAGCTTTAAACTTTGTTTATGATGCCTTTGGTCATAACATTTTTATGTTTATGTGACCAAGCTTGTCAATCTTTTCTTATTTCATCTGTGATTTTTTTTTTTTTTTTTTTTTTTTTTTTGCTGGTAAAGAGGGAGTAACACTTATGAAGCACTTTTCCATCCCTAGATTTAAAAAATGCTTCTTATATATTTATTTTAATAATTTTATAATTAAAATGTTTATGAATCCATTTAAAATTTATTTTTAAATATTTTAAAATTATAATTTAAAATA
>NW_016803808.1:626741-634323 GCF_001698545.2 Rhinopithecus bieti | reverse complement strand
AATAATATTTTATGCTTTATAGTTTATATATTGTATAATATTTATTACAATTTAAATTATTTTATAAATGATTTCTAAGTCTTTCTATCATTTTTTTGAAAGGTAGATATTTGTTCAGTGATTAGAAACATCTACTGTTCTGGTTTTCTATTGCTGCAGAACATACGCCTCTAGACTTAGTGGCATGGAACAATCACAACTTGATTTTGCTTATGAACTCCGAGGTCTGGGAATTTAGGCAGAATGGGGATGGTCTGGCTCTGCTCCACCATGTCTGGGGCCTCAGCTGGGAAGACTTGAGTGACTGGGGTGGTGTGAACAGTGGGGGACTGGGATCATCTAAGGGCTTTTCACTGACATGTTTGGGTATCTGGCCTTGGATGACTCAAAAGTTGGGCTCAGCTGGGAATAGTCCTTGGAGCGCCTAACTTGGCCTCTGCACATGGCTTTGGCTTCCTTACAGTATGGAGGCCTCAGGGTGGTCTGAATTGTTCATGAAAGCTCGGGACACCAGGAGCCAGTGTTGCAACAGAACAGGGAAGAACCTGCATGGCCTTTTGTGACCGCACCTTGGAAGTCAAACATGTCACTTCCATTGGTGGATGGTCACATGTCCACCCAGATTCAAACAGCGGGCACATAAACCCCACTTCTCAGTGGGAGAAATGTCAAATAATTTTGGACATGTTTTAAAGCTACTTCAGCCTCCCTTATCATATATTAAATTTCCATTTATAATGGATCTGTTTGTAGACTCTAACATATCCCAGTGATCTATTTGTTTAACCCCACTCCAACATCACCTGCCATCCTACAGACTTTTCTTCTGAGCTATGACAATATTTAAACATTTCTAAAATAAATCTTTGGTTAGAAAGTAATATTACCTGTAAGCAATGATTTTTTTTTATGTGTCCATTGGGAGTTCATGGAGTTTCTAGGGTGGATACACGTGATATTATGCGCTGACATCTTGTAATTATGTCTCTACTTCTTAGAGGAGAATTTCAGCGCCTGTTGAGTTCATCTACCTTACTCCTGACCATTTTATAGGGCAAAGAAGCCTCTGCAAAGACATTAAGTGGTTTGGCCATGGTCCCCAGCATGTTGGAGGCAGGGCTGGCTCTGGAACCCAGGTCTCCTGAGCGCAGCATGGTGCCCCGCCTGTCAGTCAGCCTGGATTCTTCACACCCCAGTCTTCGTTGGTTACATTTTGCTCACTAATGATGGTTGCCTGTGGCCATTGACAAGGGCTTTGGTTACCTGTGTGTATGATGCTGACAGTAAACCGTGCAGCAAATGCGCCTTCTGCACAGTGAGACAGCCCCCAGGTAGAAGCAGTGTCTTGGCAGGTGCCCCACACTGCATGGTTACTTCAACCTTCATGCACTGAGCACTGCACCAACTGCCAGAAGAATATATTGGCCATTTTCATAATTTCTACACTAGATGCTGGGTTTGGGATTTAGAGGTCAGCTGTGGAGTAGGCTGACGTCTTACCAATGCCCTTAGAAAATGCAGTTCAAATTAATTGTCATTCCCTGGGCTACCAGGAGCTGCTTGCAGGGAATATCTCCCTGGAGATCTCTTTTCTGCTTTGTCCTGACATTTAAGACCTTCAGAACTTTCTGTAAGAGGCTGGCCTTTTAGCGCTGAGAGGGACTTCTCTAACCTAAACTTGGTTAACCAGACTTGGGTATTTGGCAGACATTTTTTTTGAAAATAAATGAAGTAAGCCTGTGACTTCAGGAAAAATAACTGATAGTATCTGTTGCCATACAATGAGAGCTTTCATGTGAAAATTAGAATTTTAGAAAACTTGTATCCATCGCTGTGAGCTTGATAGCTTCCTAACACCTCCTGACTTTTCTGATGGGATTCACGGTCATATTGCACTGGCTGTGTAATGAAATGTGTTGACATTTGATAGATCTGCAAACGTCAGTGAATCAATATTTGCCAAATGACCAATACGTTTATTGCAAAATCATGAGTGGGTAAACAAATGATCTATTCAAAGTGCAGGATAGCTAATAGATTTTAATGTAGTCATGTAAAAAAATAGGTGAGATGGGTTCTCATCCGCCAGTGCTGCGAACCTATGAGAAACTATCAGGCTTTGAATTTTGGTATAGTATTGACGAGGAATAGCCACACTTGGCTGAAAAGTTTATTACAAAAGTGCCCCTCTTTTCTAGCTACATATTTGTTTCAGGCTGAACTTTCTTCACATGCCTTAACTAAAGCAATCTAATGGCCCAGGCTGAGGGCAGAAGCAGATCTGACAACCCGGCTGTTTTCTAAGTCGGACACCCAGGAGCTTCGAACAGGCATAAATTATCGCCATTCTTCTCACTGACATTTTTGTTTTGAAAAGTATAGTGGCTGGGGCACTGTGGCTCATGCCTGTAATCCCAGCACTTTGGGAGGCCGAGGCAGACGGATCACTTGAGGTCAGTAGTATGAGAGCAGCCTGGCCAACATGATGAAACCCCATCTCTACTAAAAACACAAAAATTAGCTGGGCATGGTTGTGGGCGCCTGTAACCCCAGCTACTGGAGAGGCTGAGGCAGGAGAATCACTTGAAACCAGGAGGCAGAAGTTGCAATGAGCTGACATTGCGCCACTGCCACTCCAGCCTGGGCGACAGAGCAAGACTGTGTCTCGAAAAAAAAGAGAAAGAAAGAAAGAAAGAAAGAAAGAATAGTTATTTTTCTTAAAATATGAATTTTACGTTTACATGTCATGAATTTATTATTGCTATTTTGATACAAGTGGATACATATTTTAAAATTTTCTCAGCTTTAATTTGTAAGACAGCAAATGCCATCAAATCTAAACTCTCATGAACAAAAGCTCTTGAGGATGTTGAATAATTTTTCAGAGGGCAAAGTGGTCCTGAGGCCAAAAAGTCTGAGAGAGGCTGCTTTTCAGAAAACCCTACCTTAGTTTAAACAGTTAAGAGACCTCTGCACAGGCACCTGGTGAGGCCTGTGCCAGGTGCAAGGGTGGTCCCCCCAGTTATTACCTGTGAGCTTTCACCAGGTCTGACTTCTGCCTTTTAGGCAAATGACCTGGATCCTGTGGGGCATGACTCGGAGACCACTGGGCATGTCTCCTCTTCGTCCTGCTATTTAAAGACAAATGAAATGTGGGTACCAGCGTGTATTTCTGGACAATGTGTGAAAAGAGAGCAGCAGAATAGAAAGTTCAATGGTAACTGTGCAGTGAGTAATGTGGGTGTCCTCTAATGGGGACCAGGAAAAGGGAAGCTTGTCAGGAAGACGGGGTGTACGCTGATGTCAGGAGGTCTTGTGTGAGGCTGCTGAGGCGCCCCCAGATCTGCTTCACATCCGCTTCTCACATCTGCATCTGAGGCCCTGCCGTCTCATCCCCGAGCGTGGAAAAGGGGGACTCGGCTGCACCCTCCCTGTGCTCGCCGCATTATTCTCTGCACCCTCCAAGCGTGTGCTGCTGAGTTTATAGTCCGGGATTGTGGGTGGAAAGATAGCTTTGTATTTCTGAATGTTAAGAAAGCAGAGTAAAGCCACTTCAGCGTTTTTTGTTGTTTGTTTGTTTTTTGTTTTTTCTGGGAAGGTATATCCATGGACAATTTTCACCTTTGTCTTTCCTGGGGTTACGTGTATATGCCCTCTGTCCCCCCCTGTTCTGGATTCAGAGATGAACTGGACTTCTCAAGAAAGTGCTCAAAGTCTCGTTGGGAACTAGATAGAAAAAATGGAAAACTACACAGGGGTCTGAGGGGATACGCTGAGTCATCTCCCAGAAGTGAGTGCAGTGGGCGTCTAGAGAGGGCTGTCCCTGACGGTGGTGTGGGGGGTAGTGAGAAGGAGATTTGGGGGAGGGAGAAAGTGGTGGCATGGGGCTGCACAGAAGCAGGTGTTCAGAGGGAAGGGAATGGAGAACTGCTCGCCAGGAGAGCTGGAAGGCTAAGTCCAGGTGACCCAGACGGAGTCACCAGGTAGTAAAGACAAGGGCAGGGTGCAGCTATGGGGAGGCAAACCCAGATGATTTTCTGAGCAGTTGGCTTGTGGTCATGAGTGTTTCGATTTCACTGATCCTGCTGAACACACACTGCCTCTTGCCAAGTCCAGCTTCGAAGAGTTGGAGTCATCTGGAAACGTTCATAATGAAGGGAGGGCATGAACTTGACCTTGAAGGGTCACCAGGATTTGAGTAAGAAGAATGGGAAAAGCATTTGAGGGTTAGGAAAGGGGTAGATGAAGGCTTAGAAGTGGGAAGGTGCCAGGCATGTGGACCAGGGGACTGGAGCCAGGGGGTGGTGTGGGGAGTGGGCCGGGCTGCGAAACCAAAGGCCGTGCAGGCCAGCCTCAAGCGTGGGCCTTGCCTTTTGGCTGTGGGAGCCACGGATGGTCTTTGAATAGCAGTTAGGACTGTATGACAGGGCCCTTATCATGGCACCTGAGAGTGACTGAAGGGGAAATGGAAATGCCAGAACCATTAGGGTTTTTCTTCACTGTGGGCAGTCGGGGAGAAAAGGAGAGATGAAAAAAATCACTGCTTTAGAGGAATTGGGGACTGACTGGAATCGTATGGCGAAGGAGCGGAGGAGTGAGGGATAGTGCCAAGTTTTCGGCCTGACACCAGCGCAATACAAATACGCTTGTGTTTCTTCACATAGCTGAGCGCGCAGATGATCTTTAAGACGTGCTCGTCTGATTTGGCACTTGGATTCTGGGAGGAACAGGAGGAAGAGCTCTCTCAGCCTGGGAATCAAGTTTTAGCTCCCCTTGGGCTATTATTGTTACCTAAGAAACACAATCAGGCTCCTGGCTGAAGAATCGAACTAAGGACAGAGAAGTCTGTGACCCGGGCTCCTCTGCAGGCCTGCATGGCCGGCGGCCTCTAGGACCGCCTGGTGACCCCTGCTGCTGCTGTCATGGCCTCTCATCGTGCCCACCCCTGGAGCGTGGGCTGGATCTTGGGACTTACTTCTCATGGACAGACCACAGGCTATAGCAAAGGTGACAAGATGCCGCTTCCGTGATGAGGCTGAATGTCTTGCTCACTGTCACTCACGCCTTTGCTTGGCCACTCACCCTGAAGGAAGTCACTGGCCTCAGGACAGGCCCCCATGTAAGGAATCGAGGTCTCCAGCCAACAGCCGTGTGAGTGAACTTGGAACCAAATCCTACGCCAAGCAGGCCCCGAGATGACCACAGGCTATCAGCTTGATTGCAGCTTGTGAGAGGCCCAGAGCCAGAGGGACCAGCTGGCCACTCCCAGGTCCCCAACCCACAGGGACTGTGACGTAATCTACATGGGTTGCGTTAGGCTGCTGAACTTGGGGAAATTTGTTGCACAGCTGTAGATAGCCGACACACCCAAACTCTCCTGGTGGTGTTTAAGAGCACTGGCCCTGAAGCCAGATGCTTGTGTGCAAATCCTGGCTCTGCCATTTATAAGCTGCACAACCTTAAGTAATTTAGTTGGTTCTATGTGCCTCAGTCCCTTCACCTGTAAAATGGGAATAAGAATAACGCCTGTGTCCTGGGATGACTGTGAGGATTAAATGAGATAGCCCCTACATTGCTTGGCATCGTGTTAGCACTCAGTCAGTATCAGCTCCTATTACCACGATTACTATTGTCTACCCTTGAAGGCCAGCTGAATGCCCATCTCGCCTACAGCTTCTCCTTACTGCCCCAGTGCATGCTGCCCTCTCCTTGGCACTGCACACTCTGATTCTCCATTAAAAACTCTTGAATTTGTTCTCTGAGGGTCTCAGTTGTGTAACCTCTTCTCTTCCCAACTGTGTTAGTCCATTTTGCATTGCTGTAAGGGAAGACCTGATGCTGGGTGATTTACAAAGAAAAGAGGTGTATTTGGCTCACCATTCTGCTGGCTGTACAAGCATGGAACTGGCATATCTGGTTTAAGCAAGAACATCAGGAAGCTGCCACTCATGGCAGAAGGTGAGGGGGAGCAGGTGCTCCCTTGGTGAGACAGGGAACAAGAGAGCAGGGAAGACCCCAAACTCTAACCAGCAGATTTTGTGGTAACTCATTACCACTGGAAAGGTACCAAGCCATTCATGAGGGCTCCCATGACACAATCACCCCCCTCCAGGCCCCACCTCCAGCACTGGGGATCACATTTCAACATGCGATTTGGAGGGGACACACATCCAAACCATATCACCAGCTCTGAAGGGTCTCCAGGAAGACTTGGCAGAGTGCTTGATGCAGAATGAGAGGGTGGAGTTAAAGTGGACAGACAGTGAGAGAGACATCATTAGCTGTGAGCCTGCGGAGGTCAGGGCCAGGTGGAGATACTGGTTGCTGCTTGTGAGGTCCTAGACTGTCCAGGCACAGAACAAGTGCAGAGCCATCTTGTTAATCTGGATGGAGTGAACAGAAATGACACATTCAGAGGCCTCGAGAAAATGCACAAGGCCATGAAGGGGACTTGAAGACTGGTTCTACGGAGGTTCCCTTAATGCAAAGTGAGTGCTTGGTAAATGTTTGTTGCATAAAGGTTTGTTGAATGGAGCCAGATGTTCATTCTTGCCAGTTTGGTGAAGGTCCCCTGAAGTGGTTGGAATTTGGATGATGGGAAAAGAGACTGATCACTGTGAAAGGAAGAGGAAAGCTGAAAGTCACAGGAAAGGGTTTTAAGCAGGAGCCCGAGCTCGGTGCTGGTACCTCGGGCCACACGCACCCTCCCCACAGCTGTGCCCACCCTGTGCTGATGGCCTGGCGCATGCTTCTGGGTTTGTATTTTCTATGGCAGCCAGCTCCCTGGGTGGGCCTACGTAGAAGGTTGGCAGAAGGTAGGGCGAGCTAAGGTCTTGACCATCAGAGAGAGAAACCAGCAGCACCTGCCCCTGTCCGTGTGGCCCAGGGAGAGTCTATTTGATCACCTGTGCCTGAACTGCTGAAATTCAGGTGAGATAAGGGAGGTGCTGGCTTTGGGTCCTGCCTGATTGAGCTCTGGGCAGATGCCATGATCCCACCCCAGGGGGCCGAGGACCACTGCCTACAGGCATGATGGCTTCCTGGACCCCCAAAGGCGAAATCCTTGCAGCACCCGCAAAGGCAATCAGAGCAGCCATGAGGAAGCCTGCAGGTAGGAGCTGCCCATTCGTACATTCAACACGCCTCTTCTGAGTGTCCACTTTGTGCTGGTACCTTAAAGCACGGGGGTTGAGCAAACCCAGACGTAGCTCCTGTCCCTGCGGCTCTTTGCACCTAGCGGGGCAGGGCTCCCTGGGGCAGTCCAGCCTCCTGGGGCTGTGGGAAGGCCTGAGTGCCTTTGAGGCTTGTCAACGCCTGAGAGAGCCATTGGCATTGAGTGGGTGGGGGCTGGGGACCCTCCTGCTATTCACAGACAGCACCTCACGGTGAAGCATTCCACTGCTGGAAATGCCAGTCAGTTACACCTTTGGGGATGAAGAGTCTCGTGGGAGAGGTAAGCATTAGTTAATTAGCCACACAAACAAGTGAACAGTTACCAGCCCTGTGAACTGCTGTGAAGACAGGGCCCGGGGCGCTTAGAGGTGGAATAGACAGGGCCAGGGTGCTCAGAGGGGGAATAAAG
>NW_016803808.1:605318-625144 GCF_001698545.2 Rhinopithecus bieti | reverse complement strand
GAGGGGGAACAGACAGGGCCGGGGCGCTCGGACGGGGAACAGACAGGGCCGGGGTGCTCAGAGGGGGAATAGACAGGGCCAGGGTGCTCAGAGGGGGAATAGACAGGGCTGGGGCACTCGGAGGGGGAACAGACAGGGCTGGGGCGCTCAGAGGGGGAGCAGTGCAGCACCGTCTAGGCGGGGAGGGGACATGGAGGAAGGAGGAGGGCTTCCTCGGGGAAGTCATGAGTGGCCAAACTCGGAACCACTGGGTTAAAGGCGTGGGGTGGGGGTGAGGATAAGATGAAGATTGTTCCAGGCAGAGACAATGACATCCCCTAAACCCTGGGAGGGAGGATGTGGCCCATATGAGGACTGCAGACAGCCAGGGAGATGGTGGGAGAGGAATCGGGAGAGACAGGCCAAGGCATGGCACATAGGCCCTGAGGAGCTGCACCGGGGTCCTGGTCCCCAGGAGTTTTTGGCACACGGGTGACCTGACCACATCTCAGACTTGGGACGATCGCCCTGGAAGGATGTGGAAGACAGATGAGAGGGCAAGTGTGGGGATGGAGGGCCCAGCCCAAGGGTCACGGCCCTGGCACCCAGAGAGATGGCTCTTGCTTGGATGGGGTTGGGGAGGGGGGCACAAGGATGACGACAGAAGACAAAAAGGGAGGGCTGTGCAGGCCTTGAGCGGGAGGTAGGACTTGGGGTGGGGTAGACCTGGGGGCAACAGAGAGGAAGGTGGGAGGATGAATGGCGGACAGTGGTGTTATTACCATGGGCCTGGGAGCGGGTGGTGAACACAGTTTCGGGCATGGAGAACCTGGAGACCTCTGAGGCATCGTGTGTGTGTGAGGGGGCGGTGTGGAATAGACCTCTCGTTGTGAAGCTGTCCAGGGGCCAGAGGTGAGGTCAGGGCTGGAGGTACCACTGGGAGAGGCTGATGCAGATAGCAGTAGAGGCCGCTGGAGTCAGGGACCAGCCTAGAGAGGGAGTTCATCAGGAGAAGACACAGCTCCCCCTATGACTTGAGGCACCCCAGTTTTAACAGCCAGGTAGAGGACTCTGGCCCAGTCAAAGAGACAGAAAGAATGGACAGAGGGGAGGAGAGGGGATGGACCTGTCACAGACACTGGGAACACGCTTGTTTCTAAAGTTGCTTGCGCAGTAGGGCTTAGGGCTGCTGGGATGTAGAGTCTGAGGATGACAGAAATGTCTCTCGGATTTAGAAAATGGGGTTGTTGGTGACACTGGCAAGAGCCGCCTTGGAGGAGTGGTGAGGCAGAGGCCGCTTGGCAGCGTGGGGTGAGTGGGTGGAGGGGAGGAAGTGGGGGCGGCCTGGAAACCCTTAGAAGATGCGTGTGAGGGAAGAGAGGTGAAGGAGTAGCTGAGGAGGCTGCGGGGTTGAGAAATTTAATTTCGGGAGGGAGAGGCTTCAGCATTCTCCTGGCAGATGTGTTGTCCCTCAGTTCCATCCGTTAAAAAGAACAGCTCGTGACTGCAGGTCATTACTGCAAAATAGACACCCATGTGAAAGGGCAGGTGCTATTATCATCTTCGCTTTACATACGAGGCCCAAAGTGGTTATGCAACTTGCCCAAGGCCACACAGCTGGTAACTAGAGCGGGATGAATCAGACACAGTTTTCCTGAGCCTAACTCAAGGGTCCGGGCATTAACGCCTTGACTCTTTTGCTCTGCCGCCTTTCAGTTGAGCCTGGGCCATTGTCACGTGTCTGTGTTCCTGATGGACGTGAGCCTGTGCGGGAAGGGTGGTCATATTACTGCGTATTCACCAGCCCTGTGCTGGGTGTTGGAGCTCATGGCAGCCCATTTGTGGTCTCTTCCCAACGCCACATGTGGGCATGAAACCGGCTTCAGCAGGAGTGTTTATACCGCCGGAATTGGTACCTGCTACAGATCAGAGCTATTTTTAATCACCTCCCCAGGCCCCAGTGGAGCTGGTTGTTCGACATTTAGCAGCACACCACACGCTTGTCCGCACAGAACACCAAGGTAGGCTCAGTGGAAACCCTCCACCTCTGACAAACCTTCTGCCTTGGGTGAGCAACTGAGGGCCCGTGGCTCCCTCAGAGCTCCCTCACTCTGCCCTATAGTTGAGAGGGTCTCCACCCATCAAAGGCCACGGCAACCTGGGCTCCGATTTGCTGAGCCCCGGCAGGGCAGGCGGCAGGAGGGTGGGAAGGTGGCCTGCCATGCCTGGGAGCCCTGGCTGCTGGGCTGGACGGGGCGAGCCTCCCCACCTGCTGTCCCTGCCCCGGCTTCCCTCCTGTCACCCCCATCCCTCCACATCAACACAGCAGCAGCAAGAGGTGACGCTCCAGACCCCGACTTTCAGAGCAATCACTTCTACATGTCAAAGTGCAGCATGGTTTAAAGAAAGATGAAGCAATGTATTAAAAAGGGAAGAGGGGCCAAGAGCTCTCTCGGGCCTAAGGGACAACCCAGGCAGGGCTGTGGGCTCCCTTCACAGAGCACCTCTGGGTGCTGGGCTTCGACCTAGAGAAGGTGGGGCTTCTGTCCATTTTACAGATAAGGAAACTGAGGCACAGAAAGAGGAAGTGACCTGCCCCAGGACACACATCGGTGAAGGGTAGACTCCAGAGGCTCCAGGTCTCACTCTTACGTTCCTGTAGGGCCCGGGGAAAGAGAGAGATTGACTCAGAACCGAAAGTTGTTTCTGCCACCCTTTAGGTAGCCATATCTTCCCAACTTCCAGGATGATGAAGAAAGGCTTTTCCTGGACTAACTGAGAAGCTGACAGGGTGGTGGATGGCCGGTGTTGTGGCGTCTCAGTTTCCCAGCCGGCTCCCATGCAGCAACCGGGGGGTTCTGTGGCTTCATTTTCATCTTCATCGTTGTGCAGGGCCTGCTTGGGGCCGTGTCTGCCACCTGTCTGGTCTAGGCCAGGCACAAAGTGGATGCTGAGGCGTCTCCTCTCTGCCTCCTGGGCTCAGTCGCTGTGGCTGGTGTCTGGGCCCCTTGTCCCAACCTCCAGCCTGCAGTGCCCACTCCCACGTGAAAGACTGGCTCGTATATTTCCCCATTCAGCTGATGGTGAGTGCAGTGCTATTTTAAGCCCACATGGAAGTACTTTTTTTTTTTTTTTTTTTTTTTTTTTTTATAAGGACCATCTGCTACCGGCCCTAGCCCAGATGATACAGTTAGAGCCTACCCACAGCATCCTCCCCGCCTTCAGACAGTTCCAGGAACAGGGGTGAGTCACGCCCAGCTGAACTCCCATCTCGCTCACCCGAGAGCTGGACCGGGCGCCAGCAGAGGGGGCCACGCACGCTCCATGGAGCAGGTGCACTCTGCCACCTCCCAGAGATGGGAAGGAGACCCTCACCCTCTGCCCCAGCTGTGCCCTGCACCCTCTGAGGGACCAAGGCCTGGGTCACAAATTCAATAGCAGATGCTGCAGCTTCTTGTCACAGTAGCTTGTCCCAGAGCAGGCCACACAGAAGCCACCCTTCTCTGGCTGCCCCTGGAAGCACCCTGGGTCTACCTTGGTGCAGAGAGGGTGGGTGCCCCTTGCTGGGCTGCATGAGGCGGTGTCCTGGGTAGACATCCAGCTTGGGCCACTGGGAAGATGTGATTAAACACTGACCACCCCATTTTCTTTCTGGGCAAAGGATCAGGGCCCAGGCAAGGCTACTCAGCTGTGCTCACCCCCCGTCTCCCTCTGACCCCTTCTCTCCTCTTCCCATCTCAACACCTAGCGGCCTGCTGTGAGCAGAGGTCGTCAGGGCAGAGATCTCAGTCAGGCTTTGAATCCGGGCTCTGCCTCTCATAGGTGGTAGAACACAGGGCCAGACCTATTTAATCCTGAGCCTTCCTTTGCACATCTGTAAAATGGGGATAGTCTGAGCTACCTCCTAGGGCAGGGATGGGACGATGCATGGAAGGATCCGGCATGCCACCTGGCTGCTACTTTCTCATCACTAGGGATTCCAAAGGGCCTGTCCTTGGCATTGGCTGAAACGCAGTGGGAGTGCTGAAAGCGCTGGACCTGTAACTCCATCGAGAAGTGCTTCCCCACCTCAACACCGGCACTGTTCTCAATGTGCGGTGGCCTCTCCCTACCTGAGAGCTGGTCATTTTGGCAGCAGGGAGCCTGGTGAGGCAGTGCATGGCCAGCAGGCATTTGACCCCAACAGTGCAGGCTCTGCCGGCCGTGATTCCATCATCCCTAGACTAGCAGAACCACTACTTTCGCAGGAATCTCAAAGGCCAGGGCTTTTGGGGGTGCTTCTCCACCACTCCTGACTGCTTCTTTCCCTTCAGGGGCCATGGCTGCTGCCTGCTGCGGGGTCACTGCGTGATGCGAGCACCGCAGCATCTCAGGTGCGTGCACCCTTAGATGACCCTGAGGTGCCCGGGAGCAGGCGAGGGCCGAGTCCTAACAGCTCCACTTCCTGTCCCTGAGTCTATCTGCCGCTGCTCTGTAGAGTCCTACAGTTTATCTGTGGTCAGTTTTCTTACCCATTTCCTGCCAGCTGCTACTGGTTTTTTAGTCAGCTCTGACAGCTACGGTAATTGGGAAAGGACGCAGACTGCTGGGGCCGGGTGATTCACCAGCTCTGGCCAGCGGGGACAAGGAGCACAGACGGAGGTGCCCCGTCAGTCCCCCTGGGCCTGGTCCCCCAGGCCTCAGTGAGTGAGACACAGAAAAGACCCAGGGGCACACTCATTGTGAACCGAAAGCTGATCTCTGTGTGCACACGCGCGTGCATGCGACATAAGGGAATTTTCTTTTGAATGCGCCAAAGCCAATATAAATGGTTTCGTGTTTTGAGAAGTCAGAACATAACTCCAGGCTGAGTGCGGCCCCTCTCCCGGGGAGCCCCACGTTTTCTCTGAGGTGTAACCGCGGTGAGTTGTCTGTGCCTCAGATCAGGATATTGGAGTCACATTTAACATTTTATTTCATGGCATTTCCAAAATGAAGGGAAAACCCCATTGCAGCAAATGACTCCTCCAAAGAGAAAACGTTGACTGTGTCTGTTTTGTAAATGCTGTGGAAGGGAGTTTTGGAGCTGCCTCGCTGGCAGTCATCGCCCAGCCAGGTGCCTTTGGTTGTTGAGTGTTGCACTCAACGGTGGCCTCCTGGCTGCAGAGCAGTGCCCCTCAGAGGCGCGGGCAGGACCAGCCATGCAGCCTCACCTGTCTGGGCCTCTGGAGCCAGCGCCTCTGAGTTTTCCCTGACTCTCTGGGTGGCCCTGTTGCCTACTCTAGTGTGAGAAGCACCACTCTAGACTTCACTGGAAGATAATATTAATTTTATTGATAACAGTAGGTTGTGGAGCATGAAAATGATCCTCCAATGCAGAATGAAATGACACGCTCCGCACAGATTTACTGCCTTCCTTGTGGGCACCAGGCTCTGTGCTGGGCACAGCAAGGGACCAGCTGGCCTCCAGAGCACAGGGCTCTGTCTCCAGGGGTCCCAGTCTGGAGAAGGTAGGATAAAGCAAACAAGGAAGCCTCCTAATAAGAAGTTCCCTAATCAGATGTGGACTTTGCTGCCAGGAGTACCCAGGGGGGCTGGTCTGGGGCCCAGGGAGGTGAGCAGGAGGGGCTCACTGGAGTAGTAGGTGAGACACAAACAGTATCATCCATGAGTAGGAATTAGAAGATGGGGAGGGAGAGAGTTAGGAGATGGTCATGGAGTTTGGGGGTGCTAATAATGGCCTTGGTGGGTTTGGGGTCATCCCCGCTCTGACACTATACAGCACAGTCAGCTTGAACCAGTCCCTGACCTCTCTAAGGATCAGTTTTCTCATCCATGCAATGGGTCTAATGATAGTCCCTTTTGTGACTGTTGTGAAACTTAAATGAGAGAATAATGCAAAGTGCTTAGTACAGCCCTCACTAAGCTCAGTAAGGAGGGTGACTGCATCTGAGGGCAGAGGGAGCCGCTGAGGGTGTTTCAGCTGGTGAGTGATGGGAGCAGATTTTTCTTCTTGAATAATTCCTGGAAATGCTTTGATCATTTAGGCCAGTAGAGACTCTTGGTTGAGCGTGAGATGCATGAACCATTAAGATTGCAGGATATAATCATGTGCACATTTTAGAAAATACCTGAAATCCTAAAATGCATTTCCCTTTTCCCATCGCCATAGTTTTGGATCCTAAAATCAACCAAAGGCAGAATCTGACCGCTTTCCAAAGCAATGATCCTTTAGATTGAGAACAAAATGGTGGAACAGCTCTTCATTTTTCCCGTCTCAAGAAGTCGCAAGGCCCAGAATGCAAAAAAATCGTGGCTTTTGATGACCAAGCCTTGTCAGAATGGCTGAGAAGTTCCTCACCCCCAACCTGGTGCAGTGGCTGCATTTGGCTCTCATGGAGCAGGTCTCAGTGGAGCCAGGATTTGCTCTGTTCAAAGATAAAAACCACTGGAGGGGGAAGCGGCAGATCACACGGAGTGATCTCGATTCTATAGGGGCCTGCTCCGGGGTGTTTTGCACAAGGCTCCATGTTAAATAAGCCTCCATTCGAGCGCAGCCTCAGGACAGCCATCCTTCATTCCTCCCAGTCATGCACCTTTCACTGCCTGGTTCTCTGAGCGCTTCCATCTAGTGGGAGAGATGCCGTCAACCAATAATTGCACACAGGTCTGGATGATGTCCAGCTGCAGTCACTCCTCTAAAAGCAAGGAACTTGTTTCTGCAGAGTCAAACGGAGCTCACATGAGGTTCCTGGAGGCACTGAGGTTTCTTTCTAGTCTCCTGTTTTGCACAGACCTTTTTCTTACTGAGCAATTCACTATCTGCTGGCTTCGGAAGAGGTGGATTGGGTTTCAGGTGGGGTCACCGAGAAGCCGCCAGATGTCCGAATTTGGAGGCAACACAGGCCACCCAAGTGCCTGCACAGGAAAATATATGCAGCTGCCGCGCCACATCAAAGGCAGGTGGTCCAGGGTGATCCGGGTGCGATTCCTGGCACAGGCGCCAAAGTACTGTCATCCAAAGCATCTTCTACCTCTGTTTCCCCATCTCTAAAATGGGGCTCCATCTAACTTTTCTGGTTCTGCAAAAACTCCTGAGCAAACCACTTCACTAGCCAGGAACGCCGTATGCCTGCCATGCCTGGGGCAGGCAGGGCTGTCCAATTTCCTCCCCAAGGTTTTCTGAGAGTTCATCTGACAATGTCTGTAAATGTCCCTCCATTCTCTTTCATAGAGGAAATGCTCACATTAGAAGAAAGTCTCTTATGACCAGAGCTCCCCACTTTCAAGGTAGAAGTTTGCGTGGCTCCCACAGCCCTGGCTGGTTTCTGCGCAGCCTCCCACGGTCTTTTCCTAACCCACAAGTTGTATTCTGCCACTGGTCTTGCCTAATTCCTGCTAAGAGCCCCTGCAGGAAGGCACCAGGGCTCCTTCCATCACCTGTGCTCCATTACCCTTCTGAAGGGCATGTGGCAGCAGCACAGAGCAGCTTGAGGCTCCCCAGTGAGGCTGGGCTCTTCCTAAGTCCCAGAACCTCCCTCTGCATGCCCTTTCCTTTGATTGGCTCTGCAAACTCCTCTTCATCCTTCAGAACCCAGCTCTGTGATCAGCTCCTCTGGGAGGCCTTCCTCGACCCCCTTGTTACCCTGATGACAGATTCACTTCATCTACAGGCTCAGTGTCAGGGATGTGGGGAACGCTGAGGCCTGTTCCTGGTCATCCCGCAGGCCAGCTGGAGTACCTCTCTCGCTTTTGGGGAGCAGGGGCACATCCTCCTTGGTCCCGTTTCGTGGCCAGAATCCTGTCCATTGACCTCCCCAGCAAAGAAGTCCTGTTTCAGAAAACCCTGCATAAGGCAGGCTGACTGCAGGGAGGGCTGTCACAGAGCCTGGCAATTGTGGAGACACCGTTTCAGGCTGAAAGTGGAGTGCAGCCGACGAGAAGGGTCTCTGGGAAGGAGGGCTCAGCACAGCCCAACTGAACGCAATTATGAGGGTCCCCACTTGTGTGTATGGCAGCCAGGGTTGTTCCGCAGTGAGTAGGAGGGTATAGGGATGGGACGGTGGTCCTGGAGGCCCCAGGGAAGGATGGGAAGCCATCTGTCCCAAGGATCCTTCTGCCCTTGCTGCCACCTTCAGGAGGGAGCAGTGGCCGTGAGAAAGGAAGTGGAGACAGGGAGGGAGAGCCTGGCAGCCCATCCTATTCCTGCCCCAGGCGACTGGCTTGTGACATTCAGATAGCTCCCTGGGTCTGGTTTTTCCTGTTACTGAAATTGCTGCTGCATGAAATTCTCTGGGCTAGGTCAGAAGTGGCAGCCGGGGAGCGTGCCCATGTGTGTAAAATCTCTCAGCTTAAAGAAACAGGAAATTCAGGACCAACTTGAACGCTGCGGCCCACGCCTTGTTTCCTAGAAAGGAAGGGGTCGATAACATGGGAGGCTGGGGCCCTGCGGTGAGGACACGGATGACACAGGAGGCTGGGGTCCCCCCATGGGGTTGGGGATGACACAGGAGGCTGGAGTCCTCCAGTGGGGCTGGGGATGACACGGGAGGCTGGGGTCCCCCTTTGGGGCTGGGGATGACCTGGGAGGCTGGTGTCCCCCACTGGGGTCGGGAATGACATGGGAGGCTGGGGTCCCCCACTGGGGTTGGGGATGAGACAAGAGGCGGGGTCCCTAGTGGGGTCAGGGATGACATGGGAGGCTGGGATCCCCCAGTGGGGTCAGGGCTTTGGTCCAGAGAGGAATGGCCTTCTGGCCTCTGTCCTTGCCTGGGCCCAGGGCAGTCTCCTGACCCACAGGGTCTCTTTTCCTCTCTGCTCTAATAGAATGCGGCCAAGAGCTTGTGCCTGCTGGCCTGGGAGGGTCTGGGTAGAGGAGAACGAAACTCTGCTTGGAGAAGCTCTGGATGCTGGGTGCTGCCTGGTCTGGACTTTGTCCTGAGCAATCCTGGGGAAATGGACCGAGTGAAGTGAGAGCGACTCCACGAGGGAAGATAGGTTACAGCCAGATGAGAGGGGGCAGGGCTAGCCTTGGGGTCTGGATCTGGGAGGTTCCTGGGACTGGCAGTGGGGCAACCATTTTCTTCATAGTCAAGGAAACCGAGGCCTTGAGAAGCTGGGTGCATGGTCCACGGTCCCAGGCTCTTAGCTGCTTGACACCTGCACCAGAATATAGGTCCCCATACGTGGCCACTTTTCCAGTAGATGGTCCAAGATGTCCCCAGTCTGAATTGTAGGGCTGGGCACTTGGCCAACTCCCACATCCTCCTCTCCCTTAGGGAGAAGTGCAGTGGTCCTGGGGCCACTCCACACTGGGGCGTCTGGGCTGAAAGTCACCCCAGGAAGCACCTGTGGGCCTGGCTAATCAGGGCCCGATGAAGGACACAGACGTCTAACCCCCAGGCCCTCAGAATAACTGGCTCTGGCTTCCTGGATCCAGCTGGACAGGTCTTGAGCTGGGGCTGTTTAGGAGATCTCGGTTTCTGTCTGCATCTCCTCGTCTGTTCAAAGGAGCAGTGACCAAGAAGCCACTTTCCCACAAGGAAAGGAAGAGCCCTGGGGCAGCCAGGTGGGCCTGGGTCACTCCACTCAGCCTAAGGCCATCTCTGGAGCTCTTGGGCCCAGAGAGACCTGCCTCCAGCCTGTCTTAGCCAGGATGTCCTGCAGAGCTCAGACCCTCGGAAGGCCCCCATGACCTCTGATGGGAGGGAGCACCCAGGCAGATTGTGGGGAGCCCGGAACAGCTCACATGGCACAAAGTCTCCCTGCACTGATTCCCCTCAGCTTGTTCCACTTTCAAAAATAGCTAATGAGGAAATTAATTTTGTCACCCAGATGTATTCAGTAAAAACATGTCAGGGAAAGACAATTAACCTCTGTACTGATAAATCCTTCCCAAATTAATGAAGTTAACATTTGTAGATATTGAGAGATTCATTTGGGGAGAGAGGCCCTAAATTATAGCTTCCTCCAGGCTAAGAAGGGGAGGTTGAGGGTGGAAAGAAAGGAGAGAGAGAGAAAGACATGGGGCAGGAGAGCAAAGACAGAAATGCACACGAGAGGGACCATGGCGGGGCCAGGACAGGGAGAGAGGAGAGAGGGTGGGGACTGGCAGAGAGATACAGAGAAAGAAGGAGACTGAGGGAGAAGGGGCTGGGCTCAGTGGGAGCCTGGCCGGGGCCCTCCTGAGCATTTTCCATTGGTCCAGGCATTCACTTGCAGTTGCTTTTTGGGCAGAAGACTCGACAAGTTCAACCAGAGAATGAAAAGAGCTGAGGTATTTTTAAGATGTAAAATTTTCGGTCCCCACTTGGCCTCATGTCTCTCTGTCTAAGGTCTCTGGATTCCTTTGTCCCTGGGAGCCCAGGCCCTGGGAGCTGTCTTGCCAGCAGGAAAGGCTGGCTGGCTGGATTGGAGCTTCCTGAAAATGTTCAGCCTGGGGTCCTGTGTTTCCCCGAGAGCCACTGAGTCCTGGCATCAGCAAGTTTAGCCTGTCACCCATGCAGGAGCTCCCTTTACTTTCTCCCCTTTCACCAAGTGCACGCATGCCCCAGATACAGCATCTTATGAGAGGTGAGTCTCTGCCTGAGTTGGATCCTTTGATTCAAGGTTAAGACTGGCCTGAAAAGACAGAAAAGCTTAGGCCACATGGACAGCCGGGTCAGGGGGTGTCGGCAGGCTGGCAGTGATGTGGCAGGACCCAGTGTGGGAGGAAGGGACAGCCCAGCCCAGACTCATGCTCTCCCGACCCTCTGCAGGCTCAGCCCCATCTGAGAAGCCCCAGCTTAGAAAGCAAGCCCCGACTCTGCTCCTGGAGTGGAGATAAAAAAGAAAGCTTCCCAGGAGACCTCCAGTTCTGGCAATGTCAGGTGGAATGACTGAGGGGCCTCGTGACCTCCTGAGTTTCCATCACGTCCAAGACTGCTGTACTTCTCTCCAGAGGGTGTGATGTATCCATCAGACCCTAGCCAAAGGGGCTGCTTTGCTCTTGTCTGTTTAAAAATTATGCTTTTAATAATCTCTCCCAGGAGTGTGACATGCAAACAGGCCTGGAAGCAGTAATGATTCTGGGAAGTAGTTGTCAGGATGCGTGGGGGCTGGTATTGCTGTGTGGAACCCACCAACCAGGAGGCCAAGAGGAGATGGGAGAAGGACCCTGAGACACACAGGCTGTGCTTCTTTCTGGAAAATCCAGGGTCGATGACAATGATCGGCAAACGGGAGAGGAGGGAGGGGAGGCCTGGTGCCCAGGGCCCCAAGACATAGCTGCAGTCTGGCCTGGGCCCCATTTTGGAAAACTTAGAGGGCTGGAGGAGGTGTCTGGGGGAAGAGTCAAGGGTGGGAGATGACTGAAGTCAGGGAGGCCCTGCCTGGAAAGGAGAAAGCTGCCTGCTTTGTTTCTACACTTGAAAAAATGCCAGCCAAGTTAGCCTCACAAACACTGTGGGCACAGAAGGAAGAAAACAAGATATTAGGTATCTGGAGCTGGATTTTCCGATGACCGGGCGCTTACTAATCTAATCTTCCCAGGCAGAGTGTCGAGCTTGCAGATTGCAGAGAGTGATACATGTTACCTATCTAGAGTTCAGTTAGGCCGTTGCTCTTTGCTGCGTGACAAACCTCCCCCACCCCCAAACCAGGAGCTAAAGGGAACATTAGTCCCGTTCTCTGGATGACAAGCTGGAGGACCAGGGCCTCCATGGGCCATTACACAGAGCAGGGTCTCAGAGTGATGTCTCGAGGGCTCAGGCCTGTGTGATGGTGTCATGATCTCCAGGAATGGAGAACAGAAGACGTGTGATGTTTTGCAGAGGACATCCAATGTGGGTGGGAAGAGATCTGCCCAGGGAGGAAGGATCTGGACTCATGGGGCTGAGGTGAGAGGGGTCAAGTGCCCTGCAGGGCCAGAGGCACTGGCTGGAGGAGCTTGCCCAGGTCCTGGCTGGTTTGGGCCTGTTCATCTCGTGCCTTCCCTGGGCCTGGCACTGGGCTAGGATGTGGATCTTATTCTGTTTCTCCAAGGCAGCAGTGGGGCCGGTACTGCTGGGTGAGCACAAGCCCGGGGCTGCCACCGACTTCAACACCGAGCTCTCGGCCTCCCACGTGCCTCCCGCCCCCTGGGCCGCTTCCCCCAGAGATGAGTAAAAGACTGAAAATTAGAACCGGGAGGGAAGTTTGGGGGAAGGTGAGGCTGCAGGCTGGTGGTGAAGTCTGTAAGCACAGGAGGATTACGGCTTTTTACACGAAGGGTGTTAGGTGGGTGGTTCTCTCTCTTCTGCTCTGGACAGAACACAGGAAGCTGGCTTGGATGGCAGCGCCGAGCCTTTGAGCTGGGGTAGGGAAGAGATCTTGCCAGCAAGAGGCTGATATGCAAATGAGTTACTAGTAAACCTCCGTGTGTGGAAGTCTCAGAGATGGGCTGGTGCTGCCTGGCAACCACGACCACCTGCAGCAGAGTTCCAGGATGTCTACAGGGACCATGGTGGGAGCCCCCTAGGCTGCCTGAGAATCCCCACCAGTCACTGAGTCAGTCCAAACCTTGGTGTCCCTATCTGTGTATTGACACAAACGCTTCTGCTCATGAGACTGCTGTGAGGATTGGAGAGATACTGTGTGTTTTCAGGTCGAAAGTGCCACACACATGCTACCCCCAGTGCACACACGTGCACACGCATGGACACTGGCAGATGCGCTGGGTCCAGATGAATCATGGAGTGTGCTGGGGTATGCTCTGCTCCCCTCCTCAGCCCCCTTCCTCTCCCTGGACCTTCTCTAGTCAGAGCAGAGATCCCCTCGTGCTGAGTTCAGTTGCATGGAGCCAGGGGAGCCACAAGGGCCTGGTGCTCTACACCTCCCTCCTGGGCTTTCTCCCCCAGGCCTGGGAGTGGAGGAGACATGGAAGCAGCCAGCGGGTGGATCCAGGCAGAGGTGAGCATAACCAGCAAAGCAGCAGTCGCAGGCCAAGATCACCTCCTTCCCCTGCAGCAACTTACTGGGAGCCGGGCCTGTGGCACAACCAGGCCTGGACGTTCACCAGGAGTTTACCCAGAGGGTGGCTGGGGGCCCAGGACCTTTTTGGCTGCAGTGGCTCCAGGCCTGGGCCGCCCCTCACCTACTCAGCCTGGACCTAGGCCCTGCTGGCTTGGCCCCATCTTGGGACTGGCCTGGGCTGGGGTGGGGCTGTCCTCTGGCTCCTGTCTTTGCTGACCCTGCAGGCCAGCCCTTGCAGCTGTAAGGGGTTAATTAACAGTCACGCCGGGCAGAAGGGTGGTAACCAAAGGGGAAAAAGTGGGGAAGTGACACAAGTTGAAGAAATCTCACAGGGCCCTCACAGCTGGGGGCTCTAGTTCCTGATTCTCTCGTTGAGATGGTGCCTGACGGCAGCCCTTGGCCTCTGCCTCCCCTTCCACCCCCGCCAGCAAGGGTGCAGGTTCCCCTCCCAATACATCCCCCAAACACCCCTGACTCAGCTCCTTCCACAGCCTGCAGATCCCGCAGCGGGTGGCCGCGGGGCTGGGAGTCTGGTCAGGGGTCAATTGCATTTCCTCGCTGGTCTGCCCTGGATGCTTCCTACTGAGAGGCCAAAAATCTGAGTCTCAGGGAGGTCAAGTGACTGGCGATGTGTCTGAGCTCATGGCCAGTGGTGTGGCTGGGATCCAACCCCTGCCTGCATTGGGGCTACGCCGCCGAGTTCCTTACTCCTGAACTCTGCAGAAGAGTCTGGGGAATGGGCGAGAGGATCCCAGCCAGGAAGACTGTGGTGCGCACAGTGGAGCTTCAGTGCGCCCTGTCCTGTCTGTGGTGGGGACCAGTGAAGGACTGAACCTGACAAGGGACAGAAGTGCCTCCTCAGGAGGCCTCGTTCCTTTGCACTCATGGACCCAAGAGGATGGGAAGCACCTACAGCCCTCTCTCCAGGGAAGAAGCCTCGACTCCGGGGGAGAAGACCTCCCTTGGGTCGTCTCTTGGGTCTTCTTGCTGAGATTTGGACCCAAGGCTCATGCCCATTGGCCTGGGAGTGTCTCTCCTGGTTCTCCTGCCTGTCCTGTCCTGATGGAGCAGGACACGCATTTCTCCAGCTTGAGTGTGATCGCATCTGGGCTGAGTTTAAAAAGCCAAGTCCCATTTCTAGCTGGTAGTGTTGAGAAGGAAGCTACATGGGGTGGCAAGGAGATGGGTGGAAGAGGGGTGCCTGGCTCCTGTGGGAGGGCTGCTGTCCCGCTGTCCACCTCCCCTCCAGGTCAGCCCTGGGTCTCCCTCATCCTCCCGAGTATTCTCTCCATGAATAAGGGAGGTGATTCCAAGAGGCCTGTAGCGGGTCCTGGGACAGAGGCTTCAAGTTTAAACTTATCATGAATACATTTGGTTTTGTAATGAGAAAGCACAGTAGTAACGATGATGGTAACAAAGTCACTCATTCAACATCGACTGCATGCCACAGCACACCCTAAGCTTGGACGCTCTGATGTAATCCTTCCCACAACTTTAACATCCCTGGTACTGATGAAGACGTTGGGATACAGAGAAATGTAATGAGTTTCCACGGCTGGAGAAAGGCAGAGCTGGGTTTAAACCTGGGACCTGGAGCCCCATGCTGGCCCTTTCTCTATATGGCTCCTTAAGCGTGTAGGTGATCAGCTCTGTCCTTCGGGACAACACTTGGGGTTTGCCAAGGGTAAAGTAGGTTTATCATCTTAAAGCTCTGCTTTGTGCTAAGGCTAGAAAACCCTATTGTTCACCTCAGAGCTTACAAGTGAATAAATCACCATTTGCTGATTCATGCAGGGCCAGGGAGATGGTGGAGACACCCGCAGTTGAGGGGCTGTGTGCTAACTCTAGCTCAATAAGATTTTAGCCAAGTGACCTTGGGCAAAGTCCCTAAGCTCTCAGAGCTCCAGTTTCTTCACTTGTAAAATAGGTGTGATGACAGCTTCTGGCCAGATTTATGAGTTTACCTGGCTGCCATGGCATGGTACCCCACTGAGTGACCTCAACAACAGAAATGTATTGTTCTGCAGACCAAGAGTCCAAGATCAAGGTGCGGGCTTGGTTGGTTCCTTTTGGGCCTGCGAGGCAGACTGTCCCAGGTCTGCCCCCAGCTCCTGGTGTTTTGCTGGTCATCTCTGGTGTTTCTTGGCTTGAAGAACATCACTCTGATTTCTGCCCATGTGGCTGTGCTCCTGGGGGATAAGACAGAGGGTCACAAAGTGGCCTGTGCTAGGCTGAGATATTGGCTCTGTTGAGACAGAACTGTGTCCTGTGTGCTCAAGCACCATCTATATTCCATACCTCTGGGGAAAGGTGGGGAAAGAGATGGGTGAACTCTGGTTTCTCTCTTTAGTTGACCCTAGGGTAAGGGTCATACCCTCTGTTTGGGCCAGATTGGGCTGCTGGGTTGGGAGTCAGCTCTAAGAGCCACAGTGTGTGCGTTTTGCAGATCCCTCGTGGAATGGGGTGAGCAAGCTGCTAAGCTGCTGAGGACAGTGCTGCCAGCTCTGTGCTCCACCAAGCTCATTTTTATCCATTTCATTTTTACTTGACAAATAATTATCTATATTTATGGGGTGCAGTGTCATGTTTTGATACATGTTTACATTGTGGAATGATTAAATTAAACTCATTAACAAATTCATCACTTCACAGATTTATTTTTTTATACAGAATGGGGACTATAATAAATAAGGATGCATTGCCTATTTCACAATTGCTAAAGTGTAGTAGATTTTAAATGCCAGCTTCACTCTCTGTAGTCAGGTATAGACATACCCTCCCCCACCCCCCCGACACCCTTTCAGTAACAAAAACATACACACATATAAGTGGATATGGAGCTATTTAGACACATGGCCCGATACTTGAAGTGTGCCGCTCTTCACGTCAATGTTGGCTGTTTACTGAGTTGTGAGTGAAGATGCTGAGAAGATGATCAATGTGCTGATGAAATTCCACTTTGCACTGGACTCTAGCAGGCCAGCCCAGCCAAGTGCAAAGAGCTGATATCATATTGGGAGCATTCTATGGTAATTGCGTGTGTGGTGTTGGGGGCATTCTAAAGTTAGAGGGTAGAGTCTTGGTGATACTTTATCTACCACCTTTGTAATCTAAGAACAGAAGCTATCACATGTCTATTACATGTCAGACACTGCTATCATGTTCTTGCAAGGGAGGTTATTATTCTCATTTCCAGAGAAGCATGCAGTCTTCAGAAGGACTAAGTACTCTTACTGTCTGTTGGTCTGTCTGTTCTTTGAACAGATCTTTTGCCCATGAATGATTTTACATTGTCATATTAAATACTGGTTTACTGAGTTATGAAAATCTTCCAAATGTTGACACACTTCATTGTTCAATATTCACAAGCTGCCTTAGTTAATATCAGCATCAATCTCTGCGGAAAAGTCTTGGAATGCTCTCAGTCAAGTACAAGCTTCCCAAAATTCTAATTTTCACTTGAAATCTTAGATTTTGTTGTTGACAATAAATGCTGTCAGTTGTTTGCCTTGAATGAACAGGCCTACTTTATTTTCAAGAGGATGTCTGCCAAATCCCTAAGTCTGAAGAAATATAGTTTGTCAGTTGTCAAGTAAAAATGATGTTGCATGAAAAAAGTGGCTAGTTTAGCTTGTAACTCACATAAGTGCTTTTCCTGTAGTCAACTCACTTCAGAGCATAGTAGAAGGGCGTATGCATCCTTCCCATCTCCTCACACAGAATATTAAAAATATGTTATCAAGTATAGAGATGTAATGAAATTAATGCTTTTTCCTGCTTCATCAAGGGCATTCTTCGGTGAAACTCATGTGTGTGGTAGGGGAGATTGCAGTGACTGTTAATACGGTTTGCTGGCACTGCCCATTGTCTCCATTTGTGCAGTTTCCTGCACTGCTGCTTTTGTACCATGTGTGCAAATGACGACACAGGGAAAAAGCAATATGCTCCCATTACTCTCTCTCTCTTTTGGTCTCTCTTCTTTCCTCTATGTGTCTGTCTGTGCCTCTGTCTTTTTATTTTTAGCCCATTCTTTCTCATTCTTTCAGCCTACACCTCTCTCTGTCACTCCGTTCCTTTGTGTCTCTCACTCTCTTAAACTGTCTCCCTCTGTGTTTCTCTTTTCATGACTGTTGCCCTGACTCTCCACTGTCTCCTCCTCCTGCCCTCTCTCCTGGTGCCTGGATGTGTGTGGGACCCTGTGTGGGTGTGCAGACAGCACTCACCATAGCTGGTGGGGGGGCACTGGTGTAAAAGATCTCTCCTACAAATGCAGAGGAGTACGCAGCTCTCCGTCCAGAGAAATCCTTTTCCTTTAGACACTCACCAGCCCAGGATGCCCCAGCACTGGGGAACCACCTGGCAGGTGCTGTGAGTGCCAAGGGCTCTTCCTTGCCTCCCCCCAGCCACACTGTTCTGCTGTGTGTCTTTGAGCCGTAGAAGAGGGAGAAACACCATCTCGCTCCTTCTCATTTTGAAGCAGCTTGGATTTGGTGTTTGTGTTGAGCAAATTAGTCTAAAGAGATTCTAATTTTTTTTTTTTTTTTTTTTTTTTTTTTTTTTTTATCTCAGATGTGCTTGTTGTGTAAATATTTTTTCATCCAAATCATCAGAAGAATTGCCGCAGTTTGGTCTGGACATGGTGGCTCATGCCTGTAATTCCAGCACTTTGGGAGGCCGAGGCAGGCAGATCACCTGAGGTCAGGAGTTCGAGACCAGCCTGGCCAACATGGTGAAACCCTGTCTCTACTAAAAATACAAAAATTAGCCAGGCATGCTGGTGGGTGCCTGTAATCCCAGCTGCTCAGGAGGCTGAGGCAGGAGAACCGCTTGAGCCTGGGAGGCAGAGGCTGCAGTGAGCCGAGATTGTGCCATTGCACTTTAGCCTGGGCGACAAGAGCAAAACTCCATCTCAAAAAAAAAAAAAAAAAAAGAAGATTACAGTTTGTCTCAGAGACGTTGTGCAGGACAACCTGTGTAGATGGACAACTGCACCCTCCTGGCGCCCTCTGAAAGAGCCCTGCCGCTTCCTCTGCCCTGTCCAATCTTCCTTCCCTTTTCCCAACCACCAACCCCGGTTGATGTCTGTTAAGATGCAGCCTTGGCTATTTTTGAAGGAAAGGCAAAGAACATTTATCAAACTCTTTACATGTGCCAGACATGGTCCCAGAGTTTTAGATACATTGTTTGCATTGAGAGATTATAGCACCCCTCCACACCAAGAGGTGGATGTTATTTTATCATTCCCACTTTACAGATGAGCAGGCTGAGACTTGAGGAATGGATAGTGACTTGTTGACTAGTGGTCTGGCTACATGATCCACGCACAGTTGGATCTAGGCCTGGCTGCATGACTGCAGGCACAGTTGTTGGAGGTTGAAGCAACTGGCAGCAGACAGAAAGGCCAGAGGGTATTTGTGTGGACGTGCACTCGTGTATACACGCATGGGGCAGGGCTGGGGTTGGGGAGACTCACACTGTGGCTAGAGGTACTGCAGGAACAGGTGTTGGGGCTGAGTGTGGAGCTCTGGGGAGGTGGCACTGAGGAGACTGGCGGTTGTCCTGCATGTGGCAATTTTCTGTAGGAAAGTGTGTGGTCAGGGCTGTATTCTGGAAGGCTTACCTGGAGAGGAGTTTGGAGGATGGATTTGGGATGGAGGAGTAGAGGGGAGGACTAGAGGAAGGATCTCAGGAGGCCATTGCAAAAAGCAGGAGAAAGCTGATGACGACTGGTGGTGGCAGGTGGTCTTCCTGGGGCCTGGATACCGGATATGAAGGGGGCAGGCTCTCCAGGGCCAGGCAATGGACTGGATATGGGGGCTGAGGGTGAGGGTTGGATGGCATGGTACCCAGGCTTCTGGTGAGGATGCTGTGCGTGCACTGAGATGTCTCCCCAGGAAAAAAGGCACAGAATGGGGGAGAAGGGGTGGGTCTAGGGGCAAATGAGTTTTGAATCCAGGCCTTTAAGATACCAAAGCCCCACTTCTCTTTTCTACTGTCCCAAAGCTACTGGAAGTGAACACCCCATCCCTGCGGGTATTCAAGCCTAGTCAGATGGCTTGAAGTTCATCGCAGGACCCCAGAACCCAGGATGTGGGTGGGAAATGGAAGACCACCTGTGTGTGGACTCACCTCTGCCTGCACCCTCGGAGTCCACTTGTCCTGTGGTAGTCACTTTGGAGGCGAGGAGCTGCTTTTTAGCTCCTTGTCACCACCGCCTCATGCATCTCATTAGTCCTGCCCTCCAGCTGGCAGGTATCAGCCCGTCTGACTACAGGATGGCTCCACCTAAGTGCTTCCCTCTGGCAAAGCTAAATATTAATTCTCTCTCTTTATTTCATGATTATTTACGGGCGCTAATGTCACCACATCATGGAGTGGGAAGTCGGCGCCAGGAGACATGAAGCAGTGCTAAGTCAGAGGGAGCTGCACAATGTCCCTGACATTGGAGAGGTGGCTGCTCCCTGGGGAGCTTGGTCCGCTGTTACTGGAGGTGCCTCTGAGTGATGGCCCAGGTGGCTGTCATCCCAGGTGAAATTGCAGGATGGGAGGGAACAGAAATAGTCTGCTCAACCTGGATGCTCAGGCAAGAGCCAGTCCCCTGGAACCAGAGCTGATCATTCATGCAAGGCTCGGCTGAGAATGTACGTTTCAGGTTTTGGCAGGTGAGTACACATCAAGTGGACCCAGGATGTGCCGGGAAACATGCTGGCCCTGGAGCAAGAAGGGCTCAGAGGACAGGGCCCTGTGTGTGGGTGGGTGGAGGTTTAAAACTGGACACAAATCCGTATCACAGAACTGCCTCTGTGGGCGTGTTATATTTGTGCGTGTTTGTGTGTACCTGTGTGTGTGTGTGTGTGTGTGTGTGTGTGTGTGANNNT
>NW_016803808.1:592374-604922 GCF_001698545.2 Rhinopithecus bieti | reverse complement strand
GNGTGTGTGAGACTGTGGGTGTGGGGGACATTTTGCCCATTAGAGGGGATCCCTGGACTGATGGAAAGTAAGAGGAATAATGTCCTTTGGTGAAAGGTCCGTCTCCTTGTGTGACCCACGTCCTTGGCGCACAAGTGTTCACTGAATCTCCACTCTTGGATGGAGATGTGTGCAGGGGAGGCCTCCGCTTGCTGCCCTGTGAACCCTGGTAGAAGCTGTCCCTTAAAAGCGCGATCTCTGATGGAAGGCGGAGAAGCGGGAGAGGTCAGTGTGGAGCCCGGAGCTTCCTAAAGGCCAGGCAGAGAGAATAGCCTGTTATGCTAATTACTTCCAAGTAATGTAGCAGATCTGTAATTATAATATGAGGTCATCTTAATTCGAATGACATAAAATCATGTCTAATTAGACACCATCTCATCTTTTAGAGACTTGCCATAGTTCAAATGGAAAACCTTTCAGCTTCTCGGTGGTGAGCTTTGAAAATCTCATCTTCTCTCAGGTCTCTCTCTCCCCCTGCCAGCCCTGTAGTCACTGGCCTCCAGCGGTGCGCAGCCGGTATACAGGCTCTCTTTGGCTCATCTGCCAGGCAGAGGGAGAGGCCAGGCTGGAGGTGGCCTCTGGAGGAGACAGCAGGGATTTGGAGGGGCCAGACTCCCCGCTTCTCTCAGAGAAACTCCTTTTCCTGCGAAAAAGTGTCATAGAGGATGCTAGACTCATCCTAGGAACCAAGACACCTAGGCTTCAACCCGGGACAGTCTCCAAACCACAGACCCTCCTGTGAACACCCCACCTCTCTGACTCTCGGACTCTTCATCTGTGACTTGGAACGCGGGTCTGTGAGAGGAGGTGAAGGAGTGAGGCTGGAATGGAGCAATGTTTCTTAGCATTTTTTGAAGCCTCATTGTTCCTCAAGCGGGGCTGAAGGGTTTTGCTGTCAAAAGCAAGTGGTGACATTTCCCCCTGGCTTGTAGGCACAAGGATACCAAAAGTTACCAATGGCAAATATCCCCGCGTTCTCCACTTGCCATCTTGGGGGCCTGCAGCACACTCGGACCCTGCCAGGCTTCTCTGAGCACCCTGCGAGGGAGTCCACCCTGCTTGCCCCTTGTCACCTCCTGCCCAGATTGTACCGTTGGGCTTTTCCATGAGTGACCTCTGGCTGAGGAGAGGATCTCAGCATCTCCGCTGGCCCTGCTCTTTCTGTCTGGCCTCTCCCCAAGTGTGACTGAGCCCCTCTTGTGTCTCCAGGCAGCCATCTTCAACAGCTTTACCGAGGAGGCTGACATCCGCTCCTGTGCTCCTGCTGGAGCCTGCCTGCTGTGCCAGCCTTTTAGAGGGTGCTGGTGGGGGCATTTCCTCACTGCCTTTGGGGTGGGGGCAGGGCCTGCTCTTCTGTCCCCTCCCCACCTTGTCTTCACTCCTGTCCCCTGCCTAGCCTTTTACATGTGAAGCAGAGCACCTAAAATCTCACACTGAGAAATCTGCATTTAGGGCAGTTCACCTTTTCGGGCTTCCCCCACATAACGGGAAATGCTCAAATACTCCGGCCCACATCTGCATGAATTAAAAGGCTCATCTAAGAGACAGTCTTTCCAGAGGACAGAGTTCTCTCTCAGAATGCAAAAAACGGGTACATTTACCAAAAACAGGCTAATTGGTGATGAAAGTTGGCTAGGTCTCCCTCTAGAATAGAATGTTCTCCATTTGAAGTTTCTCTTTCGTAAATGTTTTAATTAAAAATTTAAAATTGTGTTAAAACACACATAACATAAAAATGACCATCTTAACCATTTGTAAGTGTGCTGTTCAGAGGCATTAAGTTTCTCTTCCATAATTTTTAATACCTTGGGTCTTGTTACCACCTGACGGATGCTTTCTTCTATGAGATCCTATTTTAAGTTGAATGTTTTTGTGCTTCTGGGTGTCCCATAGAGAGCACTGCTGCTCCTGGCGTGGGTGGTGATGGTGGTAGGGTCACTGCTGCTCCTGGTGTGGGCGGTGGGGGGGGGGGGGGTCACCTTGGAGACACTTCTGGATCCCTTTGTAGCTGCCTCTTTGGGTTCTGTCCTGGTTTGACGTCGGCACAACATCCTCTACTTACTAACTCTGTGACTTTAGACAAGTGTGTCAGTTTCCTTGTCCGTAAAATACAAACATTGAGCCTCTCCTGGGGGAGAGGAGACAAGGACCAGATAGATAATTATGTCCTGAGAGTAGCCAGCGTGCCCTGGCCCCAGGAAATGGCCTCTTGCTGGGACTGCCTGGGGTGGTCACAGCAGCTGCCTTAGCCAAGCAGGAAGTGGAGCACAGGCCAGATCCTGTTAGAGCAGGTTGAAAACATGGAAGTAAGTCCAGCAAGGGAAACTGTGAAAACCAGCCGGGCCTGAAGCTGATCGCTGACCTCCTGCGTGGTAAAATCGATACAGACTATCCACTTCCCCTTTGTGCCTTGGCTTCGTAGGAAAGTCCCTGCAGGTGTGAGCTGAGACACACAAAGAAGGCTGGGAGATAGCAGCCCTGGAAAAATAATTCCACCTGTAAACACCTGTGTTAACAAGTGCTGTATTTGTGCAGCTATTTTCTTTTTCAAATACTGTTGACACACACCTATTCTCTTACCCTGCCCAGGTGTGTGTTGCGTGGCATCTGGAGACCTGCTGGCCAGAGGCCAGCCTGCCCGTCTGAAATGGTTCCCTCCTCTGCCCAGCAACATGGGGCGCGGGAGGCCACGTCTCTCTGCGGCTTGGCTGTAGCTTTAGCGCTGCTGGGCTGACGGCCTGGAGTTCAGCCAAGTCCCCATGAGCATGAGGTCTGAGACCTCAGTGAGACAGGAAGGACCAGCCTGGGGCCCCTTAGGGGACAGTGACCCCAGCTGGATGAAAGAGGACACCTGCTCTTTTCCTAGCTGGTAAGGGTCACTTTGCATTTTCACACCCAGAGGAAATTTGAACCCTTCCACCACCTGATCCCGCCAGCAGCGGCTGACCCAGGACAGGGGAGTGAGAGATGTCCAGGATCCAACAAGGAGCCCTTCAGAGGTAATGCAGGGAGGGGCGGCGGTTTGTTCCATGCAGCTCTCCTGCAGCCTCAGGAGTTCCAGCATCCTTTCCCAGCTCCATCTCACTCCATGGAAGCCCTGTGCAGTTAACTCCTGTCCTACTCTGGCCACTGGCTTCAACCCTAATGCGTGGTAGAACCACCAGGGGATCTTTTCAAGGTCCTGATGCTCAGGCCCCAGGCCTGGGGATTCTTGTTCACTTCATCCCAGGCAGGGCCTTTGAAAGTTTTGAAAATCTCCCCAACCAGTCTAATGGGTGGTCAGTTGGGAACGACTGCCCTGGCAAGGTAGGGGGACCTCTCGGTGTATTTATAAACTAGCAACCTTTGGTTTAGAACGGTTGTGCATTTACAGAAGCATTGCAGAGATAACGCGGAGGATTCCTGGATACACCTCCCTGGTTTCCCCATTGTGACAGCTTGCGTTTCCCTAGCACATTCCTCACCACTGAGGAACTAACACTGGTTGGTTCTGTCAGCTAAGCTCCACAGTTTGTGTGGATTGCACTAGTTTTTCCCTAAAGCCTTTTTCTGTCCCAAGATTCCCCTCTAGGGTTCCACAGTGCATTTGGTTGTCACATCTTGGTGGTCTTCTCTGGCCTCAGACTTTCCTTGTTTTGGATAACCTTGACAGCTGTCGTGAAGATTGGCCAGGTATTTTTGTAGAATGCCCTTCAGTTTGGGCTATCTGATATTTTTCTTATGGTTAGACTGGGGTTATGGGTTTTTGGGGGAAGCCCACAGAGGTGAGGTGACATTCTTGTTGTATGAGATCAAGGGTGCGTGCCTATCAACAGGACTGATGGCCACCAATGACCTTCAGCTTCTGGCTGAGCTGTGTTGTTAGGTTTCTCCCAGTAAAGTTTTCTCCTCCCCGACTCCTTTCTCAGACCTGCCCTTGGGAAGCAAGTCACCAAGCACAGCCCACAAATGAGGGCAGGGAAAGTCACACTCCACCTCTTGGAGAGGTGGGTAACTACATAAATTATTTGGAATTCTTTTTTAAGGGTGGATTATCTCTCCTTCCTGTTATTTGTTCAATTATTTATTTATATCGATGTTGGTTCATAGGTACTTATTGTATTCTCTGGGTTATAATCCAATAGTAGTTACTTTCTTGCTCACACTGTTCCAACTTTGGCCACTGGGAGCTTTTTCGAGATCTGTGCCACCCCCGCCCCCCGCCCCCCGCCTTTTTTTTTTGAGATAGAGTCTTACTCTTGTGGTCCAGGTTGGAGTATAATGGTGAGATCATAGCTCACTGCAGCCTCCTCGAATTCCCAGGCTCAAGTGATCCTCCCACCTCCGCCCTCCTAGTAGGTGGGACTGTAGGCATGTATTATCATGCTCGCCTGATTTTTTTGATTTTTGGTAGAGGAGAAGTCTCACTATGTTGCCCAGGCTGGTCTTGAACTCCTGAGCTCAAGTGATTTTCCTGCCTCAGCCTCCCAAAGTGCTGGGATTCCATCGGGTGTGAGCCCCATGCCTGGCTCCATTGTCCCTTTGATGTGCTCCCATCCATTGTTTTGTGTGTACTTCCTGGCTTCAGGAGATTGCTGAACACCTGCAAGATTCTGTTTTAGACACTATTTTCCTTGCTTAATAATAACCCTCCCTTTGGTGAACGCATGCCCTCTCTTCCTCTCTTACCCACAGTTTTCATTCTTGTCCTAGGAGTGGTGTCATGGGGATGTAAGCCTCCTCAGTAAAGCTGGGGCAGATGGAGTCCTGGATGGAGGGTCATCTGGCTGGTTTGTACCCAAGCTCTGCTCCTCACCAGCTGTGTGATCTGGAGCTAGTTCCTTGACCTTCGTCAACCTCCAATTACTGATCAATGAAAAGGGAGTGATACTACGTATCTCAAAGGAGAGCTGGGAGCGTAGGAGAGAGGTGCTCAGTGAAGGTGGCTTTAGTGTCTCTGTCCCTGGCCCTGTCACAAAGCAACTGGGTGACTTTTTCTGACCTCTTTGGACCTCAGTTTCCTTATCTGTAAAATCAGAGGACTGGACCAGATGGTCTCAGAGGACACCGCCTTCCGGATGTTCCCTAAGGCCTGGGTGTAGCTGGCTGGTGGGGATGAGTGAAGAGGAGTGAGCTGGAGGGGGAACTGCAGGCTATGGCCTGGATGCAATCAGCTTTGTGAATCTGCCAGTCAGAGAAGATGGCTTTTTGCCCTAGAAGACAGGATTTTACCCTAAAATGTCACCTGCACATCTGTGCTGAGAGCATTTCCCTGTGTGTTTCAGCTCTTAGCATACCCTGGCTAGCTGGGCACAGGCTGGTCAGCATAAACCAGTCAGATCTGATAGAATGTTCCATGCATCTTCTTTCACGGGTACATAAATCTGCATGTCTGTTTTGTGTGTTCTTAGACATCTGGTCTCCATCTTGGTGTGTCCCTTTCTACCCAGCAATAGCGTTTGTCAGATTCTGGTGACAAATGGGATTTTGGTTGGGGTGTGAGGTTGGGTTTCTGGTGTGAACTTCAGGGGTTGGTTACAGGTGCTGAAACCAGGGCCAGAGCCTGGCTATAGGTGGGGTGTGGCTGCTTGCTCTGTTTCCTGTGGGAGCTTGCCTGGCAGTCGGCCTGATGTAGGCCTGTTCACCTGAACAGGAAGGGGCAGGTTCTGGAAAGGGGTGGATGGTGCAGGGCTGGGGAGCAGACCCAGGTGTTGGGGTGAGGTTGGGTGAGAGCAATGGGCTGCAGGAAGAGCCAGATGAGAGCAAGTGTCAGTTTCAGTCCCCAGGGAAGAAGCTCAAGGCCACTTACCCAAACTGAGATGTAGGTTGGGGGAACCCAAGGCTCTGGCCAAGGTGGTGGATGTCCTAGCGTTCAGGATGGGCAGCAGAGTGAGTGGAGAAAAAGAGGAATCAAGATGTGAGCCCTTGGCAGTGGTGAGCCCTGGAGACCCAAGGAGGGTTCAATGTGCCCAATCCATGGAGTGAGCAGGGGACAAGGACAGGGGCCGGGGCGAGGTCTCTGGCCTGCCTCTTCTGCAAATTACTGTACAGAGACAAACAAGTGCACCAAGTTGTAGGTACAGAGATGTTTATTGTGGCCTTCGTTTTAGTAGGATAAAATTGGAAGCAGCCAATGAAAACGTGCATCGGTAGGATGTCAGCTTTATTTATAATGTGTTCTGTGCAGCAGAAAACTGAAGAAGCTGAGAATGAGCTAGGCCTATGTGAATGCGTATGGGAAACATTGCAAAGGTGGATGCTGAGTGAAGAAAGCAAAGTGCAGAGCACTGTCTAGTCTGCACCCATTTGAAGAAAAGTAAATTCACTAATGATGCTTCTAAATTGGATCAATTAGGATGAGTTCTTCTATAAGTCATAGAAAACCTGACCAGCACTGGTTAAAACACTGAGGTTTATTTTTCTCGTGGAACACCACGTCTGGAGGTTAGCAGCTGGGGGTGTGTGTTCATCCGCTTAACAGTGTCTTTAGAGATCTGGGTTCTTACTCTTCTGCTCCGCCTTCATAAAATGTGTTGACTTTTCATCCTGACACTTTACCCTATGGTCCCAAGATGGCTGTTGCAGCTCCAAATATCACACCCAAGCGTAAGAGAAGAGGAAGGGACTGGCCAATGCCAGGCACATTGTCTTTTCTTTTTAAATCTGGAAAGTAAGAGCTTCCTAGATGCCACCTGGCCCCTTGTCTCCCTGCCACAGGCTAACTCACCTGTGCATCTCATTGCCAGGATAGGGTCACGTACCCATCTCCTGCCGCAAGGAAGGCTGGAAAAGCAAAGATCTGGCTTTCTAAACATAGCAAGGAGGGAGAGTCTGAAAAATCTGTTACATTAGCAGCTGTTGGTCCTGTGCGTGTAATGGCCCCTCCTGTGCATGTGATGACTTGTTGGGAAGGGAACCTATAGGACTCTTGAAAGTGATTACCTCTGAGGCATAGGATATTGGATCTGACCAGGGAAAGTGGCTTCCTGTTTAATTATATATCTTTTTGTGCTCCGGCTTTTTTTTTTTTTTTAACCGTGTATATATGACTTTCAATGAAAAAATTTATTTAAAAATCTACTGAAGCATAATGAAACGAAAGCTGTGAAATATGCCAGACTGAGAGTTGATTCAGGAGACAGTGTCTAGGACAAGCCCTGAGCTTCCTGTTTGCAGAGAGCAAGGCCATCTATGGGGCTCCCGTGGCCAAGTCCACGGGCACATGGGCAGCAAGCCTGGGCAGTCTGGGCTGATGATGGGGGTGGGTGAGGGAGACCCACTCTCTGCTCTCTGGGTTTACCCTAGAGTCTGGGCTAGGGCTGAGGGTAGGGGTGGGGCTTGCAGAGGCCCAGGGCCAGCCAGTCATAGGGAGAGGAGGATGTGGGGGAGGGAGCTGGGAAGAGCCTGGTTCCCCCATTTTGCAAGCGTGTTCTTAGTTTGTGATTTTCTTGCTGCCTCATCTTTCAGAGGTTAACACTAACTCCTCAGGAAAATCCCTGCCTCTTCTACTATTGAGACTGATGTATGTTTCTGATTCTACTAACCAACTGGACACGTGCTTTTGATGATACAATGTGAAGCTGAAATGGGAAGATGATCTGAAATTACTTCTTGAATCAGATGACTGGGATGAATTCGGAAGAGAGCCACGGAACATGAGATTTTGCTTTTCCTAAGAGTGTTCTCACTTACGGTGGTTTAGGGGGTGATCTGTACCCCTGCACATGTGGATAGAGTCTAAAGAGGAGCAGAGGACAGTTGTCCTAGCTAATACCACCCCAAGTCTTTCTCCATTAGTGAGTGACCTGTGATGACCCTGCAGGAGGGGACATGTCATGACTGGACTCAAAGGTTTGTTCTGCTGACCAGGCATGGAAGACTCTGGCCTTGCCCTGGTTTTAAAATCGAGCTACAAGGGTTTACAAAGGGAGAATGACACCCCAGCTTTTAATCAGTCTACAGGGGGTCTGTCCCCTCAAAGTCTTGGATGGGGTATACTTTAGTGTGAGCCTCTAAAATGTTCCTTATAGGAGATCAAACTGGATCAGTGTATATTCCATTTGTCTTGTGTGTGTGTGTAAGAGAAAGTCCGGCATAGTGTACATTCAGATGCTTCTTCATAGAAAGGCCCAAGGAAGGCAGAGCTTCAGTATTTTGCTGACAATGTATTGGAGATGATTGTAGGGTCCAGGAAGGACTTTACAGAGACTCATAGATTTTTCAGGTAGCCATTCCTTAAATTCACAAAGCATGAAAATTGCCTAGATCTGGGAACCTAAGAATAGATGTATTAGGAAACAGAAACCACTCTAGGTATGTTAAACAGAAAAGGCTTTAATACAGGGAATTCTTTCTTTACAAAATCAGTGGAAGACCTAAAGAAACAGGCTTTAAACTGGGCCTCTGGAATCACTCCTGTAAGAATATAGAACTGGACCTTGGGAGAGCTGTAACCTCTGAGGCTACTCCTAGGGCTGACCTGAAAGCAAGAAGCTGCTGCTGCGTCTTCTTCTGATGGAAAAGGAGCACTCAAAGCTGCCATCTGGGGATTAGGAAGCCAGACCAAGACACCCAGGAACTGGAGGATGGACTCTGGGCTGTCATTGCTGGAAAGCCCTACGTCTCTGTGCCTACGCTGTGGCAGCAGTGGTCAGGCACTGCAGAAAGAGGGCACCCACCTCACTACTGCCTTTTAAAGGCGTCTGTTTGGTGCAGGCTAATTTTTATCCAGATTCCTGGATGCATGGGAGCTTTGAAAATGCCTTCTAACTCTTCCATCTGACAGAGGAGAAGGCAAATGGGCCTTTCCAGAGAGCCCAGTAGAGGAGGTGACACCAACAGGTGCTGGATGGCTAAAGTTGATTTGTGCAATATTAATTCTTCAAGAAATGTTTGAGTCGGAAACATGTCACACTTCGGGTAGGTAAATTGTGGAAAGCAGCCATTTCTCCCCGTTTCAACGTGTGGCACTAGCTGCTTCTCTTTCAGCTCTGTGGTACTTTGGTTTGCGGCCTTGAACAAGCCTCAGTTGCCACAGTTGTGAAAGGAGACATGTGACAAGCTTGAAGGGGTGATTGCTCACTGTATCTTTCAGCTCACAGTTGGGTCTTGAGCTGCGCATGTCTTATAAGTACTTCTATGAAAAGCAACTCTTTGTTCTTGGGTTTGCCAAATTTTAGGCACACTTCACTGGGTGATTTTCTAAGAGCTCGTGAAGATCAAAGTGAATTAGGAGGAAGAAAAACTTGTGGAAAGGTTGGGGAAGCACTAGAAAAGTGGGCTATTGCACAAACAGCAGTATCTGGTATGAGGCTGGCTTCATAATTTCCAGGCTCTGTTCTGTTTGCTATCTCCAGCAAGCCTCCTTTTGCAGATGGGAAAACTGAGGTTGGGCAGCTTTGTGACTTTGGGGATGATATTTTAGAGACCCCATGACAATGGCAGTGCTGGGATACAGGCGCATGTGTCCCGGTGCTCTGGCCCCATGATGTGTGAACTCCACCCACCATCATAAAGGGCACTGTCTACTTGGAAGTCTCCCGGTCCCTAGCTGGGCTCCTGGGATGAAGAGGAGGATAGGGAGGGACATGGCAGGTGGAAGCTAGGGTCCTGTTCTGCCTGCTACCCTGGGCTTCAGGGAAATGCTGGTAAATGTTGAACAATTGACACCCTTCCCCACCAAAAATAAAAAGCCCCAAGTTATAGCATTTTCCCACATCTGTGGTGGTAATTCTCTCCCATCCTGATTCTGAACTACCAATGAGACACTGATGAGTGCACATCTGGAAAGAGATGCTCCCACTCAGCAACAATGATGCTGTGGGGTGCGCACCCTGATGTAAGTGTTCTACTGCTACACCTGTTGGCCAAACCCCGCAATGTTCATGAGAGAGCTAGGGCAGAGTGGCTGATGGCTGGAGGATTACAGAGACTAAGGGGACACAGGCTGCTTGGTGAGGGGACTGCCCTGAGAGGCAGTGATGTCACTCTGAGGCAGGAGAGGGCTGAGGCTGCATGTGCTGACTGGTCCCCCGAGGAAGGGCTTTAGAGGTTATCCTGGCGTGGAGCACTAACGACCTCCCACCCAGTGCCAGGGACCTGGGTGACCCATCCATTGTCACACAGCTAGCAGCTGCCACATCCTGAGGCTCCAGGCTCCGAGCTCGTGCACCAGCTCTCATTCATTCAGAGGCCTCGAGGGCGGGATGCCTGGCAGCTTCCTTCCTACCATGGGCCAGAGGGGGAGAAACAGGTGCTGACTGGGGGCTTGGAAACAACTCCTCCCTCAGCCTGGATGGAGCATGCTTCCCACTCCCCTACCCCACCGGAATCCCACCCCCCACCCCAAGACCCAGGAAGGAGCTGGAAGAAGGGGAGGAGAGGACAGGATGTCCAGGCAGGTGCGGGGATGTCAGGGGGTGCCCCTGGAGTGTTGGAATAGCCTCCTGGGAGTACTTTCTAAAAGCATGGCTGAGCCAGGCTGGTGTGGGTTTGTGGGAGTAGGTGATTCCGGGTCTCCTGCCTCCAGGGCCTGTCATGAGGACTCCACAGAAAGTGACTCCACCACAGTGGGACTCAATGAGCACCTTTGGGAACTTATCCCCACCTCACCTTTAACTTAAAAAAAAATCACATCAAAACAGAGTGGCAAACTGGTAAAAAGTACAGATGCTAGAGCCCCCCGCCTGCACCCAGGCTGCAGGACTTTCTAGCAGTGTGATACTCGGGACACTAGGTAACTTGCTTCTCTCCCCCACCTCAGTTTCCCCATCTGTAAGGTGCCGATGATGGTGGCTGACAGCACCCATCTTGTAAGGTTGCCATGAGGATCAAATAATTATATATATATATATATTTGTTATTATTATTATTTTTGAGACCGAGTCTTGCTCTGTCGCCCAGGCTGGAGTACAGTGGTGTGATCTCAGCTCACTGCAACCTCCACTTCCCAGGTTCAGGTGTTCCTCCTGCCTCAGCTCCCCCAAGTAGCTGGGATTACAGGCATGTGCCACCACACCCAGCTAATTGTTGTATTTTTTGTAGAGATGGGGTTTCACCCTGTTGCCTAGGCTGGTCTCGAACTCCTGAGCTCAAGTAATCCACCTGCCTCGGCCTCCCAAGTGCTAGGATTATAGGCGTGAGCCACCACGCCTGGCGATGATAGATACTCTTAATCACGCATGCTGGGAACAGTCCCTAGCAGGTGTGGAAATCAATAAATACAAGCTATTAGAGTATTATCTGTATTAAAATGGGTGGTCTCTGAATACGGGGGCTCCTTCAAGCCTTTTGCGGGGTGGCTTGTTTGGAGGGAGACTTTACTTGCCCTCCTGATTCCCAGCCAAGCTGCTCAGTGTTGGACCTGTGCAGGCAACAAGGGGCTGAAATGGTGCTTCATGGCAACATGGCATGTCCTTCACCCCAGGCTGTACATGGGTGACTCCGTGATCTCCGTTTCTGAGCCTCTTGCTCCACTGTAGCCTTGGGAACTACCGCTTTTGCTCCCCTAGGTGCATCGCCATCTGGGGGAGGAGGACGCTGAGGGGCAGGAGGACTCAGACCTGCCTTGGTGTGACTGGCCTTGGAATTCCAGATGTGCCCCCTCCAAGCTCTGTGACACAGAGGGGGTTATTTCACCTCTCTGAGCCTTGGTCGTTATTGATGATTGCTCAGTGAGCATCTATTGAGCGCCTCTTTTGTGTGGAGTTCTATTTTAGGTGTGAGAATTAACAGACTCTCAAACCACTAGTCACTATTAATTAGACATGGCTCTGGACCTGAGAGAACATGAAATCTATTGGGGAAAACACCATTAAGTTCATGATGGTCAAGCACGCACAAGAGTGGGAAAAGGTCCTGGAAGGCTCTCCAAAGGACAGGTAGCAGGTGGCAGGCTGCATTTCAGGGAGAGACGGGAAGCAGCCTGCAGGATCAGGGTCCCCTGGAAGGGTGTGTGAGGGGTGGAGGGTGAAGGTGAGGAGGCAGGTGGCACAGCTGTAAAAATGACACAGTGTGAATGCGTGGGCCTCAGGGCGGGCACACCAGCTCCCAAAGTGTAGGGCCATGCACTGTGTTATGCGGTTTAAGCAGATATCTCATTTCATCCTCATAAACCCTATGAACTAGTCACAGTATTTATAACTCAATGTACAGATAAACCCCAGCCTGCCCGAAGGTCTCAGAGCCAGGACACGCAGCATGAGCAGCAGGTGGGCTCCACGCTGAGCCCTGGGCTTGACCACGAGGCTCTGCTGCCTCCTACTGTGCCTTCCTTTCTTCCTGCCATGTTGGAGGAACTCAACTGGGAACCACTAGCCACAGTCCTGAATGGGCCCTTTCTTCCCATGAGGACACCTGGCTGGAGGTTGGGGCCCGGAGGAAGTGGAGCGACAGCAGGTGTAGAATGGTTTCTGTTTGCTTCTCGGTTCTCAAGTGTTTCCTCTGATAACATTCACAGACAGCAGCTCTGCTGGACAGTTACTGCCCACCTGGAGGGCTTGAGGTGCTCTGTGTGGGGAGGTGGAGGAGGG
>NW_016803808.1:540878-592063 GCF_001698545.2 Rhinopithecus bieti | reverse complement strand
AGGGGGGAAGGGGAAAGGGGAGGAGCAGGAGGAAGAAGAGGGGGAGAAGGAGGAAGAGCTGGAGGAGGAGGAAGATAGGGAAGAGGAAGGGAGGAAGGAGGGGGGATGAGGAGGAGGAGGGGAAGGGTGGATAAGGAGGGGCAGGAGGTGGCCGTGCCCAGTGCCTGAGCAGGACCTGAGCATGCTGTTCCTGGAGGTGTTAGGAACCTCTAGCTTTCTACACCCCAGCTTCCTTTGGGTTGAGGTGTTCCTGAGACATTCACAGTGTCAAGGACAGCCCTCCTTTGTGACGCAGGGGACGAGATACCATCAGAACAGGAGTATATTTAGAAGACAGGAAACCAGCCCTCCAGCTTGCCCTTGATTTTACAACCAGCATTTTAGCCTTGCGAGCACCCCCGGAATTGACTGAGGCTGCAGGGCACAGTGAGAGGAAATCATTTTGGCCTTTGTACCCATGTGGCCTCTTCCCCTTTTCTCCTCTCTGCCTCTTGGCCTCTCTCTCTGTCTCTCTTTCTGTTTCTGTGCTGTGCTGGCTTTGCTGGGGTTGTCCCAAAGTGATGGGGAGAAATGACATTTTACTTGGAACTGAGTCATTTTGCTGGATTTTTTCGGCTGCGTTCCTGATTAGTAAACCTGTTTCAAGAATGGGAAAATGCACTGGGCTATTTTTAAGTGTTCTCAGCCCCAGTGTCCCTCATTCCTAGAACAGACATCAATTGCTTTTCTGGTCTCAAATACAGATAAACACGCAGCAGCTACATGACCTTTAGCAAAGTAGACGTGCCTACCGTCAGTTTGCTCATCTGTAAAACGGGGCTCACATGACCTACGTCACGGGCAGAGGATGAAATGAGACAATGAGCACCTGACCCACCCCACAGTGCGTATTGCCTATGGGTATTCAATGTGCTGGAGGTTCCTCTAGTTGCTTTTTTTTGGATGAAGCTGTGCCAAGACCAGCCAGGGGACTGGTGAATCCCCTGAGTGTGCTAAATACTGGTGTGTTTATTAGTTTAAAATCCATCTTTGGTCGGCTACTGGAGGAATCAAACTGAAGCTTGTACTGAAATCATCAGCTGGGAGAAAAGTCAGTAGCTCCTCAGTAAGTAAACATTTGCCAAGCCCTCCCGTGCTAGCTCTGCACAGGCAGATGGAGAGGGAGAGGGAGGTCACACAGCTGTGCCTGAGGGCCTCCATCCACGGAAGGAGGTGGGCACAGAAATGAGGACCAGGCAGTGAGAACTGTGGGATGGGGATGGGGCACCTGGCCCTGCTAGGGGAGTCTGGAAATGGCTTTTCTGCAGGTCTCATTATCCACAGTTGAAAGCTAGAGGACACCCCAAGATGCAGCAGTAGTAGAAAGACGGGGACATGATACGCTGTGAGGAATACATTACCTTCCAAGAATGAAACACATTTATGTGGCTAATTTAAATGACAACCATGATCAATTTAGTGTCTGTTGAGTGCTAGACATTGTGCCCAGTGCTTTGCATGTACCTCCTCATGGGATCTTCACAGCTGGTACTGTCTGTGGGGCTGGTACTGTCCTCATCTCCAGATTATAGACAGGACCAAGATACTCGCTCAAGGTTGGACAGTTAAGAGACAGCAGAGTGGGATTTGAATGAGATCTGTGTGACTTGAAGTTGGCTCTGCCTGTGCTGGCACCTGGCTTCCCTGCTCAGAGGATGGACTCACCCTTCTCTCCCGGCCCACGCCAGCAGTGAGGGAGGCATCCTAGGTTCCCTGGTCTCTCTTGCTACCATGTCCAGGCACTATTGAGACCCAGCCATCCCGCCTCCCTCAGCACCATCCTAATTCTGCTTCTCATCCCCTCCCCACTGCCCCATACTGGTCCAACCTCACCCTCTGTCTCCTGGCCTCCTCCAGGAGCATCCTAGGTGGTTTCCTTCTGGCTGTTTCTCCTCAAACCCATGCCTGTGTGGCTGTCAGTGAGCCCTATAAAATGCAGTGGCAAATCCCTCTCCAGGGTACCCACCTTCAGGACCTCCTCACTCCCACACTTTCAGGACGTCTGTCTCCAGTTCAGCATCCCCAGTGGGCCCTGACTGCCTCTCCAGCCTCCTCTGGAAGGATGCCGGGCCCCTGCATCATGCCCAGGACCATGAAGCTGTTCAGGGTCTTGCTCAGGCCAGGCTGCCTCCCCTCTGCATGCTGTCCCCACCTCCAGCTCCTTCCTTTCCCTTTGCCTAGTGGCTCCTGCTGTGAAACTCAGCCCTGGCACATTTCTTCCAAGAAGTCCTTCCAGACGCTCTCCTCCCAAACTTCCCGTGAAACTCTATGGGTATCCTGATTCCATTGGCTGTGTTGCCTTGGGTCTTTCTCATGAGATGTGAGTCTCTTTCCATCTTTTTTCATCTCTCTGCCCTCATACGTCTCACACTTGACACCTGACATTGGAATGCACAAACAAGATAGATTCACATCAAATCTGGATTCGACAGTTGACCAGCCAGGCTTTGTCCCTCATTCTTTCTTTTTTCTTTCTGAGGCAGAGTCTCACTCTGTCACCCAGGCTGGAGTGCAGTGGTGCAATCTTGGCTCAATGCAACTTCCATCTCTGGAGTTCAAGTGGTTCTTCTGCCTTAGCCTCCCAAGTAGCTGGGATTTCAGGCATGTGCCACGACACCTGGCTATTTTTTGTATTTTTAGTGGAGACAGGGTTTCACCATGTTGGCCAGGTTGGTCTCCAACTCCTGACCTCAGGTGATCCGACTACCTCAGCCTCCCAAAGTGCTGGGATTACAGGCGTGAGCCACCGTGCCCAGCTTGTCCCCCATTCTATTTGTGCCTTGGTTTTCACCAAGGGGAATGGGAACAACAATGCCTGTCTCCTGGTGTGGTTGTGAGCCACTGAGAAGATGCTGTGAGTAGTGTCTGCAGTGCCTGGTGCTGCTCTGGACTCCTTGAATGGGGTCTGTATTGTCAGGGGCACAGCAGCAGCAGGGTCACGGTGGGGAGGGTGGAGGCTCGACCCTTTGGGAAAGCCCACCTCAACCACGGACACTCTGGCCGGTGGTGTCTTTGCCTCTTGGCTTTGTAATGTTGGCAGTGACACAGACCACATTGCTGTGTTGTAGACTGGATGTGCGTCTCTCCCTGCACCCCTCAATCCCTGTGTTGAATCCTAACACTCAGTGTGGTTGTGGTTGGAGATGAGACCTGTAAGGGAGGAACTGAACTTAGATGAAGCCATAGGGTGGGGCCCTGATCCAACAGGATTCACATCCTTGTAAGAAGAGATACCAGAAAGCTCCCTGTCCCTCCATGCGTGCACACCAAGGAAAAGCCCTGCCAGAACTGCAAGAAGGCAGCTGCCTGCAAGCCAGGAGGAGAGCCCTCACTAGAAATGGAATCAGCCAGAACCTTGATCTTGGGCCTCCAGCCTCCAGGACTGTGAGAAAATAAACCTCTTGCTTCAGCCACCCAGTCTGTGGTATTTTGTGATGGCAGCCCAGTAGACCAATACATGCAGATAAGGAGCCTATAACCTTTTACTCCTGGGGAGCTGTGACCTCCGTGTTAGGTGCAGATCTAAGTACCATGTGGTTTGGAGTTACCATGGTCCACTCTGCGTGAGTCCTTCCTGACTGTGACTCACGAAGGCAGAGAGTGGTGATTCTGTTGTGGTCATTTCTAATTGCTCCCAATCGGCTATCCTGAGATAGACAAACTGAAAATAATTCCTCTGTGGGTGAAGGCTGCTGAAGGGACAAGAATGCTGCCCTATTGCTTGTCATCACACTCTCATGAGTGGGACTCTCCTGGGATATGCCTGAAGAACAGGGCTTTCTCCCTGCCTTTGGTAACCATCTTCAGTATTTCTGCCGGGGGGTGAGAAGCCACTGGCGCCTGTTGCTTCTGTAGCAGCTGCTTCTGGTGTGGAAAGCCTCAGAGCCCAGCATATCTCCCATCCCCACTGTGGCCATCTGCTGCTCAGACCGAGATCAGGAGACACCAGGAGTGGACACTTCATTACTGCTACAGCCACCAGAGACTTCTGGGGGGTATCTTTTGAGCAAAGGGGGCAGATCAGGTGCAGACATCCAGGCAGGAGAGGTGGTTTGGAAGTTCACACTCATGCCTGTGAGTGCAGCCTTCGAGACTGGCCTGGCAGAGAAGGGGCCCAGGGGAAAAGGAAGTGGGGGAAGCAACTGAGCTAGAATACCAACTAGGTGCTGGTCACCCTGGTTAGAGGCTTTTTGGACTTTAGCTCATTGGTTCCACATAAACCTCATTCCTGTGAGGGATGTGTGCTCATTACACAGAGGGGGAAGTGAAGGTTTAGGGAGTTCTTTAACCATATGTATTTCAGGGCCATGATTGCAGCCTGAAAGGGCTGGTGGGGATCTAGATGTCTTCTAGTCTTGCCCACCTATCTGACAGAAGGGGAAGGCCAGCCTAAAGTCAGAGGTCATGGCAGAGGTGGGAACAAGATCTGGCTATGCCTGTGGGTCACTCCTTTTTTTCTAGCAAATTCCATGTCATTTCTTCAGCTTTGATATAAGACAAGCTAACATTGGGTGAAGGCTATAGGAATTAGTTTCCTTGATCAGGCAGGAAGGAGCTGGCAATCCAGTCTGGAAAAAGAAACTCTGACACCTGGCATGCTCTGTAGCCCAGGGGTTCTCATACTATGCCCTGGAGCAGAGCAGGACAGCCCAGGCCAGCCACTCTCTGCATGAAGTTCAGGGGCCTGGGCAATGCCTGCTTGTCCCTTGAAGCCCCAGGGTGGGTTCTGTCTTCCCACAGCTGTAGGGGGCAGGGATGCCCAGACTTGCCCCTTTAGCTCCCCTCCCCTTGTCACCCTGGAAGAAGCCCATTCACTACATCCCTGCCTTGAGACAGGTAGGCACCCACTGGGCCTGTCTGGCTCACCTGCGAGCTCCTGGATGGCTGGGAAGACCAATCCTAGTCCTACGGGGGTGTCTGTCTTCCAAAGAACCACGTTGAGTTTTCATGGTTTTGATTGACAAGCTGAAATGAGATTTCAGGGCTGGTTTGGTTTGGGTTCCCCCGGGAGCAGACATGGAGACAAGGATTTCCATGGGGGTTTTAGTTTGGGAGGCAACCCCAGGTGGAAACACTGGTGTGAAGTGAGGCAGGGAAGGAGTGAGTGCTTCTGAGGCTGCCGTGACAAAGCCACCAGCTGGGTGGCTTCCAACAAGAGAATGTTCTGGTATGGTCCTGGAGGGGAGCTGTCAGCAGGGCCTCCTGAAAGAGAGCTGTCAACAGGCCCTCGTCCTCTGAAGGCTCTGGGGAAGGCTGTGTTCTGTCCTCTCTCCTGGCTTCTGGTGGCCTCAGGCATTTCTTGGCTTATAGAAGCTTCCCTCCCATCCTTCGTGTCCACATGACATCTCCCTACACTGCCTTCCCTCTGTGTGTGTGTCTCCGGATTCAAATTTCCCTCTTACAAGGACACAGGTCATATCGGATCAGGGCCCACCCTATGACCTCATCTTCACTTAGTGATATGGTTTGGCTGTGTCCCCATGCAAAGCTCATCTTGAATTCCCACGTGTTATGGGAAGGACCCAGTGGGAGGTAATTGAATTATGGGGGCAGGTCTTTCCCATGCTGTTCTTGTGATAGTGAATAAGTCTCATGAGATCTGATGGTTTTATAAGGGGGGAGTTACCCTGAACAAGTTCTCTCTTTGCCTGCTGCTATCCATGTAAGATGTGACTTGCTCCTCCTTGCCTCCCACCATGATTGTGAGGCTTCCCCAGCCACGTGGAACTATAAGTGCAATAAACCTCTTTCTTTTGTAAATTGCCCAGTCTCGGGCATGTCTTTATCAGCAGCATGAGAACAGACTAATACACTCGGTTACCTCTGTAAAGACCCTGTTTCCAAATGAGATCATCTTCTGAGGTACCACTAATGTACTCCAATGTACCACTTTTGGGGGGACACAGTTCACCCCATAATAGAAGGGAAGGAAGCTAATAAAGGGTGTGTTGTCTCAGCTTGGGTGGCTCAGTCCCATGGGGACCTCTGGAAAACAGTGTGGACCACACCCCAGTTACCCAACTGAGGGCAAGGAAGCTGTGGTATAGATGGACTCCAGTGCCCTATTCGCCCCGTGTGTCCCCAGCCAGGCACATGCCTCAGCACAGTGCTCTTGGTGCTCAGCCCTTAGTGTGAAGGACAGGGTATCTCTGCTCTAGAAGCCCACATGAGGCTCATGGTGGCAGTGCTTGCGATAGATAAAGTGGAATTGACCTCACAGTGGCATGTTCAGTGTACTGAAAAGAAAATACTTTTAAAAGCACCTGAGCAGATTTACTGCTGCTCTGCAATATAATTCAATGTGTTGCCTTACCTGAATTCACATTATGTGTGAAATATAATGCACAATTAGCTATATTATATATGGTATAATTCTTGATTAATTTCTAGCCCTACAGCTTTCTTACCAGAGGGGCAGGGTTGAACTCAAATTAGTTAGTGTAGCTTCTGGTTGGCATTTCTCCTAAGTTCAGAAATGGAGATGGAGGCTACAGTTGTCCGGAGGAGCCCTAGGTGAGTCTTGATCTTGGTGGAATCAGCATCTGGCTGGGTTGCAATGACCAAGAAGGTCTGGACACTACAGCCTGAGATCCAGCAGAGGCGCTGAGCTTGAGAGACCTTGCAGAAATGGCTGCCTGCACCTCTCCATGCAGCTTGGGGGTTTGTGTGTTGTGTGTTTTCTTGTAAAGTGAGGAAAATCATGTTTCTTTGTTAGGAAAAAAACCCAGCACAGAAAGCCCTCTGCCAGGTTCGTAAGGAGGCATGGGGAGCAGTGGCAGCTCTTGGCAGAGGAGAGCTGCTTGAGTGCTTTGGTGCAGGGCTGACTGTGGGCCATGGGCAGGATGGGACTTGGGGGAACCCCAGAGGTTCCAAGATGCACCCAGACCCCTGGGACTTCCATTAGCCGAGGAACCCCGTGCTCTTGTCTCCTGCTGCCCAGAGCTTTCCACATCAGTCCTGTGCATCTGGTGGTGGGGGTTGTGGGGTGACATGGTGAGGAATGGGCATTTCCCTGAATGGCCCAGCCTTTGGCTTCTGGCTTTCTTCTGGCTCATTTGATGACTGGTGAAGGTCTGGTTGGTAGGAGCAGTGGACAAGCACTTAGCGTGCTTGGAGGCCACCTCGGGGTTCCTGTGTGTGTGGAACAAAGCTGAGCTCTCACATTTGCAGGGGCAGGGAGTATGGGACCCAGGAGAGGGCCAGATATGGGGGTTTGATGCATGGAATCCCAGCTGGGGCTGTGCGGCCTCAGACGCATTGTGTTCAGCCAGTCTTGCGCTACTATAAAGAAATACCCGAGACTGGGTAATTTGTAACAAAAAGGGGTTTAATTGGCTCCCAGTTCTGCAGACTGTACAGGAATTGAGGTGCTGGCATCTGGTCAGCTTCTGGGAGGCTTTGGGGAGCTTCCAATCATAGTGGAAGGCAAAGGGGGAGCCGAGGTGTCACATGGGGAGAGTGTGTGTAAGAGAGAGAGGGGAGAGGTGCCACAGACTTTGAAACAACCAGATCTCAGAGAACTCACTCACTGTTGTGAGGACAGCACCAAGCCCTGAGGGATCCACCGTGTGACAGAAACACCTCCCACCAGGCCCGCCTCCAGCGCTAAGGTTTACATTTCAATATGAGATTTGGGTGGGGACAAATATCCAGGCCATTTCACCTGTCATTTAACACATGAGAGTGTCCATTTTATCTTCTCTCCAATGAGGCTAATAACGTTGACCTCACAGAAGGGCAGGAGGAAAGAACTGCGTGAAATATTTACGTAAAGGGCATAGCACCATGCCTGAGACACAGAAAGTATTTGATAAACAGAAACTCTGATTACTAAGAACATGCAGTGGTTTGGGATAGCAGATTTTCCTTCCTTAAGAGAGCTGTCTTGGAGACATTTTTACATCCTACCATACGGTGCTAAAGAGACAACTAAATTCCTGTTTACGAGTAAACCTAAACCCTCTTATTCTAACTGTGCCACCACCTTAAAAGACATATATTTATGCCTTCGGCTCTAGCTGTTCCCATGTGTAAAAGCAGTGCAGCACTTGCAGAGTGATTATGCTCATGTACATTAGGAATTGAACAGTCACACTGACTGCACTAACCCTCTATTTGAACTACATTGTGCAAATAAGATGTTATCTTAAATAAGCTCCTAATATAACTCAGTAATCACTATAATGCTTTTGGGTGAAACTGCGGTGTTATTACTGAATTTAGCCCTTGAGTCTCAAATACCGAACCTTTGAGCAGACACCAGCAGGGCTCAAATGCTGAGTCCCTGGCCTGGAGAAGCTGAACGTGGCTGTTCTTGCAGGCTGGGGAGGGTTGGGGAGGGCTGGCATAGTGCGGGAGGTCCCAGTGAGCAAGGACGAAGAACGGTGGCACCTGCTGGAGGTGGCCTCTGCCTGATGAGAAGCCTCATCAACTGAGCAGAAGACCTATAAAGGTTGTAAGCCTGTACGTTCTGGTGATAGCAGAGAAACAGGCTCTGAGGGTAACTGAAGGACCAGTTATCCAAGGAGTGTGAAGGCAAACACAAACCACACATTCAATGTCTTGGGTTCAAAATTTTATCACCATTCTTTTGCAGGTCATGGCATTGGGCTTTATGTAGGGGGAGAAGAAAAGTTGCATCTGTCTGCTCTGGAAAAAGCCCTGGGTCTGGAGTTTGAAAAGCTAGGTGAAGGGTAGCCAAGGCAGGTCCCTTTACCTCTCTAGGTCTGAGTATTAAGCAAGGTGATGCATTACCCAGAGAACATTTATTGATCACCTATTACATATTGAGCACCATGAAGCACTTTCTAAACTGCAAGGCACTTTGCCCATTTCAGGTAGTTTTTGAATATCTGCCACAGCTGGGGTGGAGATGGCTCGTACATGTAGTCAGCTTGTCAGGACATGTGGAAGAAACTAACGTATATTTTAAATGCTTACCATGTGCCAGACCCTGTTCCCAGAGTTTTGAATAAATATTTGGAGGAACTTGCAACTCTCCGTGATGCTCATTTACATAAGGAGCTGAACAATTGCACTCTGATGAACAATCACAGCGTGATCTTCGTCTATTGAGTGAAGACACAAATGCTTGGAGCAGCTACGGCACTTGCCCCTGATCACCCAGTTAAGATGCAGAGGGGCCTCAGAACTCAGATCCACCTGCCTATGAAGCTACATCCTTTTTCCCTGTTCCCACTGCCTCAGAGAATGGCAAACATTTGCCTTCTTCTCTCTGATTTTATAGGTGAGCAACAAGGATTACCAAGAGGAGGTTTCCACACTGTGAACCAACATGGCACCAGGATCTGGAAGCTCTGGGCTTCTCCGTCTTCTAGAATTCTGGGAGCCTCAAGTGGCCCCCTCCTTGGCGAGTGTATTAGGCTATAGTTGTATTTCTGAAATATAAATAAACAGCTGAGACTGGCTCACAGTTCTGCAGGCTGTACAGGAAGCATGATGCTGGCATCCACTTGGCTTCTGGAGAGCTCTCAGGAAGCTTCCAATTGTGGAAGAAGGTGAAGGGGAAGCAGGCATCTCACATGGCCAGAGCAGGAGCAAGAGAGCGAGGAGGGAGGGGCAACACACTTTTAAATGACCGGATCTTGCAAGAACTCACTCACTATGGTGAGGATCATACTAAGGGGGATGCTGCTGAAATGTTCATGAGAAATCCGCTGCCATGATCCAGTCCCCTCCCTCCAGGCCCCACCTCCAACACTGGGGATTCCATTTCAACATGAGATTTGGGCAGGAACACACGTCCAAACCATGTTAGGAAGCGGCCCACACAGAGAGGACCTGGAAAGCTGGCTGCTGGGCCTATTCAGGGGTGTATCTGTCTCATGGGGGTTCTGTAGTCTGGAACCCTCTAGAAGAGTCATAGCATTTTCTCTTACAGACACATAGAAATTCAAAGAGGCCAACTGAGTCTGGTCTGGATTATCTATGATTTAACTTTAATTATTGTTGTAAAATTAAACTTCCAGAGATGTAGAAAGTGTATTCTCAGCAAGTTTCCACACTGCCTAGGAGTGCTGTTGACACTTTTGTTTGACTGGACGCACCCTCCCTCCCTGTCCTCACCCCGAGGTGCAGGCTTATGCAGACTCTATGCAGACTCTATGCAGACTGCAAGTTTTATGAATGTAGGATTAACCTTACCCTTCTGTGGACAAGGAAGTTCAGGCTTTGGGAGCTTTAAGGGAGTTGTCAGAGGCCTCCCAGCTGGTAAGTGAGTTTTTCATCTTTAAATCCAACACTCTTCAGCAACAGAGCAAATAGAAACTTCATTCAGGATGGACTAGGACTGCCGGGCTGCTGGGGGGCAGAGCATGACTGGAGGGATGCAGGAGAGGCAGAGGCATCGGGATCGGGGATGGGCAGTCCATTCTGGCTTCTGTCACCAATTTGCTCTGAAATCTGTAAAATGGCAGTTTGGATGTTACAAGTTGAGCTGTGTCCCTTCAAACCACATGAGAAGTCTTAACCTTCAGTACCTCACAATGGGACTGTATTTGGAGATAGAAGGCCTAGGTCTTTAAAGAGGTTAATTAAATTAAAATGAGGTCATTAGGGTGGGTCCTAATCTGCTGTGACTGATGTCCTTGTAAGAAAAGAGATTAGGACACAGCCACGCACAAAGAGACGACCATGTGAGGACAGAGGGAGGAATCAGCCTCTGCAGTCCAGAGAGAGAGGGCTTGGGAGGAATCAGCCCTGCCAGCCCAGCACCTTGATCTCGGACTTCCCGCCTCCGGAACTGTGAGAAATGCATCTCTGTTGTTTCAGGCTCCCGTGTGGTACTTTGTTAGGGCAGCTGGAGCTGATGAACATAGATGAGGTCATTCCATAGTATGGATTTCCACCGATGGCAAACACCAGTGTATAGCAACATTGTTTCTTGCCTGCTGGCCACCATGAACTCATGAGCTTTCCGTGGGTCATGGTTGACTTGGAGTTGAACAAATGAGATTGGGTCCTGAGAGGTTTCTGGGGCCTGAGGACTTGGAACTGGTGTTTATCTATCCAGGAGACACCTCCGTTAGCCCCTTTCCTTTCTACCACTAACCCTTCCCGGGTACCTTGCATGGGAGGCTGGTGGGTTCGCCTGCCGCACAGAGTTCCACATCCCTGGCAGGTTTTGCCCTCTGAGCAGGTCAGTGTGGCAGAAGGAAAGCAGGATGGCTTATTAAGTGGTTGCACTAGTTAGGGTTATCTAGAGAGACAGGACTAATAGGACAGATGTATATATAAAAGAGAGTTTATTAAGGAGAATTGACTCACACAGTCACAAGGTGAAGTCCCACAATAGGCCATCCACAAGCTGCGGATCAGGGAAGCCAGTCTGAGTTCCCAGATCTCAAAAGTAGGGAAGCCGACAGTGCAGCCCTCAGTCCGTGTCCGAAGGCCTGAGAGCCCCTGGCAAGCCACTGGTGGAAGTCCAAGAGTCCAAAAACCGAAGAACTTGGAGTCTGATGTTCGAGGGCAGGAAGCATCCAGCACAGGAGAAAGATGAAGACTGGAAGACTCAGCAAGTCTAGTCCTTCCAGGTTCCTCTGCCTGCTTTATCCTAGCCACACTGGCAGCTGATTAGATGGCGCCCACCGAGATAGAGGGAGGGTCTGCCTCTCCTAGTCCACTGACTCAAATGTTCATCTCCTTTGGCAACACCCTCACAGACACACCCAGGACCAATGCTTTGCATCCTTCAATCCGGTCAAGTTGACACTCACTATAACCATCACAGTAGTGTTGAAAGAGCAAAGAGAAAAATTGGCAATGATTTTCTCATGTTCAGAAGCCAGTAAAAAGGGAATGGGAATGACTGTTATTCACGGTCCTCATTGGCGGAGCTAGCGGGCACTGCAGGCATGTCTGGTCCAGCCTGTGCCTTATTACAGATGGAAATGGGGGGATGGGGGGCCAGAGAGAAAAAGCGCCTTGCCCCAGGCAGAGCCGAATCCACACACTCCTCTCCTGACCTCCACTCCCCTGATATTTTTCCCTAGATCATCCTCATTTGAGAAATAGGAAAGGGAGAGGAAAAAGATTCTCTTCAGACCCAGAAATGCCTAATGCATAGCAAACAATGCTTTTAAGCCCTGAAGGACTTCTACAGCCGAAATTGCTTCTATTTGTTTGGGTTCATGCTGCCTTTGTTCATTCCTGTCTGTCTGGAGGAGCTCTTAGACACAGTTCAACGTTATCATCCACCTATTGTGTGAAAATGACAGCGAAGGTCAGAGAGAAATGCAGCAGGCTCATCTCAACTCATCTGAAAATTATCCTCATCACCAGCATTGTTGATGCTCCACCATGGATGTGGAGCCCATTCCACAGGCACTTTCTTTAGGTTGCCCAGGTGAGGAGCGCAGAGGAGGGGAAGCAGAGCTGGCAGTGCATCACGCCTTCCACAGAAGGTGCTGGGTGTGGAAGGTCAAGTGCCTCCCCAGCCCACGTGTGCTGAGAACTTCCTAGACCTGGTAGCCCCTGGTATGGGTTTCCCATGGCAGCGCGTTCCTTGAGAGGGAGTGTTCCTAAGGGACTTGCTCTGGGGTCTTTCTTGGGAGGAAGATGCAGCCACTGCCAGACCATGTGGATGTGGCTTAACAGATCCTTGGACATCATTGTCATCACCATCGAACACCCCAGCATTACTCTTCAGAGATGGTTTGATACATGGGCTTAGTGACACTTGTCAAGTGGAAGTAAGAACAGAAGGATTGGACTAGGGCAGCTGCTGTAGGTGGCCTGGGTTCAACCAAGTTCAACAAATAATAACCTTCACTAATAGGGTGCCCACTGTGCACACACAGTTTGTCCATGCCCTCTGTGGGGGTGTTCATCCCACAAGATGAATGCAGAGGGGCTTGAGGACGGTGGGCCCACCGTTGCTCAGCCAGAAAGGAGCTGAGCTGGGATCATTCACTCTGTGTCCTGCAAAGCTGAGGCCTCTTCAGATGGCCACACTGCCCCCACTGGGGTCACTTGCTGAATTCCCATAACCTGGCGGGCATCAGGCCAGCTAACAGGGACATACAAAGACATTCTCAGCCTGGCAATGGGAGTCCATCCAAGAGCCTTAGGTGTGGACCAGGCGGGAGATACAAGAGGAAAAATGTCTTTAAGAAAATAAAGTCAGGTCGGGCATGGTGGCTCATGCCTGTAATCCCAGCACTTTGGAAGGCCAAGGTGGGTGGATCACCTGAGGTCAGGAGTTCGAGACCAGCCTGATCAACATGGAGAAACCCTGTCTCTACTAAAACTACAAAATTAGCCGGGTGTGGTGGTGCATGCCTGTAATCCCAGCTACTCTGGAGGCTGAGGCAGGAGAATCGCTTGAACTCGGGAGGTGGAGGTTGTGGTGGGCTGAGATCAAGCCATTGCATTCTAGCCTAGACAACAAGAGTGAAACTCCATCTCAAAAACAAAAGAAAGAAAGAAAGAATGAAGATAAAGTCTTATTTTCAAAAGCAACGCTTGTTCATTGCTGAAATTTCAAAATGCAAAAGAACAAAAGAGAAGAAAAAACAACTACCTGTATTTTCATAATCAGAAATTAACGACATTACTTTTTGGTAGATTTTGTTTTGGTCTGTTTTTTCCTACCGATTAGTTTTCTCACATAGTTGTAATTACCCATTGATTGTAGGCTTCAGTAGATAGAATCTACGTTTTTTTTTTTTTTCATTTTCCGTTTTATCCTTGATACCTGTAGAGTGCATTGGTATGCAGATGGTGCTCAATAAATGGTTTTAAATAAATGTGTAGAATAATAATATATATTCAAATAATAGTATATATCCAGGTTCGCAGCTTCCTGTTCTCATTTAAAGTTTTAATCTATTTTCCCACATTTTACTGTATTTTCTAAATAGCATCTTTTAAATAAATGCATAGTTTAATGTACATATTTTAATGTACTTGCCACTTTCCTACTGTTGAATATTTTAGACAATTTGCAAGTTTTTAGAATATAGTATATTCTCAATAAATAATAAAGCAATGAACATCTTTGTGAAGAAAGCTTTTTTCCCGTATTCTGGGGTATTTCATTTGGATGGCTTCCCAGAAAGTACTTAACAGGTCAAAGTACTGAACATATTTATTTCAAGTCCTTTGGCTATACATGGCTATAAGCGCCTTTCCAAAGTGTGTGCCGACTTATATTCTCATCAGCAGGATGAGTGGCTCAGGCAGGCAGAATGTGAGGTCTGGAATCCAAAGGCCTGGACTGGCGTCCTGGTGCTGTCACCCCCTTACAGGTGATCTTGGGTAAGGTGCTTAAGTTCCCTGGGCCTCCGTTTCCCCTTCTGTAAAGTGCAAGTGATGGCACTAGCTCACAGGACTGTGGTGAGAATCACATGAGCAAGGGTTGTGACAGTGCGTCTCAGACTGTCAGACTCTGAAGTGTGGGTTCTCTGGTTTAGTGACTTACTACCAGGTAGGCATCAAGCCTGCAGCACCCCAGGACTCAAGAGGTATAGACCCCTGGCAGCCAGGGGCATAGCACCCAGAGACTCAGGGTTGCACCACCTCGGGACTCAGGTGTACAGTACCCTGGGGTTCAGTTGTGAACTGCCTTTGCTACCTGTGGCTGAGGTGTGCATTATTATCTGTACTACCTGGGGCTCAGCTGTGCATCACCTGCATTACCTGGCACTCAGGTGTGTACTACCTGTGGTTCAGATGCGCAGTACCTGGGACTTAGGAGTTTAGTTCTAAGAATCCCATGTTTTAATGTTCCTGCCCACCTCCTCTGCCCCGCTGAAATTTGAGCTACAGCTGCTCCAATTCAAAAAACTGGAACTGTGTTCCATTTCTAGTGACTCAGGTCAAGGTTTGCTCAACAGCCTGAGTACACAGGCTCACTGTTCTGTTACTCGTGGCTTCTAATGCACTGTTTGCCAAAGGATTATGTCAAGAAGCACTTGGAAGTGAGCAGTAATTTCTTTATCTGGTTAAATATACTAGGTCAGAAGTATCCTGACAAGTCTCTTCCTTCAGTTGGAGAGGAAAAGAAGGGTATGCAGGTGGTGAATTGCAGCGCTTGGTTAGCAAAGACTCAGCAACAGACAGGAACAAGACCAGCAGAGGTCACAGGCAGAAAGGCGATCCACCTTCTAGGAACCTCTATTTCATTTCACCCTCCCTCCTTCCCTCCTTGCCTTCCCTCCCTGTGTTCTTTCGCTCATTTATCCAGCATCTACATTGGTTAGAATATGTGCATTAGAAAATGCAACTCCTGCTCTTAGGACCTTCTATGTCTAGGAGGGGACATCAGAGTGAGGGAGCGGTGATGATGTGGTTGTGTGAGGGCTGAGACAGTGGGTGCTGGGCACTAGGGAGCACAGAGACAGCCAGCCCCAACTTCTCTTAAAGGCTCGGGGCACGTGGGGGCCACATTTAAGGGATGTGCTGAGCAAAGGACAATAGCATGGGATTCCTGTTTGTGTCAGGAGCCTTCCCACAACGAACTCATTGGGAGGGAGGCGAGGCCTGGCTCTTGAAGCTGTCACATGGCAGCAGCGGGATCCGGGGAGTACAGAGGGCTGGGTGCCTGGGGGAAACCGGATGCCAGCTGGCCCAAGGGCACCAAGTTCTACTTCTGCAGGCTGAGGCCAGCCATGAGCCCTGAGGCTCAAGAAGATCCCTCTGGCAGCTCACAGGTCTGAAGGGGATTGCAGAGGTTCTTTTATGGCTATGCAGAGACTGTGCAGCACTTGTTAATTTCCAAAGGAAGCTGCTGGCCGCTCCTGTTCGCTCTCTTCCCCTCTCACCTGGCTCATGTGATAGGAACAATGCTTTCCCAAGGCAGCGTGTGATCTGAGTGGGGTCCCTTCCAGCAGGCATAAGAAGGGCTGCCTCGCTGGGGTCTGTGCTGTCAAGTGCAGGACGCCAGTTGGCTTTTCCTTTCTCCTGTTCTTTTGGCTTTCCACTTGACACTCCGCACAAATGTGTAGGCAGTAAAGACTGCACGAGTATCAAGAGTAAAGAGCATCAATATCTACAGTATACTGATCACTTACTCTGTGCCATGCACTGGGCTTGCAGGATGACATTAATTCCTGGGAGCAGCCCACAAATTAGTGATCATTACTTGCCATTTTTACAGATGACGATCCCAAGCCTAAAGATATTAGGTGACTTACACACAGCTGGCAAAAAGCAGAGCTGGAATCTGCTTCAGGTGATCCAGTTCTAGGACACACACTATCAACCACTTCTCTATACTCCTCTCAGTGGAAGGAGAAGGCACGGTGATATATCATTTGTCAAATGGCCCAAGCAACCTTGTTGAAAACACAGACATCCTATGGTGAGGTGAATGAGGCCCCAGTATGTTTCTGGGTGGGTCTGACACCGTACATGTCAGTAGATAAAATTATGGTAAATATTGTGGAATTTAAGAAAACCAGGAAGTTAAAAGTGGAAGTAAACTAAATAGAAGTGGGGTGACAATCATACAGAAGAAAGGAAATACTTTAAAATATTAAGTGCTCTCTCACAAGGATACCATACATGTGCCTCTAGGTTCCTAATATCTGTTGAATGATGTATCAGGACTATTAACTGAGAATAAAAGATTGTCATGAACAGCCAGTAATTGGCTGGTCTCTGAGGTGCGTGATATCAGAGGGAAAAGAACTAGCACTGGAATATTTCCTCTGCAGCAAGGCTTAGCATCCTCTTCATTTAACCTTTACCTCACTCTGGGATGTGGTCTCCATCCTCATCCTCATTTTGCAGATGAGGCTATAGGGGGTGCCTAAAGTCATGCAGCAAGTCAGTAAATCTGGACAGGAACCGGATCTGGCTGCAAAGCCAGGACGAGCTCATTATGTTATGTTAACCTGTAGCAGACCCACCTCACTGCTCTCACACAGTGACAGGCAAAAAGCAATAGCTTGACAGACATGTACGTCTTGATGAATGACTGGGTGTATTGGATGATCTTGGCCTGGTTTGGAGGAGCCAGAATTTGCAGCAATGTCTATGTGCCGTGAGCTGTTCCAGAGTCACGCAGAAAGGAAGCTTCAGGTTGACAAGATCCCAGTGGACAGGCCCAGAGAATCCCAGGTCGCTGACAGGTGTCAGTAGTGAGACTCTCAGGGACATGTGCAGATGTCCTCCCACCTCAGTTCTCCCTTCCTGCTGCTGGGCTGCCACCTCCAAGCCCAGATGGGGTTCTTCTCCCAACACGCTCTGCTCAAGGAAACATAGATCAACATTCACTTCTTTGGGAGGCTCTCGGCCTCTGTGATTTCCCTCCCTGGACTTTGTGCTCTGACCTTCTCCCCAGTAGAAGACTTCATTCTTCCTTTTTAGGGATGAGAGAAGAGAGAGTCATGTGGCAGCAGGGGTTGTGGTTGCTTCCAGGAAGGGAGGCCCTGAAATGACATCATATCAACAGCTCCTCTTTCCTGAAACCAATCTTAAGGGCACTGATATGCTCTTGTTTATTCTGTCCTCTGGAAAGACTGACATTAGCCATGGCTTTCAAGAAATTATGTTGTACAGGGCCGGGCGCGGTGGCTCAAGCCTGTAATCCCAGCACTTTGGGAGGCCGAGACGGGCGGATCACGAGGTCAGGAGATTGAGACCATCCTGGCTAACACGGTGAAACCCCGTCTCTACTAAAAAATACAAAAAACTAGCCGGGTGAGGTGGCGGGCGCCTGTAGTCCCAGCTACTCGGGAGGCTGAGGCAGGAGAATGGCGTGAACCCAGGAGGCGGAGCTTGCAGTGAGCAGAGATCCGGCCACTGCACTCCAGCCTGGGCGACAGAGGGAGACTCCGTCTCAAAAAAAAAAAGAAATTATGTTGTACTGTTCACAATAGCAAAGACATGGAATCAACCCAGGTGCCCATCAACAGTAGACTGGATAAAAAAAATGTGGTACATATACACCATGGAATACTACACAGCCATAAAAGAGAATGAAGTCATGTCCTTCACTGCAACATGGATGCAGCTGGAGGCCTTTATCCTGTGTGAATGGATGCAGGAACAGAAAACCAAATGCTGCTTGTTCTCACTTATAAGGGGGAGCTGGGCAATGGGCACTCATGTACATAAAGATGGCAACAGTAGACCTGGGGGACTACAAGAGGGGACAGGGAGGGAGGCCAGGATCGAAAAACTGCTGGGTACTATGCTTACCAGTGGGGTGACAGCATCAATCATACCTGGAACCTCAGTATCATGCAGTGTACCAATGTAACAAATCTGCACGTGTGCCCCCGAATCTAAAACAAAAGTTGAAATAAAAAAAAAAAAAAGTAAAAAGGCAGTTATGCTCTCAGGAGCTGGGTTGTTGAGGCCAGGCTTAGAAGGGTCCCTGTTATACATGCACCATTCCTGCAGGTGACTGCTTGCTTCTGCTCCGGAAACACACAGATGGGTCAGAGGGACAGGCTGATGACTTCTCAATGTCTGAAGGATGATCACGAAAGAGGGATAAAACAGTCATTCGTGGGCCAAGATGTAGAACACAAGTCAGAGGCTGGTAAATATACCATGGTAAAATTTGGCCCAATGAAAATGAGGCACTTTATTATTAATAAGAAGATCAGTAATAAACTTGAAGTTAAGAAAAGACTGATGGCCTTGAGGTCAGCTATACTTTGGACTGTGTCATGTATGCATGTAAGACTCAGGTTGCCCGAATTTTCCTGAGCCCTGGCTTCCTCTTATTTAATGCAGAGGGGAACGTAGTGTATAATTCGCAAGGTAGTTGTATGGACTAAAGAGACACCTGGACTAGCCGTCGTGCACCAAACAGGATTTTCTCTCCAACAATTAGGGCTCCACAAACAGGATTTTCTCTCCAACAATTAGGGCTGTATTAGGGCTGTCTTTGAAGGGAATGACCTGCCTTCATGGTTGGGGAACAGCCCAACACTGGAGAAATTTAAGAAAAGTCAGACGACCTCTTGATGGGATAAAGCGTAAGGAGGAGATTCTGACACTGGGAATTTCCAAATCTGATGGGGCCCAGGGATCTGGTGGATTCCCCAGGCCTTTCACAGGGAGCAGGAAGGAGCAGCCCTCCCGGCCAGCTGCCTCCTGCCTGATAAGGAAGGACATAGGTAGAAATCCATCCAAACTAAACACAGTGCTGAAGAGCACAGTGGTTGGAGTAGGACTGTTTCCTGTGGAGGTGTGTCCTTCGTTACAACCCCTGGTCAGGGGAAGGGTTGTGCCCTGGGGAGCCCTGCCATGTCCTTCAGTCACTGCTGACACCAGAGGACGAGACTCAGCTCCAGCCCCATGGCCAGCGCCCTTGCATTTTAGTTGGAGAGGAAGAGACATTTACATCAAAAGCTTAATAACTATAGGTGCCAACTTACGATCTGAGCTGCACTGAGGGATGAGGTTGAAGGAGGCAGGATTACTTGGCATTAGAGTTGCCAGGAAATGTTGGAAAATGAATGAGCTCAAAGGGCTTTGATTATGGGTGGGATTTGGACACCTAGAAAGGTGTGAGGCCAGAAATCCAGGCAGAAAGCCTGATGGGAAGAAAACCCAGGGGCTGGAAAGCTCTGCTAGGTCTATTTCAGGGCTAGCAGTAGCTCTCTTTGCTGTGGTGGGGAGAGAGATTGACACGAGGCAGAAGAGTGATGTCAGGCCAGGGCTGTGCCGGACCTTGGCTGCTGGGTTCTCCTCCCCAGCTGGACAGTGATCTCTGAACAGCAGGGCTGGTGTGGCTTCCTTACTCCTGAAGCTAACTGGACTGGGAGGGGCTCCATACAAGTTGCGAACATGAATTGACTGGCATGCTGCTGGAAGGTTTGCTGGTCAGGCATTCGGGAAGGTTACTGTGTTGGGGGGAAAGAAAGGGATGGAAGGATGCAAAGATATTGCAAGGGGAGACTCTGTATCTGTGAAGATGAGGAAAGGAGAATTGGAGAGGAGACTGACTTTTCTCAGTCTGGGCAGTGGGTGGATTCTGGGAGAAAGAGTGGTGGCTGCAGGATGGACCTGCCAGCCCCTACTGAGAGTTCCCTACTCTCCTGACACTTTTCAGAAGCCCAGGAAGGCACATTCGGCTGGTTGGGGATGCCAACAACTTGACTGTTGGAAGCAATGAGATAAGCCACAATACTGACCGTCCCCTGAGCACCCGTTGTGCGGCAAGAAGCCTGTGGGGACTTCACACATACCATCTGTTGTAATGCCAGCCCTTGGCAGGCAGATGATCACCCACCACCCCCAGCCCTTGGCAGGCAGATGATCACCCACCACCCTCAAGGAAGCTGACAGGAAACAACTGAGTGGACAGCTCGGTGTCCCTGGGCAGTGAGGAGTTCGGGGGTGGACCCCAAGCACCCCGATGTCCCAGCCTGTCCTCCATCTAACACAGCAGCATGTTCTTCCTCACGTGTGGTGGGTTCAGGAACAACTGCAGCTGGTGTCCTCCAGCCATTCCCTCTGCAGCTCAGCATCCGCGCTCCTCTGGGGGAGCTCACAGACCAGTTCACCACAAGATGGTACCTGGGGCTGGTTCAGAAGCAGCTCTGCAGTGGCCATAGGATCCTTCTGGAAGGTGGTGACTCATCCTTGCAGAAATTCTCCACAGCCTCAGGATTCAGAAGGGCCAGCGCTGTTCACCGGCACTCAGGGCCAACTCTCTGTGGCTCAGTTCACCACCCGTCAGTCACCACCACCGGCCAGTGCTGTTGGAGCCCAAGGTTCTAAGTAGTAAGCGCAGATGTGAGGAAAGTAAGATTGTTCCAGAGTCATCATCCTCTTTTGCCTTGTACCTCTCCCCACTCCAGAGCACCCTCCTCCTGTCTTCCTCCTTCCAAGGGTCCAGAAGTCCTAATGTCAGCACCCATGCCAGGTTGAGTGTGTCAGATCTGCCAGCTGCGTGAAACACTCATTGAGTATCTGCCGCTTGACAGGCACTATGAGGGCATGTTTCAGCTCTAAGGTGCCCACAGGGGTCAAAGAAAAATCACATCTTTTACTATTAGAACATGAAGTAGAACATCGTAAATCCCTTAAGAGAAAATCAAGGCAAGGGACATGGAGCTCTGTTTCTTTGTTGCTGAGGACATGTAAGGAAACTCCAGGGAGAGGAGGGCACTGAAGCTGGATGGGGAAAGACATTCCTGGAGGAAGGAACAGCATCAGGAAGTGCAGAGGCAGCCTTGAAAGGGAGGGAGGGCCTGGGTTAGAACACAAGGAGGATGTCAGGAGGTGAGCCTGGAAAGTCGCCAGCTCATGGAAGGCAAGACCATGGATGTGGATTTTATTCTCTGAGGAGAGGAGCCACTGAAAGGTGGGGGTGGATGTCATGGGCTGAATCATGCTCCCCAACCCCACTGCAAAAGCTATGTGGCAGTCCCAACCCCTGGTGCCCCAGAATGTGGCCTCATTTAGAAATAGGGCTGGGGGGTAATTAGTTAAGATGAGGTATTGGAGTAAAGTGTCCTTGTAAGAGGAGGGGAAGGCATAGAGAAACAGGGAGATGCCATGTGAGGACAGAGGCCGGGACAGAGGCACTGCAGCTGCAGGCCAGGGAAGCCAGGGACTATCGGCCACAGCAGCGGCCAGAGAGGGAGGCACGATTCTCTTCCACAGGGAGCAAAGGGGGCAGGGCCCTGCCAACACCTTGATGTTGCACTTCTGGCCTCTAGAACTGTGAGAAGATGTGTTTCTCTTGTTTTAAGCTGCAAGCTGGTGGCCTTGTCAGGGCAGCTCCAGGAAGCGAATCCCCCGGGGGTGGGGTACACAGATGCCACCATCTGATGACCCTCTCCCCTGGTGCTTCACCTTGGCCTCGAGCCACCAGTGGTGGGCATGGGCCACATCTCAGCTCACTGCCCCCTGCCAATGTGTGCACCATTGTGGGGCTGCTGTTTTCACCTTACTCCAGATGGACCCCCCCAGCTCTGACAACCTGTGGATTGGGTTGACAAAAGCTTCAATTCTTTTTTTTTTTTTTTCTGGGAAGAGATACAGGTTTGGGAAGACATGCTATTATACAAAGAGGTTTTTTTTTTTCTTCTTTAAGGGACAGCGTGTGTGAAAGTCCTTGTGGGTGAACAGAGAGAATATTGCAGAGGAGGTGCTCAGGTCAGAGAGGAGGAAGGAGGCAGGGACATTGATGTTGCTAACGTTGCACTTGTCAAGGGCAGTGCGGTAACTCTGATGGTCTTGTGTCTGATTGAGGAGAAACGCGAAGTGCTGCTGACTGCGTGTGGTTAAACTGAGGTTTGTGTAGCTACTTCTACACACGTTAGGATAAACAAACAGAACTGAGGGGCTGGTTCCAGCTTAGCATGGCAACCTGTTTTAACCTGGCTTGGCCAGATTCACATCTAGTTGAGGGAGATGGCTGCGTTATTGAAAGAGATCATTAAAATCACTTTCCTGTTTCCCACTGTGTCCTGCCCAACCCGTCTCCCTCCCACCTCCATTCCGGCTCCTTCATCAGCCTGTGTGTTCAGAGGAGGTGGAGGAAAAAGTCACCCTCGCTGGATATTAATAGAAGGGCTGCCTGTGTCTTGCACACTAAGGACATTGTTTAAGATGGTGCCACCTCTGTAAAAATATTGATTCTGTATTGTTGCCAAGATTTCTGAGTTATCTATCAACCAGCACTCCTTGTGCAAACTCAGTCTGCCTTCTGACAGGTTTAATCAGCGTGCATTCCTTTTCAGAAAATGTTCACAGTATTTGCGAGCTTGTCTTCTCTTCCTCTCTGCTGCCCCAGCAGCCCTGGGTGGCAGCCACGCGAAGCTGTTCATCTGGGGCAGGACAGGGTGATCACAACATAAAAATGGGCGGGAGAATTCCCTCTCCAACAGGCTGGGAGAGAAATCATCTCCTTTTTGGGCCAGGCGTGGTGACTCACGCCTGTAATCCCAGCACTTTGGAAGGCCGAGGCAGGCAGATCATGAGGTCGGAGATCAAGACCATCGTGGCTAACACGGTGAAACGCTGTCTCTACTAAAAAATACAAAAAAATTAGCCAGGCGCGGTGGCGGGCACCTGTGGTCCCAGCTACTGGGGAGGTTGAGGCAGGAGAATGGTGTGAACCCAGGAGGCGGAGCTTGCAGTGAGCCGAGATCACGCCACTGCACTCCAGCCTGAGGGATAGAATGAGACTCTGTTTCAAAAAAAAATAGAGAAATTATCTCCTTTTCAGACTAGCATGTCTGTAGAGAGTATCTTTAGCCAACGATTAAAAACAAAAATGTCCTCATCACTCTAGAAGAACTCCATTCACCTGAGCCTCCAGTGTTTAGATCCTGCGACTCTCAGCGAAGTCAACATTTTGAACTGCAGGTACCCCTAGCTTGGAGAGGAAAACGTAGTGGCATTTCCTTGGATGTAATCACCTTGAAAAACAAGAGTGTTGCAATTCCGAGGCACTCAGCAAATTCTGCAATCTGTTTTTGTAAAATAATTCTGTACAGAAAGGCAGACTGACTGGTGAAATTTATCTGAGAATGAAGTTATCATTTCAGCCATTAATCTATTGGGATCAGAAAAGGTTATTTCCACGTTCTAAAAATAATGAGAAGCTCAAATCTCATCTAGAAATTAGATTAACATTTCTAAAAATTTAAGCATGGTCAGAAGTTAATAATAAAACATGCTGGACCTTTACAGTAAGTGATTTAATATAGAGAGTATATAAAGATAAATAACTGGGTAGAATTGCCAGATAAATTTCCTCCTGCCTTTCCTCCAAGAATGCACCTCCATTTATTAGAAACCCCCATGTCTCTTATAAATGGCTATTTTAATTTATGGATTTACAGTAGGGAGGAAATTAATTAACACGTACCTGGAGCAGTGAGCTGGGAAGCTGGCACTTGGGCCCATTACTTCTCTGCTCCTGACTGACTGTGTGACATCGGCCAAAGCAGTTAACTTCTGTGAGGCTCAGCTTCTCCGTCTGTAAAAGAGGAATATTGCTTCTCAGCTGCCCTGCAAGGGGTAAAAACAAATGAACCAGCACATGGGAAGAGAAAGGAGGAGAGGGCTCAGAGACTGGGTGAACGTAGCAGGGAATAATAAACGACTCCCATTTATTTCTCAGACCTTGAAATTTGGGCCTTACTCAGGGCTGATGTTTGCAATCTGCAACGCCATATTGACTTGGCCTGTTATTTGAAAATATGGAGAGCAAATATTAACTCAAGATAATGCAACATGAGCAACACAAAGGCCAGTTAACCTGAAAAAAGAAAAAATCACCATAGTTTAAAAAGATGGCACACGATGGCTCCTGGGATCGCTCATAAATTCCTGCTTTGTTGTAGCAAGAACGTGTTCAAGAAATTAGTGCCGGGGTATCTCAGGGCAGCTTTCTAACCGCGTCTCATCTGTACGCTGTCCCCATTTGCCAAAACTCTTCATCGCTGATAAGGTGCTTGTTAGAGAAACGGGAACTAAATTTATAGTCGGCTTTTGTGAAGCCAATTTACATGTTGTACTGCTGGAACTTAGAACTAAAGGGAATGTGCTTGAAGCCAAAATTGGCTTTGTGGCTCCAGTTTCCTCAGCTCAGCACCACCTGCCTCCAATCAAACTGTCCAATTACAGGAAACAATTGTTTTCTTGCTTTCTGGGAAGTGAAGAAATTCATCCAGTAAAGGACTGATTTCTAAATGTTTCTTTTTTTCTTTCTTCAAAGAAAAAAAAAAAAATCAGAAAAGACCAACAAATCCAAAACATCAACATTGTTTGGGGGAGAAAGTGTTTCCCTAACAAATTGCCTTCAAAGTTCAAAAACCAGAATATTGCCGTCTACATACTTTGGTGTTACTGACCACAGATACCTGCTCTGTAATTACCTCTTATAATAACATTATTAGCCATTCAGAAGAAAGGCTCTCTCTTTTAACATGTGAGGCAGTAATTAAAGGCTGTGAATTTCACAGGTGAAATCTTGCAGAAAGTACGATTCTGAAGTCAAAGAATTTAGTGATCCACCTCTGCCTAATTAAACTTTCGTCTCAAAATAAAATCGTAGATTTGAAACAATGAAATCGGGGCAATGAGACTATTTATCTTTGAGCCCAAGTCTCATTTCTTTAAACCCTAATTTGACTTTCTACAGCTTATTTCCCTGAAATGGTTAAAATAGCAGCAGAGAAGTTGAAAAGCATATAAACCCCTGGTCACATGTGGATGGTATTTAGCATGCATTGAGCATAGATGATAATTATAGTACATTCTTTCCTCTGGCAGGTAATATTTTAATGGTACTAACAAACAAACTTCACTTGGCTTGTTTCTAGTTCATCTCTTGAGTTTCTCTTTTTAAAAATAAAACAGAACTGCTTAATATTTTATGATTCAATAAAAATAATGACCTCATGGAGACCACTTAGTGGCACTTTTCATATCATTCCTCAGTAGTGCATTGATCTTACTGAGGCAACCTCCAGAAGCTTATATTTACGTTGACTTTATGCTGTACTAGGAATTCACTTAACTTATTAAGTGGAACAATTCCACTCCATTCCAAGGGAGTTCTCCAGTGCATGGGATAGTAGCTTCTAAGAATCCTACTTGCCTCCTCCAGGAAGCCTTCCAGGGTCAGATCAGCCAGAGCGAGCTCTCACTTTCCTGCCCTGGCACTGGTCCTGCATGGGCCTCTGTCCCAGGTGGTGGTTTGACTTCTGCCTTGTGGTGTGGCCCTCAGTGAACAGGACTCACTGAGGACCAGGCAATTGCTTTTTCATTTGCTAGAAATGAGAGAGTGGATGCTTGGTGCTTGGTAAAATGAATGAGAGCGTATCTTCCTCCTATTTTTCTGGGTATTTCCTCTGAGGTCCCTCAGGGGCCTTTTCTCTTCTCCATGTCCCCTTGGACTCTTAGCACCTTTTCTTAGATTCTGCACACACCTTGGGTGGTTGCATGCACCCCTGTGATTTCACCTATAAGTGGCGGTCCCCAAACCCAGAGGCCTGTATTCTTATCCTGTACTATGGAAAACTTGGGGGTGGAATTGGGGGCGGTGGTAAACAAATGGGCTTCAGAATTGGATTCCCCTGTGCTGTGCCTGGGTCATCCATGTACGAACGTGGGGCCTTGCTTAACATCCATAAGCCTTAGTTTTCTTACCAAATAGGAATGCATAATACCAGCCAGAAGTACCTGGAGCTTCTAAGCAGAAACCATTTTTCATACATCACTAGCCCAGGTGCCTTCCTGAGCTTTAGATGCATAAAGTACATTGCTTGCTATCTGCAAACCCTAGATCTGCCGCAACGGGCACGGTAGCCAGTTGTACATGTGGTAATGAACGTTAATTACAATGAAATGAAGTTTAAAACTCAGCCCCTCACTTGCACTAGCCATATTTCACATATGCGACTCATGGCTATTGTATCAGGGCAGAGTTACAGAACATTCTAGAACACAGCACAGAATTCCACTGGGCAGTATTGCCTGTCACCCTGGATCTTCCACTGGTGTCTCAGCTCGGACCTTCTCCTTTAGTGCCCTCCTTCCCCATGACTGGCCCTGCCATCCACCCTGCTGTGCAAGCCGGCCACCACCGGCCAGCCTTGGATGGGCACGCTAGGCTATGGTTAACAGGGGACCCTGGAAGCAGAAGGCCTTGTACTGGATGTCATAGCTCTGTGGTCTCAGCTGCTTTTTGTCTTTGTTTTCTTATCTGCAAAATGGGGACAATAACAGCTCCTGTGGCAAGGGATTTTGAAGATGATAAAATAATGCAAGCTAAGTGCTTAGTGGGTACAGCGTAGGCGGCACGTGCCCATCATGATCATCCGTGATTGTCCTGGAGCTCTCCTCCCTCCTTCTCACCTGCAGCCTCCAACTTGGTGAGCCTGCATCCCTCCAATCAAGTCAGTGCCTTCCCCAGGGCAGCCCAGCTGCCCACTGTGATCTTGCAGCCTCTCACCCTGATCCTGGGCTGCAGGCTGCTCGCACCATCCTTTCAGAAACATGCATCTGATCAGGTTCTGCCTTTGCCAGAAAATCATCCAACAAGTCTCTGGTGTCTTAGGGCACAGTTCTGCCTCCCTAGGACAGCACATGGGCTCAAAGAAGGCCCACTGCCCCTCTTCCACCTCCCACAGAGGGAGTGGGCCTCTCTGTCTCCTGTCTTTGTACACATTGCTTTCTCCCCCTAATGCATCTCTCTGCTCTCGCCCCAGCTCCATCTTGCTCTCTTTTCTTTTTCTCTTCCTCATCATCCTTCGCACTCAGCTCAGCTCAGCCTCACAGCCTGAGGCGTCCCTCCCTGCACATCCCAGCTGGGCCCTCCAGCCTCACCCGAGGCTCCTGGGCATCCTCTGATTCTGCGTCCTCGGGCCCTGGTGCTTGTTTCCATCCCAGCCGCCAGGAAGCAGTTTCTCCAAAGCAGGGGCTGAGCTTGACTTAGCTTTGTTTCCTGGGGCCTGATGCCCAGTAGGCATCCGGAGGGGTCTGGGAGGATCTTCACTGCATGAATGGACCTGCTGGCCACAGCTGATTCTGTGTTTCTTCCCCACATATGCTGCTATCCCCACAAAAAATGCATTTTGGATGCTGAATATCCATGCCTCATGGTGCTCCGGTGACTAGGGGGATCCCTGTGAGATGGGGGCTTTCCAGCAACCTAGATAATGAAACCACAGAGCAGCCTTCCCCTACGGTGACCTAGTTCTTAATTCCTGTAGTTTCAACACCCATCACAGCAGAATTTTGATGAGGCCAGGCTCTTTTGCAGCTGGCATTTGATGAGAAAAGGGAATTGAAATGTAGGTGATTGATTTGGACCTGGAGAAGCTGATTGGATGTCACCCTGTTCTTCCCAACAATGGAGACCCGTCTGTGCAAAGGGGACTTCCTGTGACCCCTGCGGGTCCACCGGAAGTTCTGATTTCTCCCCATGGAATAGGGGCGCGAAGGCTGCCCTGTCACACAGGGCCCAAGAGATTGATTACCTGGGCTCTGGCAGCCTCTCTGAGTGAGTTTCTCAATTAAAATGAAAAATCTCTAACAATTCTTCACCCAGATCCTCATTTGTCTTTTTAGAACTGAAGCAAAAATTGAACTCCCTGAGTTGGCTTAATTGAATTCATCCACGAGGCTGCCGGGCTGGTGGCTGCAGCTCCTGGGCTGATGGGCACACGTGCTTTCCTCTCCAGTCAGAGAAGGGCTGAGCGGGCAGGCCGGAGCCCGCCGTGCCTCTGGGGGATCACGTCTACACATTCGTTTAGCAGGAAAGGGAAGTGGAGACGCTAGCATGGCAGGTTTACTTTTCTCCCCTCTTTTCTCTTGGTGAACTCTTACTCAGCACAAACGTCCCCTCCCCTAAGGAATCCTTTCCTGCCAATTCCCATCTCTTCCCAAACCACATTGGCCCAGGGTCCCTCCCACGGCCTCGCTTGGCTCTCTCCAACGCCCCGTCTGAACAATTCTCTTATTGGGTGAGGTTTCCTGGTCACTGCTCAGCAACCTGGCAGCCCCTGGAGGCAGAATGTGCCCCGTGGAGTGCCTGGGATCTGTAAGGAATGAGGGGAGCCATGCAGCCCTTGTCGGCCCTGGCTGCCCAGTGAACTGCTAGAATCTTCTAAAGGGTTTTGAAATAAAACGCAGAAGCTCGGGCCCCACCCTGGACCAATGGAATCAGAAACTCTTAGGAAAAGGCCTGGGTACCAGCATTAAAAAAATATCCGGCCGGGCGCGGTGGCTCACGCCTGTAATCCCAGCACTTTGGGAGGCCGAGGCGGGCGGATCACGAGGTCAGGAGATCGAGACCATCCTGGCTAACACGGTGAAACCCCATCTCTACTAAAAAATAAAAAAAAATTAGCCGGGCATGGTGGCGGGCGCCTGTAGTCCCAGCTACTTGGGAGGCTGAGGCAGGAGAATGGCATAAACCCAGGAGACGGAGCTTGCGGTGAGCCGAGATTGTGCCACTGCACTCTAGCCTGGGCCACACAGGGAGACTCTGTCTCAAAAAAAAAAAAAAAAAAAAAAAAAAATCACTCAGGTGTTTTTATTTGCAGACAGGGAGAAGAACAACTTGGAACAGCAGAAACAGGCCTTCGGAATTTGACAGCTTGGGCTGGGGCCGGGGCTTCCTTCTTGACTAACTTGGCTTTCCTCATAAAGGTTCATGTCAGGGGGCTGTCTGCCACCTGAGGTTGCTCGGTTCTAGATACAGTGTATAAAGCACCTAGAATAGAATGTGCACCCAGTGACTTTTATTCCTGTGGTTGCAAATGCTTGGTGGACATCAGGCATGTGGAGTCGTTTGTAGGCAAGACCTGGTTTGAGCAAGTTACCAAATATTTCAGTGTGGGTGAGTTGCCTTTTCTGAGTCTCAGTTATCTCATTTGTGAGAAGGGCTTAATAATATTGCCCACATATCCAAGATGTGGAAACAACCTAAAACAATGTCCATGGATAGATGAATGCATACAGAGAATGTGGTCCATCCATACAATGGAATATTATTCAGTCTTTAAAAAGGAGGAAATCCTGCAATATGCAATGACATGAATGAACTTGAGGACAACTACTGCAAGTGAAATAAGCAAGTAATAGACAAATACTGCATGATTACACTTATATGAGGTCTCTAAAATAGTGAAATTCATAGAATCAGAGTGTGAATGGTAATTGGTTACCAGGGGTTGGAGAGGCAGAAAGTGGGGAGTTATTAATCAGTGGGCATAAAGTTTCAGTCAAGCGAGATAAATAAGGTCTGGAGATCTACCATACAGCATTGTACCTATACAATAAATATAGGTACAATAAAGCATTGTGTACTTAAATATTTATCAGGAGGGTAAATATCATGTTTAATGTTCTTACCACAGTAAGAAAATTAATTGCATGAGAAAAAGAATATGACCCACATCATAGCCATGTAAGCATTCAATGAGCCAAGACATTCAAGTAATAAGTATTTGATAATTGGTGGTTATTTATTGTTATTGTTATCATTATTATTAGATTGCTGGCCAAGTGGGTGAAGAACATAGGGTAAATGTCGACTGATGTTTATAGGGGCAAAAACAATTAGATGATGATATATGACTTGTGGTTATTTGGACTTCCCTTGTAAAGCATATCTCTTGAAGCTTTGAACTTCAAGGAAACACCTCACACCTTGATTTTTGACCTTCATAAATGAAAATATTGATTAGACTTTGTCTTTATTATGTAATGTTAGATTGGTGAACTTCCAATACATTTATGGAGTCAAAATGCATTTTCGTTTGGTAATTTCTGTTAACAAGGCAAAAACTTTCTTAAATAAACAATTATATTTTTAGGGAAGTGTAAATTAAAGCACTATTCTTAATTTTGCTAAATTTGTCCTCCTTCTAACTGTGTAATTTACTCTGACGCTCTCCCTGTTCTTGTAACTGCTAAATTGTGAAGCTCTTAGCCAGCCCTCAGTTTGAGCTGTTAGACGCATGTGAATGTGATAGAGCTTTGGTTTGGGCTCTAGGGCTGTGGACTGGGAGTCAGAGTTTGAGGTCTGGTAGTTGAGCCGCTGCAGCCCACGCACTTTCTCCCCAGCTGAGGTTGATGTAGTTGAGGAAGCCATGATCCCCATGTGGGTTGTTCAGCCTTCCAGTACGAGGACGGATAGATGAATGGATTCCAGCCATGATAAAACAATCAAATGCTGAAAAATTATGGCGAAAATTATGAATATCTAATTCATTTGTCTGTTGGCTCAGGATGGGTTGGCTCAGAGCTGCCATCAGAGGGATAATCTGAACTTCCTCCCCAAGTACTCCCAGTTATCAGCCCAGACACCCTAAACCAGGTCACTTGGGGTCATTGGCATCTTCCTCTCTATCCAAGGCTGGTGCTCATGAATAAACAAGCAGGCATCTTGCTGCTGTCTCAGTCTGCCTCAAGAAGGCCACCGTCCCAGGCATGATGTTACCTGCAAGGGTTCCCCAAATTTCCAAACTTCAGGGGGCCAGAGGGGTGCTAGGCTTGCTGCAGACACAGAATGAGTGAGCTTTTCCCAACGATCCTAGATCTGAAGCAGATCTGCTCTTCAGAGGCCTCCTCTGTCTCTTCTTCTCCTTGGGGAGAGAAGCTGGGACCAGCTGGGGAAGAGACACTGGAAACCCCCCCTCTGTTGTTCCCTGGCCCCTCCTTTACTGATGACCCCTTCTACTCTCCTCAGTACAAAATAGTAACTCCCTTGTGCACCTCTGGGTGCAGACAGATACTGATGTTTGTATTCGGGGGAGGGTGTGGCAGTCTAGACCTTAGCTCTGCCAGCTAAAGCTCCCTGTTACATACACATAATTCAAACCAAGCTCATTAAGCAACCAAAAAGATAGCCTAACTTGGTAATGCCTTCCTCGAGAGCAATTTGGCAATGTTGATCAAGATCCTTAAAAATATTCGCAGCCTTTTACTCAGCATTTTAACTCTTAGGAATTTATTCTCAGGAAATATTCAGGTAGGTTCATCAAGATCTATGTTCAAGGATTTTTATTTTAAAATTTATCTCACTAATACACATGTAAAATTAGAAATTCATGACTTTAATGTCCATGATAGAGGAATAAATAAATCTGATGTTTACATATATGTAATAAAATATTTTAAAGCCATTAAAGTCACATTGAAGAGTCGTTAATGATCTAGGAAGATGATAATATTGTAATGTTAGGTTTAAACTATTAGATATAAAATTGTAGATACAGTGTAGTGTCATCATATATCATATGATATGTATAATACATGTTGTATATGTATTTATGATACATATACAATGTATTTGTATACAATGTATAATATACAATGTATAAATACATATGTATTTATAATACATATACAACATGTATTATACATAGCATATTATAAATATATATACATGGATTATACATAGCATATATTTATATATGCATGTGTGTATGTGTACATATACCAGAAAGAATGCCCTGAGATATGAAGAGTGGCTCTATCTGGGGAATGGAACAATTATAGTAAATTTTTTTTTTCGGAATATTCTTTCTATTTTCCCTTAAGTTTCTATAATGACCGTGTATGACCTAAAATAATACTTTACAATGATTCAAGCAACAGAAGTTACCAGAATCTCAAGGACACAATTCTGCAACCGAGAAAGCAGGGTATGCTATTCCAGGTCTCCTGTGTGGGGACCTCCCAAGCCTGCTCTCCCTCTTTGGTGCCACAGACTTTGCCAAGGGGGCAAAAAGCTGGAGACCAAGAGCAGAGATGGGATGGATCTGTGTGATATGGTTTGACTCTGTGTCCCCAGCCAAATCTCATCTCAAATTGTAATCCCCATGCTTCAGGGGAGGACCTGGTGGGAGGTGATTGGATCATGGGGGTGGTTTCCTCTCTGCTGTTCTCATGATAGTGAATGAGTTCTCATGAGATCTGATGGTTTAAAAGTGTTTGGCAGCTACCACTCCTGACTCTTGTTGCCATGTAAGACGTGCATTAATTTTCCTTCACCTTCCACCATGATTGTAACTTTCCTGAGGCCTCCCCAGCCATGTGAAACTGTGAGTCAATTACACCTCTTTCCTTTACAAATTACCCAGTCTTGGCTATTTTTTTATAGCAGTGTAAAAACGGACTAATTTACCATGTCTGAAGCCTCATGCCCCAGACAGCCACCGTCCCCCATACTCTGGGGCCCTGAAGTGAGATGCCCTGACTGCTTCCAAGGCTTTGACTTTATCTCAGAACTGTGCCTCATTTCCTGGACTAGTCTGGTGTCTTGCGGGGCAGTGGAGAGCAGAAAGGAAGACTTAGTCTGCACTGGCACCCCAGCTCCACTACATAAATGACCTGGGAGGCAGGTCTCCTCACCTGTAAAATGAGGATAATAATACCACCCACAGGATTATAAGCGAGATGACGTATGAAAAGAGCTTGGTATTGTACCTGATATATAGTAAATGCCCTGTCATTGGTGTGCATGCACATGTGTATGTGTGTGTTGTGTGTGTCTCTCTGTGTGCGTTTTCCCATCTGATAAATGTCATCCAAAGTCATTTTCAGCACTCACTTCTTAAAGCTTTTGATTAATTTATGCATAGTATTCCTACTGGACCTATGCCAGACAGAGTACATGGGAGTTTCTTGGTTCTGAGAAAGAGAAGGGAGTCAACAGCTCCATGTGGACACAATCGCTCTTGCTGTCCTCTCTTCACAGTAGAGGTGGAGGATGACTGCTGGCCAGCCCTGAGGACTCTCCCTGTCCACTCTCCTCACAGTCATGAGGCTGGACCACAGCTGCCTTCAGGGACCCCCATGTCCAGGTGTACCTGCTGAGTGGAAAAGTCAATAAACAGTTACAAATACAAATCACTCAATGAGGGAATGATAAACTTGAGAGGAGGCTAACATTAGCATCATCCTCACCATCACCATCATCACCCTCACCGTCACCATCATCACTACCATCACCATCATCATCACAACATAATGAACAGATGAAAATTCAACTGGTGTTCACCTGGAAGCTCAGAGCCTGGTGTGGCCTGGGTACTCCCTCCTTCTGGACTTTTAAGTGCCTGGAAACTGCCAGGTTTGCACTTGACTGTACCCCTTTCAGGAAACCACTGCTGTCACTGTTAGGTGACCTGGCTGGAAAGGAGGGCATCTGGGTGACAGGGCTTGTGGGCCATCCTGGCTATGGCAGTACGTACCATTGCAGAATCATCCCACACTGGCACCATCAGGGCCATAAAGGCAAGCACAACATAGAATGAGGCCAAATGCAAATTGTTTTAAAACACACAAATGAGCTTGGTTCAGGTGGTGCCAAAGAATTCTCTATTTCAGCAGAGAGTTATTTTGTGCACTTTTACTACTATCATCCAATAAAAATGCAACTGTTCATGGAGTCATTAAGCTGTACTTTTAGGAGATGCTGTCAAGGAAAGCAGGCCACAAATTTAATCTGATCTGCTAAACTGATTTTAGTTAGTCCTGTCAAAGCCACATCAAACCTTCAAATCTATGTTCTTTCTTTTGCATCGTGAAATTGTTACCCTGAACACTTAGAATCAATTTGATTTGGTGATACCCTTAGTCACTCAAAGTGCCTACGTGCACTCAGGCATGTGATGTGGTTCCTGACCACAAGGAGCTAAGGGGAAAGATGATGTAAGATATAATGTGAATGGGAAAACAGGTGGCATGGACTGGAGGTACATGGGGGGTCAGGAAGGGAGGAGATGGTGCTGGCTGCCATATGAAAAGCACCTCCTCTGTCCAGGCCTGAATTGAGTGTTTAACCTGTGCAGCCACACAGAACCCACGCTGAGAAGGGTCCTGCATTGATGTAATGCTCTGCTGCCTCTGTTTTGAAATTCTTAGTAATCATGAACATGGCATTCTGTATTTTCATTTTTGTACAAAAGCTGTTTCCTTTTCTTTCTGGACACATAGCCAGACCATATCTTCCAGCCTCCCCTGTGGTCAGGCATAGCCATGTGGCTGAGTCTAATGGATGCAGGGTGAAAGCCATCTGCATGCCCAGCCCAGAAGCGTCTCTTTGCAGGAGTCTTTAAAACACACACATGAGCTTGGTTCAGGTGGTGCAAAGAATTCTCGATTTCAGCAGAGCGGTATGTTGTGTGCTTTGACTGCTGTCATCCAACAACAATGCAACTGTTCTCCTGGGGTCACTAAGTTGTCCTTCTAGGAGATGCTGCCAAGGATAGCAGACCAGGCTCTTTCCCCTTTTGGTTAATTGGGGTATGACCCTCAGGGCAACTGTGGAAGCCAGATTTTGAAGATGGTATAGCCTGTGCTTGAGTCTCTGAATAACTACAGGGAGCAGAGCTCCCTGTGCCCTCTGCTCCCTTGTCCCAGCCACTTGGAACTGCCCTGGACTCCCACACAAGCAAAACAGGCATCTCTGTGTTGAGTGATCTCAGCTTGGGTTCATGCAGCCTGGGCTGCGTGAATGCCTCGTTTTCAGAGGAGGGAACTTTCTCAGAAGTTTCCCAGCAGACTTCCTCTGTCAGCTTGTTAGCCAGAATTATGTCTCATGTTTTTCCAAACTTGTCTCATCAAGGAGAAGGGAATTGCTACGATCAGCTTGGATGAATGAAGACTAACTCCATAGGGTCAGAGAGGGCTCTGGTCACCCCAAGCCCAGGGCTGTCCACACCTGAGCAAAACTGGGCTTTGAATCACGGGGTTTGGCAGGGACTTGTCATTGGGTAGGCAGCCAAATAGTGTCTGGGCAGAAAGAAACACTTTAAAAAAATAAAATTTGTTTTTCAACTTCTGAGGACAGACAATGACTGTGTTAATTTTTTGAGGAACAATAAAATATTCCCTGAAATTTCTTGTACATTGGGGAGTGAAAAAATTACACACGTTGCATGGGTGGAGAGAAACTGTCCCAGAACCGTGAGGTTTCTGTAGAATTAATGCCACCTGTAGATCTCCAACCATCACTACTAGTTTGAACTCTTAATTTTCCCACCTCTCAAATGGATGCAATACAGTCAAAGGGGAAGAACACACAGAGTTCCCTGGGAATTGTGATTAAAATGTGCTTAAACATCAGGCAGAGAGCGATGTGGGAAGTGGCTGATGTTGACGTTGAGTTTCTTTGGAACAGTCTACATTTTCGGACAAACTATTTTCCTGCTTTATGTTTGGTTTGCATATCAGTAGGGAATGTCAAAGGCTGCAAGTAACAGCATATCTGACTCCTTCACTCTATGGCTTTTAAGAAATGAGAGGTTTATTTTTCCTCATGTAACAGGAAGACTGGAGGTCAGTGGTTGCTGTTGCTGGTTCATAAACTCAGTGTTATCAGCACTAATCTTCTGCAGTTTTCTTAGAATTCTTCTCTTGTTTGCAATATGGCTGTTGGAGCTGAAGGGGTAACGTCTGGGGCAGAATGAAGCTGTTTGGGGCAGGAGAGACATTTTGAGCCTCGTCTGTCTCATTTTACCAAGAATTACAAGTTTTCTAGACACTGGCCCCAAAGGAGGCTCTGGCCTTGGTGTCATGGCAGAATTGAGTGATAGCCCACCCCTAATTACAGGGCAGACTGGGCAGTGAGGAGTGAAATGATCAAGACTGACTTAGACAGAGATCAGGACCCATCCGCTGGGGCTGTTGATCCCACGGGTTTTCTGAACCCAAATGGGTTTCTTCCAGTAAGAGACAACAGAGGAGTGGACACTGAGTAAACAACAAAGGGTGTGTATCATGAGCCGCCAAGGGGCTGAGGGGAGAGGAATGGTTTATATAAATAAGGCAGGTGGGATTTTTGAACCTCTCCTAGAAGCTTAAGGAGGGAGGTTTGGGGCCTGCAATACTTTTTGATAAAAATAAAGCCCAGAGCAAAGTGAAAACCACAGCAGAACTCCTATCTGAGCTGGTGCTGGTGTCCAGAGCTGAATCCCACCGTCTTTGCTGCCAGCCTGTGTTCTACTGCCAAGCCAGCCCTCGAATGTGACAGGGTTGTTATTCGGTCTCTCCGGAATGAGCTGGCGAGCATGGTAGATTATCTCTCCAGTCAATTAGACCACTGATAAGAGGGCTCGACTTCCCTCTCGGAGCTCTTAAGGCAGGTGTGGCATTTCCCTTGCTTTCCTTTGGCCTCCCTTCATGCTTCCTTTGCTTTCCTCGCCTGCCTGTGCCATGGGGACAGCTCTGTTCACGTCTTCTCCTCGCCAGACATGTGCCACTAGTGCAGTGCAATCCGATATAAATGGAACATGAGCCACATAGGTCTCTTTAAACTATCTAGCAGCCACGTTTTAAAAAGCAAAAGAAATGCATGGAAATTAATTAAAAACTATTTTAGTTAATCCATATATTAAAATATAATTTTAACATAGAATCAATAGAAAAGTTATTAAGATAATTTTACACTTTTTTCATAAGAAGACTTTGAAGCCTGGTGTGTTTTACACTTTATATATTTCAGTTCAGATTAGTCACATTTCAAGCAATCAATAGACACATGTGGCTAGTGGCACCGCTGTGGAGAGTACACGTGTAGAAAACAGATACCATGATATTCATCTCTTTATCTCCAGGACCTGCTGAACAGTGGACCCTTCATAAGTACTCAATGAATAAATATGAGCACGCTGCTAGAAATGGGCCTTTTTCAAACATAGGTATTGGCTGGGGGTGGAGGTGGGGGCAGAACAGAAAGCCCTGGAACACTGTGCCTGGTAATACAGAGCATGGACTTACATTCTCACACCTTGGGCATGGCTGCATCAGCAGCTGACCCAGATATCTTGAAATTCCTTAGCTTCTTTCTCTCTCTGCCTCCTCATCTGTAAAAGGAGACAGCAACACCTATCTTGCAAGTTGCTGGGAAGATTAATTGAATAGGCATACACAAAGTGCTAAGCACCCGACATGCCCATAAGCCCTGAGGAAGCAGTAGCCACAGTTACTTTAAACCAGAGATTCTGTCAGTCATATCAACAACTTGTACTTTAGTAGCAGCAGGATGGTTTGGCCAGGTTCGTCTGTGCTGGTCCTGAAATTGGCCTACCAGTGGTAGGACTCTTGTGGTATAGATTTTCTCTGTTTTGGGAGCAGTCTGGACAAGGGGTCACAAAGCAATTAGTGGTGTTTGTCTTTTTAGCTGTAGCTGTGGAAAGTCCTGTGCCAACCCTGGGGCTTAGGGTTTAGTCAGCAAGGGCACATGTGGAACGAGGGTGGGCCCACTCTGGGAGCCCACGGTACCCCCCAAGCCTGAGGGCTCAACTTCCCATGGGAGCCTGGGATGACTTAGGGCAGCCAGGTCCCTTCGGAGCAGGGTGAAGACCTGGACCCCACTGCCTGCTGTCTGTGCCCCCTCGGCCATCCTCGTATGTTCCACCCCTCTACCCTGTCCTCTGGACGCCCCCTGACTTTTCCCCTAAATTGACTGACTTGAAATTTACTTGCTTGAAGCAATAGAAACCACGTGTTTCCTGATCATACCTAGCTTTGAAAACAGAAAGTGGGCAAAACAAGCCAGGCGCATAGTGGCATCGAGAAAGGCAAAGGCTAACTTCATTAAAAAGCTTCTTTGTGGTATCAGGCAGGAAGTGAAACGGCTTTAAATGGCAAACATTTCTCAATCATTTAATGCACCAGTAATCTTGGCATTCTTTCTCTTTTGTCCCCTTAAAGAAAAAGAGAGCCCAGATATAACCCAGACGAGGAGGGGGAGGGCCCGAGCCTGTGTGTTGGAGGAGCTCCCTGCAGCATTGGTCCTCACCCCCATGAAGCTTCACAGGAGGACTAATGTCAGACGTGGGTGCAGAGGACAGCGCAGGTTCTGTTGTGTGGCTGAGCCCGGACCGCCCCAGGTGGATTGCTGACTTCTTGTTGGTGCCACTCGCCAGCCAGTTCTCTCAAATCTGTAACCATCAGAAGCCCTGTAAATGGCAAACTTTCCGTGTTAACCTGTAGGTCCATTTCCTGGGGATGGTGAAACCCCAGTCCCCACGGTAGCATTGACCTCTGCTGCCAAATGCCATTGTCCTGGTGTCCACTGCATGTTAGGCTCTTTACACAAAAACCAAAAACAAAGACAAGCGTGATAGGCTGAATCCTTTCTTGAAGAAAAAAATTGCATGTACATATTGAATAGCAAACCAATCGAAATGTAAAGGAAAACCAGAAGATGGATGCCACTGATACACTCTTGCTAAGTTGCACTTTTTAAGATTCATTTATAGATGTCAAATAGGATATGGCACATGGAGGTGTTCAGTAAATACTCCTTAATTGATGAAAAGGCAGACATATATGTGAAGATTTTTAGGGAAATAGTTACATTTTGGGGAAATAGCAGCCAATTTAAGTTGGTAACATAAATGGTGCCAGATGAAATCATATTGACTATTGACTGAGACCAAAGTCCAGCCAATGTGAAATCGCTCTCAAATGTAATGACTTTAGCATAAAAATTCTCAGAGTGGTTTCCCACATCTCGTTAACCTTTGTCCTGTTCTGCAGCTGGAGGGGCTAGGCATTCTCATAGGGCACTAAGGAAGTGAGAGGTGTGCCTTAAGGTGTGGCTGTAACTCACATTTCTGGACTTCCATTATCATTCTGTCTAATCCTATCACCGCCCTGCTGCATCTGGCAAAATCTCCCTGTTCTTGAGCCTCCAAGTGGATGAATTAGCTCCCATATCACCTCTTTCCTGCTGTTGGCACAAGGTTAGTCCAAGGTGTCGCAACTGTTTGTTTAGTGTCTATCTTTCCCATACAAGATCCTCCAGGGCACAGATCCAGAATTATACACTCCAACATCCCAGTAACTCCCACAGTGTCTGGTGGGTAATAGTTTAACAAGTGCTGGTTGAATGAAAGAGCAGGTACATTCTTTGGTGTTCAAAGTTATTAATTCCATTTGTTGTTGGTGTTTTCTTGTGGTAGATTTCGAGCCTTGCTGCTCATTGTTCTCCTTTTTCCTAAGATATATGATGAAGGCAGACTTCTCACCTTGCAAAAGGTTAGTCCCATTTCTAAAGCCATTTTGTGGGCTCTTTTGAGAGTCTGGAAATGTCTCCTACATCTCTGGGGAGAATCCCAGGTGAGGGCTTGGCAAATGTAGCTGCAAACCAAAAGAGTTTACCCTTGGAGTTAAGTGGGAAGGGCGTTGTGTCCCTTCTCTTTTAATTTCAGTCCCTGACATTGTCATTTGTCTGGCAGGGAGCTCTGCAGGCTGGGAAAGCCTGATTGTCTCCTCTCGGAGCTCCTTGTAGCTAGATCCAGTTTGCGATTTTCCCTCATTGATTTTTCCTGCTTAAATGTACTTGAAGCAACCTTTTGAATATGGAAAAGGTTTTAGCACGGTCCCAACAGCTAGCAGGTGACAGCCATGATACTGACTTGTGCTGCGCTGATTTTAGGGAAGTATTTTTTTTTTTTTAAGAGCCCTGACAAGAAGTGGCTGCTTTCTCAGGTGGTGCTATTGCAGAAATGTTACAAACAATGGCTACTTGTGCAGCCTAACATCACTTCTTTGGCTCACATTTCTACAGAAATTGCTCACAGGCCTGTAGCCTGGTTGACACTCTTCCTTGTTTCAATTCATCTGATTATTCTAATGTACATCAGACCTACGGTCCCCTGTCTGATGAACCCCCAACCGTTAAGGGGAAGTATTTGTCATCTCAGCACCTGGTTTCAGGAACAAAGTACTCACCTCCTGGCCGCGTAAGCTGTTTCAAAATAACCTTTGTTCAGGGATCCCAGAGGGCTCCGTGCAGTCCTGACTGTCCTGCAAGCTGGCTGAGCGGCGGGGGTAGGGAATTCAGGTGATCAGGACTTCCATGGTTGCCATGGAGACCATCAATCATTTGAGGAAGCCTGCTGGGAGGGAGTGGGGTGAGAAACCATGAGAAAAAATCATCCACCTTTTAACGATTTGTTAGCACCTAATGCAGCCATCAGGCTTGCACTTTTGGAAGTGGTTATTTGGAGCACTTGATTCTGGAAATAGAAGGAAAGCTAAACATTGTAACTTCCTTTGGCAAATATGTCTAATTTGTGCATCAGAGATCTCTCACAATTCTTTAAAGGCGCTCAGAGCCTGAGGCTAATTAGTGCAAGGGGTGGTGCTCTTTTCCATGGTGGGCCCATTGGGCCATATACACACCTTGCAGGCTGTAGGGGTTCCTGGCTGCCATGGGGAATCCCATTCTTGGGGTTTCTGTTTACAAGCCTAGCTATAGGTTGCTAACCTTTCAGGCTCTCACCAAAGTGTGCTCCCTTCTGTTGAAGACCTACTATGGGTCAAAGGTTTTTCCCACATCCTCTTCTTTGATTTTTTTTTTTTTGTGACAGAGTCTTGCTCTGTCACCCAGGCTGGAGTGCAGTGGCACAATCTTGGTTCACTGCAACCTCTGCCTCCCAGGTTCAAGCGATTCTCTTACCTCAGGCTCCCGAGTAGCTGGGATTACAGGCATGCACCACCACGACCAGCTATTTTCTATATTTTCAGTAAAGACTGAGTTTTGCCATGGTGGCCAGGCTGGCCTAGAACTCCTCACCTCAAGTGATCTGCCCTCCTTGGCCTCCTAAAGTGCTGGGATTACGGGTGTGAACTACTGTGCCCAGCCCTCTCCTTTAATTCTTATGAAACCTTCGTAAGGTGGATGTTGTCAACCCTATTTTACAGATGAGGAAACAAAGGGCCAAGAATTGAAATGACCTCTTCAAGATCACAGAGCTAATAACTGTACAGCAGGGAATCTACCCCAGCTGAGGGTGAAAATTACGTCTGTTCCATCATGGCACCCTCTCGAAGGAGCTGATGCAGGAACTCGTTCTGTGCTATTCCTAATAGCAGTCACTCAAGGCATTGCCTCATCAGCACCTCCTACGGCCATCTTGGGTGTCCGTGTCCACTCCGTGTCTCGGCACTCTGTAGCTGTCATCAGTTTGATGCATCTCCCCTTCCCTAGGAGAACCGACCAGGGCTGTCTCACCTGTAACACAGGTGAGGAGTTAGGGAGCTTGCATGTTGGCCACCCCAGGCACTGCCAAGAGCCAGATCCATTCCTTTAATCCATTGACCCTGGAGTTTGAGAAGAGTTTCCAATCTGAAGCATGAGACTCTGAAATAAAAATAATTGCACTTTGGTTGCTTTTCTGTATAATCTACAGATTTGTAAGCCCAGAAAATGAGACATTGCCATTGAACTAAATTTGAGAATTCTGTAAGGCCCTGAGGTGTGTCCAGATGCCCCGAGGAAGTGACCAAGGCCATCATGGTGCTGTTGCTGACTTAAGCTTGATATTCTTGACATGGGTATCTTTTTCCTATGGGGAGGACTCCATAGCCAGGCTGGTGCCAGCCAGGACTTGGGTGCCCTTTTCCCTGGCTGCTTGTCTGCTTAGGCTCTTTCCAAGACTTTACTTCTGCCCGTGTCCCTAAAGAAGGACCATCTTATGAGAGAGAGAGGGAATGCCAGAGGCCTCCTGGTTCAACATCTCATTACAATACCTGTAACACCTTTGACCTTAGAGTCCCTCTCTTCTTCTAGAGCTACAAAGAACACCAGAAAGGGGTGTGGCAGTGGTAGGGACTCCAGACAGACTTGGTTCCACCAGGTTTTGGAGGGAAGTCATGTACCTCTCAGCCTCATACTCCACATCTGCAAAATGGGAATAGGAAGGTCCATGTTGCCAGGGTAAGGAACAAGGCATGTTTAGTACTTGTCTACAAGTAGGTATTCCATAAGTGGTTACTATTATGCTTATATAATAATAAACTTATTACATAAATCTAACTTTATAGAGCTTCTGGGAATTGGAAGGGCTTAGCTCTGATGTTCCCTTCCTCCTTACCTCAGCCAGGAAGAATCCCCCTTTTCCTCCCTCCTGCAAGTCTTGTCTTGCCTGACCATAGAATCTAGTACTACCCTTGTGATTGTCATCTGAATATAGACTGCATCTTATCTGCTTAATAGATTGAGGCTCACAGAGGTTAAGGGCTCAAGATCGCAGGCTGGTTAATGGGGAAGCTGGAGTTCAAACACTGACCCATATTCCTTATCTCAGCACAATGGGAACAATAGCATTAAGTGCCAAGTTTCAGAAACTCACATGAAGACTCTTCTTTTGCTTTCGCTTAGAGGTGGGAATGAGAGGGTCTGAGCTGTCCCATGTTGGACATAGGGAACTGGACAGGCCTGCTGGTCTCTAGCACACAGCATATTTTACAGGGAACTTACCAACTTTCCACTTTCTCAACCGGAGAAGGGTTTAGAAATAGCCCCCAGCGATATGGGTGTAGAAACTCCTGATAAAGTATAGCCATGGAGAGGAAATGCTCGGAGGTGCTGGGCCAGCAGGAAGTGGGAGCTGTTTCTAGCACAGAGGATGTGGCTCAAGACAAGGTATAAGAAATGAAAGTCAAGAAAGAAGTAGAAGTGGAATATTGAGGTGCCTCAAGCACAAGGAAGTGGCTTTATTGGCCAAGGTGGAAGGACAAAACAGCATTGCAGCAAAGATTTTGGGTGGATGTGGAAGCCATTTTTCCTCTTGTAGCAGCTGCATAAGGGAGGTGTTGGAACCTGGAGATTAGACATCTGGTGTATGGAGATTCTCAGTGAACTCTCATGGGGACTACGTACAAACCACCTTGAGGAAAAATTGAACTTCTGAAGGCAAAGAAACACTGATTTCAGTGAGGTTTGGTTGACTGACTTGCTTGCATTTTAGTCTTACAGCTCTGCAGGATGTGCTGGTGAGCCGGGAGCTACTCTGGGGAGGCAGCTCTGGTTTTCCTTAGTGTTGAGGGGTCTACCAGCCGTTGAGCACAAATGCTGTACTGGGGTTTACAGAGAGCAAATAATTTCATCCTCACAGTAACTCGTAAACTAGGCAAATGCTATCACCCACATTTTACAGAAAGGAGGCAGCTCAGAATCACAGTATTTAATTAACTTGTCCAAAAGTAGAGTTCAGCTGGCAAATTGATGTGAACCCAGGTCTCTCTGATCCAGAATTGAGATTCTTTCTGCTAGGTGGCTTGTCCATATACAGGTCTTGCTGGGAAATTTTTCTCCCCTACCTATGAATGAGAAGCATAATCAGTGACCACTTTGTGGGGCAAGGGTCCCTTTGAAAATCAGATGAAAGCCACTACGGAAGAGTGCATATGCCCCACAACTTTTGGGAACTGAGGGCCCTTTGAGGTGCATCCAGAAGTCTCTTAATGTCTGTGGAGTCCAGCTCAGGAACCCTTGTGATAAGGGAAAAGGGAAGCAGAAGATGTCAGAAAAGAAAGAATTTTTAATGGAAACAGATTTAAAAACTGCATTGTCAGTACAGCCTACACACTCTGAATTTGTTGCCTTGAACATAACAAGCTTACATAAACAGGCTTCCATTACCTTATATGATAAATGTTCTTGTTTGTAATGTGCACGTGAAAATGGACAACTCATTTGAACATTCTGCAGGTAGATGTTGTTTTCCTACCATAAAAGCCAAGACATCACATAGCTTAAAACAGTATACTGAGAAGTCGACATGATAAAATAGCATCACTTCCTTTTCCTTTACTACTCAGGTATTTTTCCCTTTGCAGGTGGTGTAGGGATGACTTCCATGCTATTACCCAGACTCACTTTACACTACGGCTATAGTCCTCTTAAAGAAATTTGCATCTCATTGGAATATAGTCCTTTGTATGTGTTTTCACTAAATTGATTATTTTATACTCCCTTCCAATGATCCTTAAAAATGCTCATGCACTGAGAATCACCAATGAACAGAGATGGAAGGGAGTTCAGAGATCATCCAACCTGACCTCCTTTACTTTACAGATGGAGAAACTGAGGAGCTGAGAGTTTAAACCCCAGGCACTCAAGAAGTACCTATGAAATGTGAGGCCAGATGGAATTTTCGTTCTGTTCCAAAGTCCTGGCAGGGTGGGTATCTTCAGTGGGCCAGGGAGCCACAGAGGCTTTGCTAGCAGTGAGGGGATGGTCACCGTGAAGGAAGGGTGCTCTGGTCCAGGATGGAGGTAGGACCCACCTGTGCCTCTAAGGATAAGCATCACCAACCCAAACCCGATGGGGAGCATCTCTAAGATGAAGTGGAGTCTGAGTGGGGAGGACAGGGGGACAGAAAGGTCCAGAGACTCAGAGACTTGGGGGACAGGGAGAGGATGGTGCAGACCCTCCAGGAAGAGACTCAGGGACCCCCAGCTGTTCCCTGAAGGAGTACTGGTGTGGGTTGAAACGTGACTTGATGGGAAAAGGGGAAAAAAATGTGGTTTAGTCTTAGGCCTCTGTGGATGTTTGGGACCATCTGGGGAGGCGGGGAACTTGGCTGTCAACACGTGTGAAAAGCCTGCCTGAGCACATTTTGGACCACGTACTGTGGGAAGTTATAAAGGAGTAGAAGTCAGGGTCTCCACTTTCCAGCTTCTTAGCCACAGAGGTTGATGTGGTTAGGTGTCAAATTTAGCCACTTAACCTTTCGTACTTTCATTGGCATCTTCAGGCATTTCCTCCTTTTTAGTTGGATGAAAACCTGGGTTGTAATCCAGTTTGGCAGCCATCATCTGGGTAGCTTGAGATAACTGAGTCCTGTGACCTCTTGAGCCTCAGTTCCCTTGCCAGCCAAATGCACCTTCTTCCTGTCCCCAAGAAATTAGAAATGACTTGTTTAAAGAGTTAAATTATAAGTCATATCAGAGGCACAAAAGACCCTGGCTGTCTTCTGAACATGCTTTGACTACAGCCACGTTCAGAGCATGATCACGTGCAAAGACGGGGTTTGTGTTTCTGGAGAATGGACTGAACATTTCGGAAGAAGCAGGGAGGGAGACACAGACACAGCGTCCTCCCGGTGTGGGGAGGGCTCCCAACCTAGAGGCAGGTCCACTGTAGCTGCCAGCAATGCTTTTCCATAGAAATGAGTTCACCTGATGTCAGGATGCCTTCAAATTGGAAATGATTCTCACTCTTTTACCTCCAAGGTTGTCAAACAGACTTCTGATTATCAGTTGGCTTCCCAGTGTAATTTGTCTACACGGAGCAAATGTTTGGTCACAGGAAGTAAGTGCTGGTCAACTTGGTGGTCATCTTTTGTTTCAGTTAAAAATTATACATTGGCGTTCTGGTTTCTCTGCTTGGTTTCCTGTGAGTTGCTTGGTGTGAGTCACACACAGCCGCTGACCCCCAATGCCCCTTCCACACCCTGCACCACTGTCTCTTTCTTCCCAGCCGCTGTGTCTCCCATCTTCACTGACCATACACAGGGGCTCAGAGCCAGTTTTAACTCTCAGGAGATGACTGTGGGGCTCAGCTGAGTCCTCAGAGCTGTGTCCTATTGCAGGTTCCTGAAAGTAGGAAGTGTCACCACAACCATAGCCCAAAGGCCTGTTGACACCCAACAATGCTAACTGAATGAATGACTTAATGCCTGGGCACAGGTGGAAAGAGAATAGAGGGTAAAGCTCTGGCATTAGGGTGGGGAAGTTCCTATTTGAAGTTGGTGGAAGGAGTAATATGCCAAGACCGCTGCCTGGTCTCTTTCACTGTCCCTGCATGGTTGTAGGAATGCCAACATGTCTTTGTTTACAAAATGAAGCAGGTGGAGTTGAGATCTTGGAATCATGGAAGGGAAGGTACAATATCATGAAGATTTCCGTGCACACTTTAACATTCAACTCTAAAGTCAATGCAGTTCACGGAGTTTGCATAGATAATCCTAAAACTTATATGCAAGAGTAAAGGACCAAATGGAGAAAATTTTAATAGAAAAAATATGCTGTGAGATTTGCTCTCCAAGCACTGACTTATTAAAAAGCCATTGTCATTAAGACAGTGCAGCATCGAGGCAGGAACAGAAAGCAGATCAATTGGCCAGACTGGCCGAAAGGTCCGCTGGTCTAGGACAGAGGCAGGGTTACGCATCAGTGGGAAACATTTGCTGTTTGGGACACTTGGTTATCCAAATGGGAAAAAAAGTTAAATTAGCTCCTTCCCTCACAGCAAATAAATATGTCAATTCGGACAGATTAAAGATTTATTCACAAAAGTGGAAAGATAGAATACCTTCCAACGTTGGGTAGAAAAGCATCTTAAACAAAACACAACAAGCAAAGGCCGTAAAGGCAACATTCATACATTTGATATGAAAACTATAATTCCTATGTCAGGAAAGATAAAGATGACCATATATTGGGGGAAAGTATTTACAACAGATATAACCAATAAAAAAACAAGTGCTAAGAATATGTATGTAGGAAAACAGGATAGCAGCTCCTCAAAAAGTTAAATATAGAGTTACCATATGAACCAGCAACTCTGTTTCTGTGTATATACCCCACAGCATTGAAGGGAGGGACTCAAATCAATATGTGCCCACCAGTGCTGGCAGCAGCGCTATTCCTGAGAGCCAAAAGGCAGAAACAACCCTACCGTGCCCCAGTGGATGAACGGGCAAAGAAAACGCACAGCATCCATACCACGGAACACTCTCCAGCCTTAAGAAGACAGCACATTCTGGCCGGGCGCCATGGCTCACGCCTGTAATCCCAGCACTTTGGGAGGCCGAGATGGGTGGATCACAAGGTCAGGAGATCGAGACCATCCTGGCTAACACGGTGAAACCCTGTCTCTATTAAAAATACAAATAAATAAATAAATAAATAAATAAATAAATAAGAAAAAGAAAATTAACCAGGCGTGGTGGTGGGCACCTATAGTCCCAGCTACTTGGGAAGCTGAGGCAGGAGAATGGCATGAACCCAGGAGACGGAGGTTGCAGTGAGCTGAGATCGTACCACTGCACTCCAGCCTGGGTGACAGTGCAAGACTCTGTCTCAAAATAAATAAATAACTAACTAAATAAATAAGAGACAGCACATTCTTACACATGCTACAGCACAGATGAACCCTGAAGACATCACGCTAAAGCACAATTATGCACAATTACGCTAAGACAGTGTACATGAAGGAAATATTGTATGATTTCACTTATGTGAGATACTTAGAGTAGTCCAATTCATAGACACGGAAAGTAGAATGGTGGGTTCCAGGAGATGAGGGAGAGAGAAATGGCGAGTGAGCGTTGAATGGGGGCAGAGTTTCAGTTTGAGAAGATGAAAAAGTTCTGGAGGTGGAGAGTGGGGATGGTTGGTCAACCACACCAATGTACTTAATGCCACTGAGCTATATCCTTAAAAATGGTTGAAATGATACATATTATATATTGTGTATATTTTACCATAATGAAAAAATAAATGAAGTACTGACCCATGCTACACCACAGACGAACCTCAAAAACATGCATGCTAGGTGAAAGAAACCAGACACAGGAGATCATACATTGTATGACTCCATTTCTATGCAACGTCCAGAACAGGCAAATTTAGAGGGACAGAAAACAGATGAATGGTGGCCAGGGTCATGGAGGAGCGAGGGGCTCTGGGGCTGAGGGCTAAAGTGTTTCTTTTTGGGCTAATGAAAAAACCCTAAAATTGGTTGTGGTGGTGGACGCACAGCTCTGTGAATGTTGTCAAAGTCACTGGAATGTACACTTAAAGTGGGTGAGTTGTATGGCACGTGAATTATATCTCAATAAAGCTGTTACAAAAAAAGTTAAAAAAAGAATATATAAATAACCCTTTCAAAATTAGGAAAGGCAAACAACAAAGAGAAAACCGGGCAAAGAATAGAGGGGGAAACTTGATAGGCCAGTAAATATATGAGAACAAGTTCAGCCCAGGGAAATGCAAATCAGAGCAATAGCGAGATTCCGTCTCACCCATCAGGCTGGCAGGAATTCAAATCCTTTCATCCCCAGTAACAGGGAAGACGTGAAGCAACACAAACCATTGCGAGTCGCTGTGTGGAGACGTAAATTGGTATAGACTCTTTGGAGAGCAATTTGGCAATATTTGGCAAATGGGGAGAACCACACACTTTCCACTCAGCAATTCTACTTCTAGGGATGCACCCCGGGGACTTTCTCATGCGTGTGTAGAAGTTCTTTGTAAAAAGGTCGATGTGGCACTGTAATATCAAAAACATTGGAAACATCCTAAATGTCCACCTCAGGACATGGATAAATGAATTGTTTATGAAGCAGTAGAACACTACACAGCAGTTAAAATGGACTGCCCGTGTACTGTATTCATATGGATGGATCTTTCAAACAAAACATTGAAAGGCAGGTAGAACACCCCACTTATACAATGTTTATAAAACAGGCAAAACCACATTTACATAATTTATAAACAGGACTTCTTCAGCTCTACCTGTATTCTTCTGTAGATCTTTTTCTTCTCGAAAATGAAAGGTCTGAAGCAAGTGTGTCAAAAGGTTAAGAATGATTAAATCTTACAGATGTTGATATGGTGTTTGTTATATTATTTTATACTTTTCTATATGCTTGAAACAATTCATAATTCAAAGAACATTTTAAAGACCTACATGAGGGGAAGAGCACACACTGGGGCCTGTCAGGGGAGTGAGGCGAGGCAGAGCATTAGGATAAGTACCTAATGCATGTGGGGCTTAATACCTAGGTGATGGGTTGATAGGTGCAGCAAACCACCATGGCACACGTTTACCTATGTAACAAACCGGCACATTCTACACATGTATCCTGGAACTTAAAATTTAAAAAAAAGAAAAACAAAAAACCTATACAGTGCTGTGTATTTGAGGTCACGTGCATGATTTTGGAAAGCTTATATGCTTCCCCATACCTCATGAATGGTGACCCAGTTGGGAAGTCTGCTCAGGTCAGATGGGTCACTGCCTCTGGGGTCTGGAATTAGCCTCTGCAGTTGGTCAGCCAGCAAAGCCTTTCCAAGCGTTCCTGGTGCGAGCCACTTGGGGGCACATCCTGGATCCTGCCCAGCTTTGTGCTTTTGGTCCTAGCATGGCATGTGGGGTAAATGCTTGGGTGGGTGAACCCTCCCGCAAAACACACAGATAAGAAATGTGGATCTCAGCCTGAGGACCTGTATGAAGCTTAGAGGGAGGAAGGTGTCTTAAAACCTTCATGGGCTCTGCCTGGTAGATCCCAAAGTTATCCTTATAAGATGTTTGGCCTCGGCCCACTGTTTCAGACTGAAGTGTAAACCTATGTGTTACAGGACTCACCTTGAAAGGGCCACTCACTCTTTCTTGGAAGATACTTCTTAACTGTGTGTGAGATGATAACCAATCGGAAGGGTGATTAATAACCATCGGGAATTACAAGGAAGCAGCACTCATCAAAACAGCAATGTGAAACTCCGTCTGCACCCCTTTCTTACAAATGGCAATAACTGTATTGAAGGAGGCCAGTGTGAGTTTCCCTGCTAGGGTGGGATGAGATGCTGGGCTTTAGGTGGAAGTGGCAGAAAGAAAGAATACTTCTATTTTGCTGAAGTGGTTCTTTTGTTGGAGTGAGTAAGGGGTAGTTGCTAGTTAACAGAAACAAAGGACGACATAGTAGTACAGAGAGAGCACCTGGGTGTGTGTGCCCGTGTGCATATGTGAAGAGAGACTGTTTCCCCCTTCATACAGAATTATTTGATTTTGCCCACATGTGTATAGGGACATGCTTAATGCACTGTCAATGAACCCGTGACTGTGTCATTTCTGGTCCACCAGAATATATCAGGCATGTTCTCAACCGAGTGCCAAGTACCATGGAAAGCCTGCAGTCAAAGTCTTTGCTTTCTGTTACTCTGGTGAGGAAAGTCAGTAATGATCATAACCTTAGCTGAGATCCAGACAGAAGATGAGCAGTGCTGACGGCGCCTCCCATGGGTTTGCTTAGGCTTTGAGGGATGACTGGGAATGTCTTCAATTTTTTTTTTTTTGAGATAGTATTGCTCTTATCACCCACGCTGGAGTGCAATGGCGTGATCTCGGCTCACTGCAACCTCTGCCCCCACAGGTTCAAGCGATTCTCCTGTCTCAGCCTCCCAAGTAGCTAGGACTACAGGCATGCGCCACCACGCCCAGCTATTTTTTTTATTTTTAGTAGAGACGGGGTTTCACCATGTTGATCAGGCTGGTCTTGAACTCCTGACCTCAGGTGATCCACCCGCCTTGGCCTCCCAAAGTGCTGGGATTACCGGTGTGAGCCACTGGCTGAGAATGTCTTCAATATAATGGAGAAAATCTGAAAACAGTGCCCAATGATAGTGTGGAAGGATGTGATAATATTTTAATATGGACTTTATGCACATATTTGCTTTTATCTGAGTAATTAGGGCTAGCAAAAGGTTTAATGAGTATTGAGCACGTAGTAACAGTGCATGAGCTGAATAGTTGGGCAGCTGGCCTGGATGCACTGGGGCTTTTACTTTTCAGTTCACTGGAAGTCGAGTCTTCTTTCCATAAGGTCTATAGTGCTGAACAATAAGATTGGTTCTAAAATGAAATTAGAATGTCTAAGTGTTCAGCCCAAGTGTACTAGAAAAATCACTTTGGTAGAACATTTACTTTCTCCTGAAATGCTGTTGGGAAAATAGTTGCTTTCAATTGGCCTTGCAGGGTCTTTGAAAATATCCTCAGTGCTGCAAAAGCTTTATTTAAGAATGCTGCAAATTTTCTCCCACCCTCCATTCTTACCAGTGGCGACAGTGAGATATTACAAAATGGAAAGTATAATTTATTTTTAAATTAGTAAAATACTTTGAGTATAATATTTCTTTTTTTTTTTTTTTTTTTTTTT
>NW_016803808.1:522758-540527 GCF_001698545.2 Rhinopithecus bieti | reverse complement strand
TTTTTTTGAGACGGAGTCTTGCTCTGTCACCCAGGCTGGAGTGCAGTGGCCGGATCTCAGCTCACTGCAAGCTCCGCCTCCCGGGTTTACGCCATTCTCCTGCCTCAGCCTCCCGAGTAGCTGGGACCATAGGCGCCCGCCGCCTCGCCCGGCTAGTTTTTTTGTATTATTAGTAGAGATGGGGTTTCACCGTGTTAGCCAGGATGGTCTAGATCTCCTGACCTCGTGATCCGCCCGTCTCGGCCTCCCAAAGTGCTGGGATTACAGGCTTGAGCCACCGCGCCCGGCGAGTATAATATTTCTTTTGTGATATTAGATTAGTCATTTGCCATTATTTTCTATGGCAAAAACGACAATCACTTTTGCACCACCCTAATAATTGACCTCCCCTTTAAAAAACAACCCATCCCCAGGAGAGATGGTTTAGTAGGATTCTTCCTCTTTTTTTTTTTTTTTCACATACAGACAGGGGTCTCCCTATGTTGCCCATGTTGATCTCAAACTCCTGAGCTTAGGCCATCCTCCTGCCTTGGCCTCCCAAAGTGTTGGGATTAAAGGCTTGAGCCACGGCACTAGGCCTGTTTAGTAAGATTCTGGCCCTCGATGATCCCGTGGGGAATTTTTCTCTTCAAGTGTCACATGTCAGATACCTGTTAAATGGTAAGTGGGGGCTGCGGGGCTAAGGGAGGGTGCCCGGCCCGTGTCTGAGTAGGAGGGTCCATTTATACCAGGCCGGGTGCAGTCAGGCTGAGGCGGGCAGGTGGTGGAAACCCCTGCAGGCTGCAGGGTCCGGGCACTGGTCCTTGCTGCTTCCAGTGGTGGAGACAATGTCAGAAGTCCACAGAGAAGTCATAACGTGTGACTGGAATGAAAAATTGGGGTTAAAAATTCAGAGCCGTGTCTTTAGTTCATTCTTTGATCCCAGCAGTTAACATTAATTTCTCTTCTAAGTAGGTGATTTGAATGCAGCTTATCAGAGTTTTTTTGGAGTCTCTGTGGTTCTTTTTGTGCAGCTTTCTTTCTTCTTCTTTTTTTTTTTTTTTTTTTTTAACTTTTTTCCCCACTTAGTGCTTAAAAAAGGCACGACTTTGAGAAAATAGTCATCTCTCTGGGATTCATCTCTGCTGAAGTCATCAGAAGCTGCACCCACAATGGAGCAGGAATTGGGGAGCTGGCGGTGGAGGGGGGCTCTGCTTGCCTCAGAGACAGAGTTCCTGCTCCTGGTCCCACAGGGTGGCTGTAATATGACTTGGCCTGCATGCCCTTGGCTATCTTTGCTTGGCCTCCAAACTGGCAGTGTGGCTGCCTGTGTGGGTTTCTCCCTGGCCCCTGGCACAGGCTCTCTCTCTCCTTGTCTGCTGGGACAGGGGCTTCCTAAGAGATGTCTGGTCCTTCGGGTCTGGGACCTGATTGCCCTCGGAGCTCACCTGGGTCTTCTCTCTGGCCTCCTGGACTCTCCAGTTTGCTTATGAGCGTGTGAGGTTTCCGGGCTCCTTTCCTGCAGCCGGCCTTGACTCCCTGTGGTTTCCTGCCTCTCCTCGCTCCCTGATCTCTCTCCCGGGGAACTCGCTCTTCTGGGTGCTGTCCTCCTCCTCCTCCAGCCTCCCAAGTGTGGAGGTCCCGTGGCTCTGTCCTCAGCTGACTCCTTTGCATGCTCTGCATTTCTCCTCTGGATCCCATCCACACTATGTGTCAGTTTTATTTCTATGCAATACTCTTCTCCCTCCTTCCTGACTGGCAGCCCACAATTCTGTTTCCCACTGGATTTTTCCATCGAGATGCCCTGTCAGCCCCAGAGCCCCTGACCCCTTGCCACCATCACACCCCCCATCCCGCGAGTCCCGTGAGGCTTTCCTTTCTCCTTCTCTGACGTCTGCTCCATTCTATACTTCCCTCTACCTGCTGTCTCACCAGCTTCACGCTTCGCAGGGGCTTCAAAGCTGCTCCCCGATTTCCATCTCCACCCCCTCCAATTTATCCTGACTGTAGCAGCTTTCATAGTGTCTCCCAAAGAGCCCCCCACCTCCCTGCATGGCTTTTGAGTAGGTTAAGAGATGAAACATTGAGTAAAGATGGAGGTGTCTTTGTTCCTGACAGACATCACATTGGCAGATATGACTTTGCATGCAGTGGCTAAGTGCTTGGCTGTGCTCACCTCAGTTTAAGTGACTTAGCCATCCAGTCTTTGCGGCAGTAACCCAGAGCAGGTGTCTGCCACTGGAGGGCTGGTCCAAGGATGACTTCCTGGAGCAGGGTGATAACAGGCCAGAGCAGCAGCAGAGAACTCCTATTTTTCACCAACAGGCTCACTCCAGAGAGGAAAAAGAAGACCAGAGCTGAACCAAGCTTGCCCAGTCATGCATTCCAAAATACCAACTGGACGGGCACTCTCTGTTCCTAGGTGGGCGGTAGGAAAGGCTACTGAAAGGAAGCATCCAGAGAGGGAAGAAGCATTTCTCCTCCTAGGAGAACCAACCAACCTTGTAAAGTCTGCATGCTGACCCTGATCTCCTGCTCAGATACATTCAAGCCCTCCATTTTTGTGCCCCCAGTTTTATTCTCCCAAAGAGAATAGTCTCCCAAGCTCCATTTTTGTCTAGATTAGCCAAAGGTCAATACCATTTGTCTTGTGCTTTTCCTCCTTTGTCTATATTTAAATTGGAGTCATTGAAAGTTTACAGAGACTTCAAGTTCAAGTTCAACTACCATAACAATCACTGCAGTAGCAATTCTCGATCTCAAGCTCCCAAGCTCCCACTGTGGGCCAAAGCAGGACGCTAGATGCTTTAGAAGTGCACTTTTGTTTAATTCTCAAGTATAGAAAACCCAGGCTGCCTGACTTCAGCAGTAGGGAATTTATTGGGTCATGTAATTAAATAGTTTTTTAGACCCAGCTCCCTCTATCCAGGCTCAAAGAAGGTTACCATAAGTGGTATCTATCTCTCCACTGCTCTCCATACTTGGTCCATGGACCCATTTTCAGGTCCCATGTAGTTCTAGTATTGCACACAACAGTGACAAGCCCCTCATCCTCTGTAAACCATACACAGTGGTGACAAGCTCAGCGTGCTGTCTAGAAGGGCACACAGCAGTGATGGCCCCAATGTCCTCTGTGGGGGTGGCACACAGTACTGGTGACTCCCACGTCCTCTAACGGAGGATGCACAGTAGTGAGAACACCTTGTTCTCTCATTCTTATCCTCAGAGAAGGAGCAGGTTGTCTTTCCTCACTATCAAACAGGACTGGCTTTGTCTAATAGACCCTGGTGAGCCTGGCCTGGGCCCTCTGCCCATCCACAGACCCACTGCTGTCACTGGGAGGTTCAATGTACCAGTTAGTTTAGCTCCAACCCCAGGTTACTTGGTGAGTAATTCACAAGGGAAGGGCCATTTCTTCAGAGGCAACTGGAGGCCCTGTTTGCTGTAAGAAGAAGTGGTGCCAGGTGGGGGGCGGGGTGGGGGGTGTATGGAGGAGTAGTATAAGCACCAATCACTGCAGCACCTCTAATGTGCCCTTGCACTTCCTCGGGGGAGCTTGCTTCAGTACAGGGTCTCACCCAGCAGGCCTGGAGTAGGGCCTCCCACCCACTGGAGATCCAGGTTTGTCACAAGCTCCCAGGTGATGCCCGCGACCCAGACCACACTTCCAGGAGCAAAGCACTCCAGTGCCCAAGGCCATACAATTAGCAGACGACAGAGCTGGGACTTGAACCCAGTCTGATTGATTCTACAGTCTGGGTGCCTCCTACCACTGCCTGCATCTCTGTGAACACTGCCCAGGTCTCCCTGAGGGAAGTGCTCCTTTTCCTCAGAGCCCCATTGGCATCCCGTATGTCTTTTACAGTGCCAGTGTTCCATGTCTCAGTGTAGTTATTTGGGTAGGCTGTACAATGCACTGCAAGTATTACTGTTGCTCACTTTTTTTCCCTTGAACTTCTCAACTAGAATCCTATGAGAAGGTGGGACTGTTTTCCAGAATGTTGCTTTAATGAGGTCAGGGTAAAATCCCTTCCACTGCTTCTGGTAACCATCTTGCCAGCCAACTATTCTGCAGATTCCTCTCTCTGGTCACAAAGGAACTGTCTTAGGGACCAACCATGGATGGAGAGATCTAATCACGCACTGGTAAGGACATTTTATCTCCTCCTAGTGCTCAGCCCTATCCCTGGTACACTTGAGCAGGATCCAGACAAAGAAAAAGGCATGAAGAGATTGGCCCTGCGCACCACAATCCACGTAGGGAGAGCAGAATAACCCACATGAAACCGTGGTGAACAAGATGAGACAGCCTGATAATTGCATGCTAATTTGAAGGACTAGAAGTGATGCTGGATTCAGAGGCAGAAGAGATTCAAGAGAGCTGGAATAGGCAAGAAAGATTCCACAGAGGAGGGACCTGAATTGAGTTTTGAGAGGGGGACAGGATTTGGAGGGGGCAGAGGTCATTTTAGGCCAAGGAAACAACTCAGACACTGCCTTCTTCATGTCTAAAAGACAGAACACCTCTGTGGCACTGTTTGTGTTGGGCACACTGACGACATGACAGGTAACCTCCAAAGCTGCCAAAATGACTTGATATTTATTCAGACTCTAAAATAAATTGGCCTATTACATCAGTTGTAAGGAATCATATTTGGACAGTGACTAGATTTGAAGGATCTAGTTATTTTGCTGTTAAAGAAATCTCAGCATTCATTTCCTCTACCTTTAGTGGAAGAGGATCCGCCCATCGATAATATGCACAGGCCTTGGCTGGATGCTGGGGAACATGGGGCAGCCGGGGTGGAGGGAACTAAAAGGGAGTGTTAAGATACAGAGATGCATGGATTTGGGGGACCTGTCAACAGCAGGGAGAGATATCCTCCATTCCCCAAATGTTGGCGTGTGAGGAAGGTCTAGGCTATTTTACAGTAACTGGGAACTTTTGCAGGGTTTAAAGGAAGAAAGTTGGAAACTTTGAGAGAAAGAAGGAGGTCATTGCTGACACCAAAGTTGGGGTACACGGAATGGTGTTGGGGAACGGCACAGGATTGAGACATGAGGCCATCAGCAGAGGGTATGACCTAGAGGGAGGTTTCCCTGCTGGCACTGACTGGGTCAACTTCTCCATGGAGTTCTCAATGGTCTGGGTGAAATAAGAAAGAGTATGGTATGGTTTCTTCCTAAATGCAGTCAGCTTACAGCCTTTTATTTTTGAAAATTGCTGTTTCTTTTATGAAATGATGGGGATGGGGGGTACCTCAAAAATAGCCTTCCTTGACAAAATTAAAAGTTAGAAACTCCATGCAGCCCTCAGATTAAAATAAATAAATAAATAAGTGATCTATACAATCTAAAAGCCAGGGAACCAACTGATGGCCCAAGAACACAGAGAGAAAAGGACGGACAGGAAGGGGCCAATTGGCAGTAACCTTGTTTATTATTTATTTATGTATTCACTCATTCATTCATTCACTCAGCAAACACCCACTGGCCTGGAAGTCTTGTTTAATTTGAGCTACTGCAGACTTCTGTGGAGACTGGGGCAAGCAGTGCTGGTCTTTGGGAAGGTGAATCTTAGGGTGTATTTGTGCTGGTCTTAGAGGAGAAGGCAGAGTCAATGCCCCGTGAGACCCTCCTGGAGCCTGGTTTGTGTTGATCAGAGGGGTCTGCCTTCACGGGTCTGGCCCCCAGGATAAGCAGGGGGAAGAGGGAGGAGGAGAACCAGGAACCAGAACAAATCTTTTAGCCCCTAGGGAACATCCAGATTGAAGAGGTGTACGGGAGAATCACACCAGAGGCTCTTTGAGTGAATTTGGGTCCAACAGTGAATATTGACTGAACACTTAGCCTGATCAGGACGCAGCACTGGATACAGCCTAGGTTACTGAATAACCACACTTATCTCATCACAACAAGTAGTGTTTAAAGGGCCAAATGAAATCAAGAAGTGGTCCAAAGTCACTACTTTCTATTTTCAATTGCTTTGGGGCATCAGTTATTGAGAAGGATGCCTGGGTGAATTTGGAGTGTCAGATACACTTGTGTGCATGTATGCAGAGTGGTGGCGGGAAACCTGTATGACCAGCCTGGGAAGGATGTGGTGTTCCTAACACGGAAGGGGCCACTAGGATTATGAGAGCCAAGTCGATGTCTAGGGACCCATTCTGGCTTTTGAAAATTCCACTTGCATGACTGATGTGGTTATGCCAGGGATGCCAATTATTGTGCAACTCATTGCAAAATTCTGCCTGGTCAAGTCAGTGCGGCTCAGGTGGTGAGGGGCATGGGATTTAATGCCCAAATGTTTAAGACCTAGGGGCCTGAGTTTGAGTCCTGACATCATTTCAGAGCTGGGACTCCATTACAACAGCTTACAGAAGCAGGTCTGGTCACAGACTGGCTCCGGCCCAAGTGGGGTGCGGGGTCTGGGCTAGTGTTCTGCTTGTTTCTGGCTGGCAGTTGTGAGAACATGAGCATCAGACATTCACACTCCCCGTCTTCTGTGCATGGGAGTGGCAGTGTGAGGAAGGTGGTTATTCTCATTTCAGTATGAAATATACTCTGAACACAAAAACAATCTACAAAACAAGAGGTGTGGGCAGGCCAAATGCACGTTAGTCTCAAACATGACCCCATTAGAACAGCCACCCTACTCCCACCTGCAGTAGGAAGCCTGGAGAAAGGAAAAAAAAATGACTTAAATCTTCTCTCCAGCCCTTCAACTTGCTGGCACATCACATTTAAAATGCATTCCTTCTCTCAGCTGGAAATTAGGATTTTCAGGTAACACATGAAAAATCAGTAAGAAAATAAATACTGCAATAGTGGGGCTAGGATCCCCGGCTGTTCACAGAAATGTTATAGAAACTAGGCAGAAAATGAAGTATTTTCCTGTGTTGTAATGCAGCACTTAATTTTTATGCTGATTATATATTTATTATTCAATATTATTTAACACCTGTGAAATTGACTAGACTTGGTAAGACGGCAGACTGTGGGATCGGGGTGGGGGTGAGAATCCTTTACAAGTCTTAAATGGAATTAAACCTGCGTGCTTATATTAACAAGGTAACAAGAAAAAAACCGGTCTAAACAGAAAACGGCCGGAAACCCAATGAGGTCCTAAATATAGTAAGTAGGCAATAAAGGATAAATGTTTCTAGCAAGTAAAAGCCAAGAAGTAAATACCAGGTAGGCTGCACCTGCCTTCCTTATCTAACCTTTTAAGAATGCTATCGCTGGTTCCTGTTTGTCCACACCTCCAGCTGAGGGGGGAGGTGTTCCTGGGGGCAGATTGTGTTTGCAGTCGCATCTCTCCACGTCGCCTGCCTTCGCTGGCTCCGGCCTGGGCCTGGATGTCTTATCTCACTTTATGGGTTCACCTACCATGGGGAGGAAGGCTAGCAAACGCGGGCTCAGGATGCGCCCTGGCGCTTCTTCGTTTATGTTTTTAATCAATTTCAGCACGTAAAGGAGAACTTCCTCATTTCTCAACACTTCTGTTTCCTGAAAGGCTGAAAAAAGTATGTATGTATGTATGTTCCTAAATACGTATTCAGTAAAACTGGTAAGAAACAAAGACGGGGTCGCCTGGCTGCTGTGCAGACCTACACAGTGGGCTCAGCCCTCCCTGCCCTCCCCGCCCCCGCGCCGACCTCCTCTGCACCCTCCATTACTCCTGCGCCCACGCCTGGTCCTCCGCATCGGGCCCAGGGCGCATAGAAGCCCGCGGCGCGGCGGTGTTTCGGGTGGTGGTGGGGTGGGGAGTAGAGAGAGGGGAGGGCATTCAGCGGCGCGGCAGGTGCTGCCTTCATCCGAGGCAGGTGCGGGCGGGAGACAGCCTCCGCCCCACCCTGCTCCTTAACCCTGAGCCCCAACCCCTTTACCCCGCCCGGGAGCGGCCTCCACGCCCGCCGGGCGCGTCCGGGCTGCGCCCTGACAGGAGCCGGGTGCAGCCACCTCCAACCCCCTAGGCGGCCGGGCAGGTGCAGGTGCGGGGCTGCGCTCCACCCGGCCCAGGGCTGTTGACGCAGGTGACCCGGGTCTAAGAATCCCATCGGTCCAGACCCAGCATTCTAGGGCCCTGGGGACTGGAGTTCTTGGAAACCTCGTCAGCTGAGAGAACTCAGTTTCCCCTCTGGAATGGTTTCAGACAGCGCGGCCCCAGACCAGGGAAGCCAGAGACTAGGCGTTCCTCCAACCCCTCGCAGTGGACGAGGCTGCAGTCGGGGCCGAACTAGCCCTGACGCCTTCCCTTCCAGGTGCTCTCGGCGGGCACCACCGCCTGCGGTCTGCGTGATTCTTGTCCAGGTCTATGGAGGGTCACAAAGCACCTCTTGTCATACAGTTTTTTAAGCGCCCCTATTCTCCCTTGGCTTAGCAGGCAACTTGCCCATTGCCCATCTCCAAATTAGGTCGCCAAAATGAGCTGTGAAATAGCGGATGATGGAGGTTGCAGCCTTGGGTAAGAGCGCTCAGCTGGGTTTGTGAACAACGTGGTTGAGGCTTCTGCAGTGGGGCCTTAAGCTCTGGCCAGAGTCAGCGCTTTGGAAGAGCCCACAGGGAATCTCAGGGATCTGCTACCTTACAGAGAAAACCGGCCTTATCCAGCCCCCTCTGCAGCACCCCCAGGCCCTCTCCCGCTTGGTGTGGCTGCAGGCCTGGGTGGGGTGGGGTGGGGTGGCGGTGGGAGCATTGCTGATGCTGTCTGTGCCGGCAGGGAGAAGCCTGGCTTTGGGTTAATGCTGCAGACAGGCCTGCGTGCGGGAGCCTTTGAAGGGCTTGCCGAGTTGGAAGCGGGAGGGTGGTTTAGTTTCGGAGAGCAGACTGCTTTCATTTTCTTGGTTGCCTTCTTCATCAAGACACTTCATTCTTTGACGTTTCCTGCCCAGAACCCTTTGAAGAAAGTCCTTTTTTGCTGAGTGTGCACTGTGCTCTAGTAAGGCCCGTTGTGAGAATCCCTTCTGTTGCCTGGCCCTGTGCTAAAAGGTGAATAGGTGAGGCTGGGGTGCCTCCCTGCCTGCTGTCCCCTACCAGCGAGATCTGCAGAACCAGGGGAACCGGTGCTAGGGGCAGGACAGTGTCAGTGTCGAATGGCCTCTGAGATGGCAGCCTCTCCTCCGTGTGCCATTGCACTGTCGGAAAGAGCCTGTCCTAGTTTCAAAGAACTTGGGAAAAAAAATATTCGAAGCATCCTCAGAAGACAGGCGCTGTTGCCTAAGCATCTCTGTTAGTCAGTTGCCCCTGACTTCTAGATCTGAGCACAACCCAGTGTCTCAGCACTGTGGTCAACATGAAGAGGGCCTTCCAAGGGGGCCATGTCGGTTACGTGGTATTTAGTATCTGGGTCAAGATGAAAGAAAAAAAAAATCACCAAAAAAGTTTTTCTGTTAGAAGGTTTCTCACCAGTAATTCTCCAAGACATACTTTCTGGTGTTTAACGAAGATGTTGAACTCTTCGCTGACGATCGACATGGGGAAGATTCCCACTGAGCTCATGAAATCTTGTCAACTGCTTTGGTTGGCCATGTCTGCTCTGATCTTGGACAGCATCATTTCCCTTTCTTTGTGTGTTTTCCAAACGGGAGGCGGAGGCAGGCGCAGGGCTATCTCCCCAGCCTGGTGCTTTTCCTGTGTCTGTGTGAGTGGGGTGTCATTGCGGGGAGCCGGCAATATCTCGTCTACTCTGGTCACAGCTTACAGGCTTTGAGTGTGGTGGAGGCCAGGCAAGGCAGTCAGCAGCCAGGCCAGGACCCAGCCAGGGCCTCCTTAGGTTACACTTTGCAGGGAATGTCCAGGGGAACCCCTTTAAGGAGTGCTGGGCTACTGCGGGCCTTCCCTGGGGAATGGCCCTAAGCCAGCCACTAGAGCCACTGGCTTTCCTGGTCTCTGTAAAGGAGGGGCCCCTCTTCCTGCTGCAGTGGCCCCACCCACCCAGGTGAGGACGCTCTGTGGTGCCTGGGTGTCTCAAGGCTGGGCAACAGGTGAATGGAGGAAAGAGAAGAGCGAATCTCATGATCCACTGGGTGTGCGGCGGTGAGATGCTGCTGTTTTGGAAAGAGTTGTGGCTTTCGGCAGATTTTTATAGCATTTATATAACAGCTGTTATGCTTCTGCAAATCCTCTCCCTTCACTTTGGAACTCTGTCATCCTTGGCCTGCCACCCAGGGCTGTCTTGCTGCACCTCCTGAATATTTGTGTTCAAAAACATGGACTCGGGAGCTGGACCGTCCAGGCTGGAACCAGGCTTTGCCAATCGTTAGTTGTAGGACTTAAGTCTTGGTTTCCTCTTTTGCCAATTGAGGATAATAACAGTTTCAACTTCACAGGGTGGGTGTGAGGGTTGAATGAGTGAATGTAAGTGAAGCACTTACAATGGGGCCTGGGAGGCACAGCCCACATGGTGAGGGCCTGCGGCAGTCGTTTCACTGCTGTGTTGTTTAGGCTGAGCCATGGATCTTAATCCAGCTAATGGTATGTGACTTGGAACTTACTTATTTTTTAAAAAAGAGACAGTGAGGGAGAAAATATAATTGACCTGTTTCACTACGAGACTGACTGGACACCCTTTGCTACGGGATGCTCTGGGGTTCCCATTTCTTAGTGGATTCACATTGGGATAACTAATTAACTTCATGGGAGCTTCCAGGTCTTTCGACAGCTTGGGGTGGTGAAATTTTGGCTGTGTTTTAGAAGAAACTGGATCTGAACATCGGTATCATAAACTTTACCCTGGCAAGGGTGGCACTGAAGAGCAACCTATTCCTAAAGGTGTTGGTCTGGGTCTAGTCAGTGCTAGCTCCAAGTTCATATAAAATGCAGCTTTAGGAGATTATCAGTCAACACACCTCCAGTTCTTTGAACGTAAAACAAGAGAAAGTATGGCGGTTGTATCAGTTTCCATGCGTATCTGAGTGTAGCATGACCCGTCAAAGGAAAATCTCTGGAATACGCAAAGGAAGCCAAGGACTGGGCGGAGGCATTCTGTGTGCTTCTGACGAGTGAGTGCCGTGCAGCGGGTCAGGCTGGGATGTCTCCAGCAGGAAGCGCGTATGCGGCCCGCCAGGCTGCACCTGTTCTCACTTGGAATGCCCTTGCATTCTCAGGTGCAAGTCCTGGAGATGTTTTCTGAAATTCTTTCTCCTCCACGAATCCCTTTATGGCAATAATTCTGAACTGAGAGCTCTGGGGGATGGGCGTGGGAACCTGTGAGTCACTGGAGCACATGCTGACTCAGTGCAGCCATAGGGAAGGGCGATGGGCGATGGAGACCCCTGGTCTGCACAGCGTGTATCATGGGCTGCGGCTCACAGCAACTGCCGCATTCATAGTCTTGGGGAGACAAAGTGGTCTGAGTTGTTTTTCTAGAAACGGGAACAGGCCTGAGTCATTTATGCCTTTGCCAAATCGCTTTCGTTAGCAATTGTTCACATTTTCCAGGTAATCTTATAAATATAGGCTTCTCTCAAACACATCTTTCCCCACATGGCCTGTTTTGTGACCAAAATTATGACCCAGTGTCTCTTCATTAATACCATGCCAGCTGGTAAGCCCAGAAAGATGCCAGATTGAAATTTCACAATTCTTTTAAAGGATGTGAGCAGTGACAGAGGAGAAAGATCTCAACAATGGCTGCTATTTATCCTGCAACAATCACACACATGCACCTTGCTCATGACGTTCCTCCCCTAAATGCAATCTTTATGAGAACACTGAAAAGTAGATTTTTGCTTTCTGCCTTGTCCAGATAAGGACCACATGGCTGAGAGAGAAGTCAGCTTGTGGTGGACCTCAGGGTAAAACGCTGCTGCCGTACCATTAGCTGGCTGCATTCTGTCCCTTCTCGGGCAGTGGCCGGTCCTAATTCGCCAGTGTCTCTTGCTTGTGGCAATCTCCCCTGCGGGACTGACATTTGGAGACTGACTGGGTATGGGGTTGAAGGTGTGGCCAAGGAACAAGCAATGCCATCCACCCACCAAAGTGCTGCCACTTTGATCTTGGTGAGGTCGAGTCTATTTCAATCATTCCTCATGATCTCTTTCTCCTGGATTCCCTGCTATCCCATAGCCCTCTCCCCACTTTGGAGAGCGAAGCATTCATTGCCACAGGGAAGACGTAAGGAAGCAGCACAGGGAACTCCAACCTGGCTTTTGAATTTCAGAAGAACTCAGGGTGTGAGCAATACATTTGGAAGAATGCTAGCACAGAGTCAGTTTTTGTTCCTTGTTGCTCTGAGATTAAATAAAGATTCTAGAGATGGGAGAAGGGGAGAAAAGTTCTGAGAAGGTGTCTGAGGCTCTGTCTTCAGGCACAGACCCCGGCGAGTGCTGAACCCTCTGTTGGAGGGGGTGATGGAGGGTTCCCACTGAAACCCTAGACTTGCTTGAGGATTCCAAGGGGACAGAAACACTGTGTCACTGCTCAAGTTCCCTGGATAGGGCCTGGGAAAGGAGCCTTAATTCAGTCTCCCAGGTGGCAGCAGGTGGAATTGTTTCACTGGTGGTTCAGGTGGACAGGCTTGGAGCAATCCTTCATATCACAGGTTCTTCCTTGTGCCTTCTCTCACCCACCTGCGGACAAGCCACAGGGCAGATTGGTGACTTGTCCCCAGGGAGGCCTGGGGGCTGCAACACCTGAAGAGGGGCCATAACGGGGACAGGAGCATGTAGCAGTTAATGGCATGAGCTAGACCCCTGAGACCTGATGGAATGAGAACATTTTTGTGGATACCAAAAATATATCCACTGATAGATGATAGTGACCAAGGGCCGGGACCACAGATGTTCCCTCTATGCCTTCCCACTGCGTCCCCGCCTTGTCTTGGCACCAGGTGCTCTGGGAGCTTCCATGCAGCCCTCTAAAGGACTAAAGACTCTGAGATGAAATTGGTCATCGTGAAAATAGATAAACCATTTTTCTCCTACAAATCTGGAGGCCAAGATTTGCAACCAATGTCTGAGTTAACCACCAATGGGTTTGCTGTCATTGTGGCATTGGGAATTAGAGGTCTTGGTCACGGGAGGCATTTTAGGTCAACCTTTTGAGATGATGGTGCAAAGCTGTGGGTTGGCAGTTAAGCACCCGAGGGTTTCAGTTCTGTCTCTGACCTTTACTCAAAGCACAACCTTAGCCATGGATCTGCCTCTCTGGGCCTCAGTTTCCCCATTTATAAATTAATATTGGGTCAATTATCTCTAATATCTCTTACAGTTCCAATTTTGTGGGATCATAAAATTAAAATCAGATCCCAAATTCCTTTGAAATAGAGAAAGGCAAACACACCGCAAGCCCCAGGCCCCTTGTTGATGTGACTGACCCTCCCACGGTCCTTTCATTTAATTTATATCCCATTTTGTGTTGACTTTTTATTCAGTTCCTTCAAGTATGTGGACATGGTGACTTTGTCCCATCCTGTCCCGAGTCTCCATGGTGGCATTTCTCCTAGGTGACTGTCTGGGAGCTCTTGATATTCATGTTGATCTTGTTCTCCAGTGTCCTGCATTTGGTCTTAAAATAGGCACATGCTTTATGATGTGCTGACCTTCTGATGTGAAGAAATCCCCACTGTCAATGATGTTTTATAAGTATCGCGCACTAACTGATTGCGCCACTGGAGCCACATGTCAATGATGTTTACAAAGGAAGCTCCAGGAAGATCACAGTGCTCTTGACCCTGGTGACAGCCAGTAAGCACGTGGCCTTCCTGGTGTGGCTATGTGTGGCTGGATATGAGCTTTGTACTTTTAAAAGAACCATGGAACCAGCCAGACCAAAACCAAGAGTCTTTGGTACACATGTCACCCCCAAACAAAGAAACATATTTAAATCAGAAGATGCACAAATCCTGATATTCCCTATTTTCAGTAATGTCCTAATTTAGGGGTCCCCAACCCCGGGCTAGTGACTGGTATGAGTCCGTGGGCTGTTAGGAACCGGGCCATGCAGCAGGAGTGAGTGGTGGATGAGCGAACATTCCCTGAGCTCCACCTCTTCTCACATCAGCATGGCATTAGATTCTCACAGGAGCACAAACCCTATTGTGAACTGCACATGCGAGGGATCTAGGTTGCCTGCTCCTTATGAGAATCTAACGCCTGATGATCTGTCACTGTCTTCCATCACTCCCATATGGGACTGTCTACTTGCAAGAAAACAAGCTCAGGGCTCCCACTGATTCTACATTATGAGTATGTAATCATAGTAGAAATGAAGTGTAAAATAAATGTAATGTGCTTGAATCATCCCAAAACCATCCCCCTCACCTTGGTCTGTGAAATATTATCTTCCACAAAACTGGTATCTAGTGCCAAAGAGGATGGGGACCATTAACCTAATTGTTGAATATATATATTTATTTAGTTCCAAGGAATGACTGAATAAAGACACAAAGAGAATTAGGTAATACCTACCTATTGTGGGCATCTCTCTATACCTGTGTTATACACTGATAATAAATAAGAGTTCAGTGACACAAAAAGAGACTCTGTGCAAATGGCAGTACTTCTTGTGATGGGGACAGCTGTCTTCCCTGCCCTTTGCAGCATGAGAGGCCCCTCTTGGTACTCCCTGTGACCCTCAGCTCACTTCTTGCGTGGCATAGGCATGCTTTCCTGTGTTGACTTGTCTGCTTTCCACACCAGATTGTGAACTCCTTTGAGGCAGGGACTGTCTTGTTCATCATTGTAGTACCAGTGCCAAACAAAGAGTGGAGTGGAGGAAGGTTAGATGGATGGGTGGGTGGGCGATGAGTGAGGAGCAGAAAATATGAGTAGAGGTATGGGCAGAAAAGAGTGACATTGTTGGGCACAATGAATTAATATCCAGTAGAAATGCATGAGGTTGAAGTGATGGGTGGGAAATAATCCGTAGAGTGAAAATACTGCCGTTAGCAAGGACTGTTGACTTGCGCACAAGCTCAAGGACAGTAAAGATAATTCATTATGGAAACCATATGTTTGTCCATGATGATGTAAGACATGTTTCTCCAGTTACCAACTAGATCAATGAAATAGTGTAGGTAGTCATGCTTGGTTCATTTAAAATAGATGATCACTTGTAGGAAGGATGTCTAATTCGAAACTGTTGTGCTTGTTTCAAAAATACCAAACGTATTATCTTATAGCAGTGGTTCTCAAACTTGATTATACATTAGAATCACCTGGGAAGCTTAAACAACTTTCCTGATGCTGAGACTGTACCTAGACATTGTCGTAAACCCTTTTGGGTTGGGACCCAGGCATCAATAGCTTGTCAAGCTCCCCAGGTAATTCCAGTGTGCTCCCTGTGGCATCTTACCTGGGCTATAACACATGTAAGGAAACTGAACACTATAAATTGCAAGAAGGAATTGGTCCCAATAGATCAATAATTTGGCTTGGTGCTTTAAAAATGGATATTTTGAAACAGTATCTTCAATAAATAATAGTTTAAGAACTCATACACTCTAAAATAGAGTAAAATGCTGTGCAAGTCAATTTTATTGCTTTGAATTCATTATTAAGTAAAACCGTTGTTTCTTACCCAACTGAATTGAATTTCATGCCCTCATCGAGGTTCCTCCATTAGGAAGGTAAAGGCTTTCATAGCACAGGACAGGGGTGAACGTGCCACTCATATTGGAAGCCAGCTTCTCAGATGCCACAGGTGCGGCAGGCCGAATCTTTTAATACCACTTCCACCCCTGGGAATTAAATTCATTCTCAGTGAAAAAGGATTCATAAATCCTGGCCCTGCCTTCCAAACAGTAGCATGATTTCGCCAGGGTGATAAATTGCTCCTATCAAAGCAGACATCGAGTCTCCCAGGGAAATAACGGGTTCCAACAGAACAAAGTGTAACATCTTAAGCGCTTACGAATGGGGACGAGAGGTGAAAAATCAAGTCTTGGGAAATCAGTGACTATTTTTTTTTTTAGATCCCTTTCAACCTCTCTTTAATTGTAAGAGGTACAGAAGAGCAGATGAAATGGATAATGTGATTAACTTTAAATGAAAAAAATCCATCATAAAAATGTCCCCCAGAGCATGTTTGTTGGAGAGGGTGGGACTGGGCTGGGTTGGGTGCTTGCTGGCAGGGTGTTTGGGGTTATCTTTTATGGTCTCCCTGGCAAGCTGTGGGCAGGTGGTGAAGTGAGCTGTCAGTGGAGGTGATTCACAGAGGCCTGAGAGGCACTCCCGCTCTGAGATCCCTCCTGCTAACCGCCCTGATTACCTGGAATTCTCTCCTGAGGAGGGATGAAGTCAGAGAGGCCCTGGGGGTGACAATGAAAATGTTACCTGGACAGAAAAAAACCCAAAAAATACCCCCCCAAAACACCATTAAACCGTTTTCAGCTATTAGCAATGAATCTTAAATCATTCTCCCAAATAACCAGCTGGCCTGGAAGTTGGCCTAGTAATAAGTGAAAGAATGGGAGTCCATTCTGGCCACTTCTCCTTTCCTGCTTTCTTCGCGTGCACCTTTTCCTGCACAGACCTTAGGTTTTACCAGATAAGGATGGTAGCTTCTTCCCCAACTCAAAGTGTGTTTTCAGTTTCAAGGCTGTTTGCTTGGTCTGGAACTGTTACTGGAAAGGGGTCCTGATCTAGACCGCAGGAGAAGTTTCTTGGATCCTATGCAAGAAATAGTTTGGGGCGAGTCCACAGAGTAAAGTGAAAGCAGTTTATCAGAGAAGCAAAGAAATAAAAGAATGGAGTACCCTAGACAGAGTAGCCCTGAGGGCTGCTGGTTGGTGATTTTAATGGTTATTTCTTGATCATATGGGAAACAATGGATTATTGGTGAGTTTTCCTGGAAAGAGGTGGGGATTTCCTGGAACTGAGGGTTTCTCTTCCTTTTGGACCATATAGGGTAACTTCCAGACATTGCCATGGCATTTATAAATGGTCATGGCAGTGGTGGGAGTGTCTTTTAGCACATAGAGGTTTATAATAGTGTATAATGAGCATTGAGGATGACTGTCTTGGTTTTGGTGGGTTTTGGCCAGCTTCTTTACTGCATCCTGTTTTATCAGTGGGGTCTTTGTGACTTGTGTCTCGTGCCACCCTCCTGTCTCATCCTGTGACTTCGAATGCCTAACCTCTTGGGAATGCAGCCCAGCAGGTCTCAGCCTCATTTTACCCAGCCTCTATTCAAGATGGAGTCACTCTGGTTCAAACGCTTCTGACAGAACTCACTTGAACTCACCTGCTGGAACCTGATTTTGCTATTTTCTTGCTAGGAAGCTTTCTCAGATATGCCTAGGAGACTCACTGCTGCTTTCAGAGCTGTTCGCTTGTCTTCTAATGCTTATGGGAGCACAGGTGACTCGTATTCATATGTGTACTCATTCAACAAATATTTACTGCCATCCTACCATGTTCCAGGCACTATGCCACATATCTGGGACAAAAGGAGAGAGCCAAGATCTAGTCCTTGGAGATGCCCAGATGACTATGCCTGGAGTCTAATTCCAATGACATTGTGAGGCTGCGAGGACCCCTGGGCTCTGCGAGTCCTTCTCTGCAGGGTCCAGTGGGGGCGGTGCTCCGTTCTGGATGCTCTGGTTCTTCATCAGTAGAGTGATGAGGTTGGAGTAGATGGTACTTAAAGTGTCTTCCGGTTCTGAAATTCTGTGAACTGCAGTCATCTAAAGGAGGAATTTTTAAAGAAAATATCAGTTATCTCTTAATTAGTTACAGTAAAACATACACATATTTTAAATCTTAATGATGTAAAAATAATGGCATAGCCAACCAAAAAAACAAACAACCCCATCAAAAAGTGGGCAAAGGATATGAACAGACATTA
>NW_016803808.1:461450-521730 GCF_001698545.2 Rhinopithecus bieti | reverse complement strand
AAAAAAAAAAAAAAAAATGAGCAACCAGCAGCCCTTGGGCTACTCTGCCTATGGAGTTCTTTACATATCCCACCTTTCTTTTATTCCTTTACTTTTAAAATAAACTTGTGTTTGCTTTACTCTATGGACTTGCCTCGAATTTTTTATTGCACGAGATCCAAGCACCCTCTCTTGGGGTCTGGATTGGGACTACTTTCTGGTAACAGTTTTCCAGGCCATGGAGCCCAGGTGTCCTTACTGGATGCACATCCTTCCTGTCTCTGAGCTCTCAGGCATCAGACCAGCCCCCTGTGGCTGACCCTTGTTTTTTTTTTTGAGACAGAGTCTCGCTCTGTCGCCCAGGCTGGAGTGCAGTGGCGTGATCACGGCTCACTGCAAGCTCTGCCTCCCAGGTTCACACCATTCTCCTGCCTGAGCCTCCCGAGTAGCTGGGACTATAGGCGCCCGCCACCATGCCAGGCTAATTTTTTTTTGTATTTTTAGTAGAGATGGGGTTTCACCGTGTTAGCCAGGATGGTCTCGATCTCCTGACCTTGTGATCCACCCACGTTGGCCTCCCAAAGTACTGGGATTACAGGCGTGAGCCACTGAACCCGGCCAATCCATTCTTACTTTCTTTAGATAAATTCTTTGTGGTAGAATCGCAAAGAGAAGGCTTGTGTTAACTTTTGAATATATGCTGCCAAACTGCTCCTTTCCCAACAAGCAGAGGTTGTAAGAATTTAGTACCTCCAAACCCAGCAATGAGCAGCCAAGGGGAACTGATGGAATGCTGAGGAAGAGAAGAAAAGATCAGATGCAGTGAAAGGAGACAGGGAGGTGGGGCGAGGAGGAGCCATTCCCAGCAGCAACCCCCTGGCTGTTGTTCAGCAGGTTGCCTCAGGCTAAAGGGACATTACAGGTCATGGATTTTACCCAGCTATGTCATCTAAAGTTACTGACGTTAAATAAATGCTCACTTTTCGTTTGCTTCAAATTAAAAAAATAATACATGCCTTTATTGTCTTTCTCTGCTAAGCCAAGCCTGAGGCTTGTGCCAGCTCTTTCCATGTAGAAATGTTAGATGAAATTCCAGTGCCATCAAATGAGACCTTTATTCCTCCACCTGCACATTATGACTCTAATAAACACGTTATCAGCTCATGAAAATGATGGCAAACAGGTGACTGAAGGATTTGATAAGTCAGCAGCAAAGATTAACAGTTCTTTTCAGAGAAAGCTGTGAGAGGTTCCCCTATTTAAAACAATTGTGGCATGTGAATTTGCAGCACTTAAATCATTATCGGCAATTAGTCCTTGTCAAAAAGGTTGCAGCTGGCTTCAATTACAGGTAAGAATTTTATAATTTAAACTTAGTAGTATGTCTGATAAGTAGGACTTGGAAGAACACCCTCAGGGAGATTTGCAATTTGAGAAAAACTTAAAGGCATTTCATAATTCAAAAGTTCATTATTTTCAGCAATGCTTTGTTATTGACATCTATTATTAGCTTCTCGAAAACAATTTCCATAAACTTCATCCTTCAGCTGTTTTCTTCCCTAACAGAAAAATTACTGATGATTAAAAAATTGCTGTTTAAATTATAAAAACACTACATGCACACTATTGAAAAAAAAATCCAAGCAGCACAGAAGGATACAAAATAAAATAAGTCTCTTTCTAGACATCTCCCTATTCTTGGACACCGATGCCCCAGAGATAAGTACTTTTGCTTTCAATTGCTTTAGGCATTATCATCATAACTTCATCTCAAATTATTTTTACCTTATTCTTGATCAATCAACTTTGGAAAGTGTATATTAACTCCTCACTAGGAAAGATAAAGAGTTTAGGGCCCTTCCATACTCTATCGTCTCTCTTTCATATGTTGATTCTTGCTGATTATGTTTATTGTAAAATCTATCTGTAAACTTTAAGTAATATGTTTCTCTTTTCTTGACCCTTCAGCTTTAGATCTGTACCATTCTAATAGTGGACATTATTGTTATTACCTATTATGATGGGTATCTCATTGTTTTAATCTGCAATTCCCTAGTGACGCGTGATGTTATATGCTTACTTACCAGCCGTATATCTTATTTGGTGAAGTGTCCACATCTTTTATCTGTTTTTCTGTTGCACTGCTTGCTTTCTTGTTGTTGAGTTTTAAGAGTTCTTTGTATATTTTGGATCACAGTCCTTTATCAGACATGTCTTTTGCAGATGCATGTTTTTCCAATGCTGTGGCTTGTCTTCTCATTGTCTTGACAGTATCTTTTGCAGAACAAGAGTTTTTAAAATTTTAATGAAGTCTAGCTTATTAATTATTTTTTTAATGGATTGTACCTTTGGGGTTGTAGTTCCATCAACTGTAGATGTTATCTGTTGGTGAGAAAATTAGCACCCTTATACATCCTACCTCTCTTTCCTTTTTGGTTGGCTATGCCGTTATTTTTACATCATTAAGATTTAAAATATGTGTATGTTTTACTGTAACTATAATTAAATTTTCAATGCTTCTAAAATCTAGGATAAAATAAAAGTTAAAATATAGCATTTCTTTTATTATGATTATTTAAGAATTTTCACTGCAAAACAAATAAAAGTAGTTTTATGTGACTGAACAGTGCCATTTGAAGGATAATCTTCCGAGGATCAAGATTAAATGTATTTTTACTTTTCTTTTTTTTTTTTTGAGACGGAGTCTCGCTCTGTCGCCCAGGCTGGAGTGCAGTGACGCGATCTCAGCTCACTGCAAGCTCCACCTCCCAGGTTCACGCCATTCTCCTGCCTCAGCCTCCCGAGTAGCTGGGACTACAGGGGCCCGCCACCACGCCTGGCTGATTTTTTTGTATTTTTAGTAGAGAATGGGCTTCACCATGTTAGCCAGGATGGTCTGGATCTCCTGACCTCGTGATCCGCCTGCCTCAGCCTCCCAAAGTGCTGGGATTACAGGCGTGAGCCACCGCACCCGGCCGTATTTTTACTTTTCTTAAAATTACAACCATTGCTCAAAATTAGGCCACCTTTAAATCTGCTTCATATTTGGTCCATGCATGTTTTATGGAGATATCTCCCCCAACTCCTACCTTGGTATTTCTTGTTTCCCTTTTTATTTGTTTGTTTTTTCCAACCACTGAGGGAAGAGACATATGCATCTTTCAGACTTTTGAGATTCTTAATCAAATAATATATGTAATTAACTTTGCTTCTGTCTTGAAGGCCCTTTTCTCCAACCCCTCCTACTTTCTCTTCTAGTTGGTCACTTGCTTTCTAGGCACAGGGGACAGCTGTCAATCTCAAATTTCTTTTCATTGATCTCCTCCGTGGTTCACCGCGAGTTCAATTGCATGGCATCGTTTTCCTTGAGTTTCCTCTTCATTTTGCCAGAGTGTAACCCTCTCTGTGCCACAATTTCCTCATCTGTAAAATTAGGATATTAATAATGCCATAGTGTTGATGTGAAGTTTCAAGGAGTTTTAACACATGAAAAGAGCTAAGAAAAGTACCCGGTGAGTATTTACTGCTCTGTGATTTTTTTTTTTTTTTCTTTTCAGAAAGGGAAGTAAAACTTTGAGTCTTACAACTCTTAAAATATCTTTATTTTCCACTGCCCCACTTGATTGATAGTTTGGAATGTAATTTTAGTTTCAAAATAATTTTCCCTTAAAATTTTGAAAGCTTTATTCCTTTGTCTTCTAATGTTACATTCTACTGATAAATCTGAGGTCAAGTTACTTCTTATTCTTTATAGGTTTTTTTTTTTTTCCTTCTAGAAATATTTACAGTTGTTATTTGAGCCTTGGGGTTCTGAAATACTAACAGGACATGTCTAGGTCTTTTTAAAATGCTCTTTAACTCATCTTTCCTGGTACTTTGTTATCTGCTTCTGGAGATAGATTAGGTGATATTGAACCTTCTGGGTTTAGCTTCTTTACATTTTCATTTTCCTTTCATATTTTCTCTCTCTGTGTCTTTTGTAGCTTGTGCTATTGGTCTTTAGTAACTTGGTCTTAAGCTGTGTTCAAATTTTAATTAACCTGTATACTGAATGTTTAATATTCACAAATAGATTCTAAATTGCCAAGATACTTTCTTGTTCTCTGCTTCCTCCTTTCCTCAAGCAGTGAGTTCTTTGGGGATGGCTAGAATAGCATAGCCAATCTCTCTGACCATGCCCATTACATCTTTTTAAAGTTCTTTTCTGTCCAATAATTATTCCTCTTTTCACCAGGGTCGGCTGTCCTGTTTCTTTATCTAGACTTCTAACAATTTATTTACTTATTTTCTTCAAATGCCTGATGGTTTTGGGTTGAATCTATGAATGAAGAACTATGTTGGTGAGCTAAGGGAGTTGATGTGGTTTCCTTTGCAAATGTGTGGGTCTGTAAAGCAGAACCGTCTTCCGCTGGCTGGAGGGCTGCCTGCAGGCTGCATGCACATGGGCAGTTTCTTGGGGACAGATGTGCTTTCCCAAAGGTGCTAGAGCAGAGAGCAGGCAGGTGTGGAACCTCCCACAATTGCCACCTTCCCCAAACTATCCCAATTCCTCAGAGTGTAAAAACATATCAAGTAAAATAAGGGTTATTTCTTTAGTTGTCTCGTAATGAAAATGCACGTATTAACTGAATTTTATCCTCTTTTGTCATTGAGGCGAGAAGGCAGCAAAGCACAGTACGAAGAGATGAATGATAATCAAGGAATGAGCGAATTTGTCCAGTCGCGTAAGCATTGACAGAGGCAAAGCAGCGTCGCACTTCTTCATTCACGACTGCAAGTCCTGTGGGTCGTTAATGTTTTTGTTGTTATTGATGTTGACGGTGGGATGGGCTGGGCCATTCCCACAACAGCATTACTTGTTTCAGAGTCTATTAGCTTGATCAATGCGATTGCCTCTTCCTACCTGATCCTCCATGCCGGTGTCTCCTCACAGTGTTCTGAGGCTCCTATAATCTCTCCCTATGTCAACCAGTGCCTCTGTGCTGGCAATTCTCCATCTCTAACCTCGATTTCTAGGTGGCTTACCTGGAGGGGTGGTCCAGACCTCTACACCTGAGAGCCTGTGCCCTTGGTCATCATGTCCTCCTTTGGCCGTGGCTGCTGCTCTTGTCCATTCACCATCAAGTATGGATGAAAGAGTCCAAGGCAACACCTTGATGGATCTCCAGAGTGCCGAATGGAGTCTTCTCTGCTCCCATTGTGCAGTAGCTTCATCCTCCTGAGAATCCCCCTGCAATTCCCCAGGTTGGCAGTTCTTTTCCTTGCCTACTGGACACTTGCTGCAAGGGGCCCAGAGTGCAGACACGGGCCCGTTTTGGGAGCCTGATGTCTGGTTTAGTGTGTCCAGAGTGGTAGAGCACGACGAAGCACAGATTCCTGGAGTGAGAGTAATGGTGTGGTCATGCCTGCATCCAGCCCATTGTATTGGAATCCATGTGTTCTACCTGCTGGGGACACAGTACTATTTGATGATCATTGATTTTGCTGTGTGCCATCCTTGCAGTGGATCAGCTCCAAGCTGGTGTTTCAGCTACAATTTTTTTTTTTTTTTTTTTTTTTTTTTAGATGGAGTCTCACTCTGTCACCCAGGCTGGAGTGCAGTGACACAATCTCAGCTCACTGCAACCTCTGCCTCCTGTGTTGAAGCAATTCTCTTGCTTCAGCCTCCCGAGCAGCTGGGATTACAGGTATGTACCGCCATGCCTGGCTAGTTTTTGTATTTCTTAGTAGAGATGGAGTTTCACCATGTTGGCCAGGCTGGTCCTGAACTCCTGACCACAAGTGATCTGCCCACCTCAGCCTCCCAAAGTACTGGGATTACAGGTGTGAACCACTGTGCCCAGCCTCAGCTACATCTTTCAAAGACAGTTCCATGGTGTTATCAGGCCAGCAGCTTTCTGGATGGTGGGAGGACCCAAAAGGATGGCCACGGATCTCATGATCCCATGCTGTGCAACCTTTGTTGCAAGGTTGGACACTTGGTCTGATGTAGTGTTTTGTGGGATCCTGTGCTGGCAAATCAAACATGCCGTGGGCCCTTGGGCATGGAGCTGGCTGAAGCCCTTGGGCAGGAAAGGTCAGACTGTACGTGGATGATGCTTTGATTCTAGTCAACAAATTGCCTGCTGTGTCAGCACAATGGTGGCAGTGACAGGGGCTGGCAGCACCTGGCCAGTTGCACACTTGGGTGCTTAGTTCTTCCCAGTGGTGCTCGCGCTGCTGGGGGTGTGAACACGCTCTACACCCATGCCCCATACCCATCATGTGCTGGTCCCATGAGCTTGCCTCAATCTTCTGATCTTGCTTTCTTCTCCAAAGCAGCCTGCCAGGTGTCCCACATGAATGCAGCCTGTTCTAGTTCTCCTTCCTGATAAGGGTGGAAAAGAATGTATTCACCTGGTACAGGCTGCATTCCTGGGCCACAGGCCACCGAGCTCACCTGCACCAGGAAAGCTGCTCCCTGCCAGTTACAAACAGCAACTGCCCGGTCGAATTGCAGATGTCCATTGTCATCCTCTAGAGTCTGTCGGAATTTTGTAGGGCCAGACATGAATTAAATAGGGGTGTGCTGGGTGCAGCCCCCACATCCTCTAGGTGTTTAGTCTCTGGCATTTCCTCTGGGATGTGATATTATTTTTGATTTCCTGCATTGGTGTGTGTCTCTGGGAGTGGGGGGCCTCCACTTGAACTTCCCCATGGGAGTAGTTCCTACCACCGACTCCTAGAAACTGATGTGGCAGTTTTACCAGTTTCAAAAGTCAGGTTGAATTCTACATTTGGAGGCTGGGGAAAGGGCTCCTGGTTGGGTTTATGGACCCAGGGGAGCCACTGTGAGCTGGATTTGGTTACCTCTTCCTTTAAAACTGGCCCCTGCACACCCCCACTCTAACAGAGGGTTCAGGACCAGGCCTAGGTCCCTAGGTACCAATGTCACCTCAGATCCTGTGCCCAGTGGTCCTCAAATGGCCTCCGTCTCTTTGTGGGTGATCTGGGGGAGAATGTATAGACACTGCTGTGATGTTGGAAGGTCCTTCCTCCCGGGACTCACCCTCTCTCTCAGTCAGTGGGTTCCAGGTCTGAAAATGAGCTCAGCTCCAGGGCTGAAATGTGGCTTTCTATTGGTCAGTTTCCTGAGTCTCTTGATCAGTTTTCCTTGAGAAAAGCTTTTGTTAAGGGTGTGTGGATTGAGAGGTGTCCTTTTCCACTGCTGTATATCTACCCCTCTGCAGATGTGTTCATTCCTGCCACTGGGTCAGGTGCTCCAGGTGCCACTCCAGGCTTGATGCCCTGTGTCACTGTGTCTACCTTGCTTCCTGCCAAATGACACACTAGCTTCTATTGTTGTGGGATTCCATTGACCTCCTTTGCATTCAGGAGTCCAATTCTGTAGCAACAGCATAGCCGCCCTGCATGGTTCAGCAGGCTCCCTCTCAGCAGTACGTTCTTTATCTGGTTGGTAACTGGCATGTTCTCTGGTTGAAGAGCATGGCTGACTTTCCGAGCTGATGTGCTGGACCTGCTCTAGAGGCCACACTCCTCTGAGCCTTTCTGTCCCTTCCTTCATGGGCAGGAGGGCGGCCCAGGCATTTCTGCTTAACTTAGTGTAGACCTTTGCTTCCTTCAAGCTGCTAGGAGCCCTCCTAGAGCGCGTTAGCACTACTTAGGGGCCTTGCCAGAGTTTATAACGATGGATCATGGAAGGACAGGCCCACATTGATAAACTCTCCCTATTCCAAGCTTAGGTTCTGCACGTCTTAGTCGTGTACCCTCAGAACCCAGCCCCACACATTCTCCTGGTTCCTGCCCATGCCTCTCGGAGAGGCCTTGCATCTTCTCTGGGGGCCTTTCTTCCTGTAGGAGGCACTTCCTGCACTTCTCTATCTATGTACTGCTGTGACCTGAACCTCATGATCAGCCCAGCTAGCGGGAGGGGAAGTGGGGGCAGAGGCCCAGGGGTGCATGCATCAGGGAGATGCCCACATTGTCTTGTGGGGCAGAGCTTCTGCAGCAGGGGTCCCCAGTCTTTCTGGCACCAGAGACTGGTTTCATGGAAGACAATTTTTTCATAGACTGGGGGTGGGGGGTGGTTTCAGGATGATTCAAGCACATTACATTGATTGTACACTCTATTTCTATTATCATTACATTGTAATATGTAATGAAATAATTATGCAACTCACCATCATGTGGAATCAGTGGGAGCCTGAGCTTGTTTTCCCACAACTAGATGGTCCCATCTGGGGGTGGTGGGAGACAGGGACAGATCATCAGGCGTTAGATTCTCATAAGGAGCATGCAACCTAGATCCCTCGCCTGTGCAGCTCACAACAGGGATTGCATTCCTATGAGAAGCTAATGCTGCTGCTGATCTGGCAGGAGGTGAAGCTCAGGTGGTGATGCTCACTTGCCCGCTGCTCACCTCCTGCTGTGTGGCCTGGTTCCTAACAGGCCATGGATGGATACTGGTTCATGGCCCAGGGGTTGGGGACCCCTGCCCTGCAGCATTTTCAAGCAAGGGCGGAGCACTAGCCTTGAACAAGGAGGAGAGAGACCCTTCTGCAAGGCCAGAGTGTTCTCACAGTTGCTGGGGGGATGTCGATCCGGATGTCCCCATCCCAAATTAGAGTCCCACTCCTTTACAACAAGGTCCTCTGCTGGCATGGCAGACTTGTCAGGGCTGAAAGTTCAGCCATCTCTGGAGCTCTTTTGCCCTTTGTAATTCAAGCCTAAGCCAGCTCTTCAGCTTTTCCTGCCATCTGACTGAAGGAGATGTGAGCCTACCTACTTATATGCTGCCAGGAAGGTTCTCTGACTTGCATGCTTCACCTTAAGTTGGTGATTAATAACTCTCGGGCTTTCATTGTCTTTCTCCGATGATGCCACTGAGCGATATTCAATTCCATTTATCCTTCTGATGACTGCTTCCCCAGAACCTCTCCAGGGTTTCAGGCATTATACTTGTGGCATCTGTCCAGTTCCCCACTGGTGGAAGCTCTCACAGTTGCATACCACAGCCTGATGGGAGCCTCCGGTATTCTGCCTACCATGGTGTCAGGCCTCATTGCCAGCTGTGCATGTTTAGGGGGTGAATGCTGTGCTCTCCAATGCCAAATTCTCTCTCGATGGCTTTTTATAGATGCTCTGTAATGGATCGGGCACTCTGGGAATGTGATGGGGATGCCATCCTTCAGCTCTTTCTTGAATGAACAGCACATGATGCACGTGTGTTCTCTCTGCATTGATATTAATCCATGTCTGTGTGTGTCTATGGAGGACAGGGCAGACACCTGCCAGTGCTGAGGTGGTAATTCCACTGGGAGTGACTAGGTCTCTGGAGAAGACCTAGGAGCCCTCAGAGTCCAGAAGAGAGGAGAAGCTTAGGCAAAGAATGGAGTCATAAGGACTTACCTCAATGAAGATAGAGAAAGACAAGATTTGAAGATCTGGCGAATCAATAGCTTTTATGCTGCATAGAAATTTATATTTTTTCAAGATTTCTAAAAAACATACAATAAATCCTTTAATACCATCAAACTAATAAAGCTATACTATTCAGTATCACTTTGCCCTGAAAAAGACTTTGGAATAACTTCTTGAGATGTTTACCATGACACCCCCCAACCTCTCTGTTCTACCATCCCGTTCCACTTCATTCCTTCCTGCCTCCTTCCTTCCCTCCTTCCCTCCTTCCCTTATTTGCCTCTTGCCTCCCACCCTCCCTTCCTTATACATTCATTGAGTGCCTACCCCAGGTAATGCGTACTCCAGGTCAGGTACGGCTCTGGTTTCGGAATCACAAAACTACAATAGTCTGTTTAGTCCTTTCCCAGTGACCTTGTCAGTGAGAGGATGGCTTCTGAGAACTTGAGATTTCCAGGCCCCATTCTGCCACGTTCCTTCTCTGATGCATTTGGGTCTCTTTAGATGAGTTTCTCTGCTTCCATAATGGATGAAATAATACATTACATCAATTTCAGGAGCATTGGTTAGTATTTATAAAGAGTGTTGAACAAGCAAAGTATTCACCAAATGTGAATTTAGATTCGAACACGTTTTCTTGAGTTTCAGTGATTTCTAGCATGTTGCCTGGCAAGGCAACTTAGTTATAAAATGTTACCACCTGCATATATTTTGCATACATTTCCTCATATTAAAAAATCTCGTTATGGAAAACTCATAGAGTTATCCTTTACACAGGAAATCACAGAGAAACATGCAGGCCTGGTGGCTGTTTTTTTATGCAAAAGTCGATGCATATAGTAATTAATCTTTTGTTTACTTGAAACTTTCACATTCAAAATGTTTAATTTTCACATCCAAACTCCCTGCTCTTTTGTGCATTGAATGGTGGTACTGTATTTCTAATTACTCAGCCTAAATGCGACTTCTGAATACTACTTTTCTCTTCCCTTCCTCTTCTAACAAAGTGCTCATGAAAAGGCAAATTTTTATTTCCACTGGTTTTGACTTCACCCTTTTGTGGGGTGGTCTCTGTCTGGTTTCTTGCTCTCTTTTCAACCTCATCTCTGTGTTTGGACAGCTATGGTGTGGGTACAGTCCACTCAAGATTTCTACTGGCAAGGATTCGCCTTTATAACCAATCCTTTCATGCCAGATTTCTAAAAAAGTAATAATGAAAATAATTTACAAACAGCCTCTCTTGGGAGCAGCTGTCAGGCCACACAGCTTGTAATTACAGGGGAAATATCTGAAGCTTTCACTGCACTTCCACGTGTTTCCTGTGGATTTCTTCTTGGTCATGTTGCTTTAATTAAGTGTGGTCATTCTAGCAATCTTGCATTAACATTCTTGAGAAAGTAATGAAATAAACCAGGTATGGGGTTGCCTGCGTCAAGTGTTTGGCCCATTGAAGGAAGAGATGATAGTTTCTGCATCTTTAAATTGCTGGGGTTTGGCATATGCGTGGGGCTCTGTTGTGAACTGGAGAAACAAAACAATGAGCGATTAAAAGAGTGGATGAGTGGATAGAAGTGTGCAGTAGACATTGTTTGCATTAACTCGCGTCATAGCTCTACAGATGCAGGTGTGTGTGTTTCTTGACCCCTGCCCAGCACTTCTTTCATTAGGTTAGAATTTTATTAAAATCTAGACCTTCCTTCCTCCCTTCCCTTCTTCCTTTCTTTTTTCTATCTCTTTTTCTACTTCCTCTTCTCCTTCTCCCTCTTCTACCTTGGATCAGGTTTTCTGTGAGCCATCAGCTTTACAGCTCCATGAAGAACTCTCTTCTCTCATTAACTATGTTTGCCACCCTTACCTTTATATAATACCCCAAAGCATGGCCAATGTATCCAGGGGCTCAATGCCTCAGGCCTGCACACTTTCAGGGACCTATGAAACGTGTTAATGCTTGTGTTTTGAATGAGAAGATTAAGTACAGGAAACAACAGATGCTGGAGAGGACATGGAGAAATAGGAATGCTTTTACACTGTTGGTGGGAGTGTAAATTAGTTCAACCATTGTGGAAGACAGTGTGGTGATTCCTCGAGGATCTAGAACCAGAAATGCCATTTGACTTAGCTATCCCATTACTGGGTATATACCCAAAGCATTATACATCATTCTACTATAAAGACACATGCACATGTATGTTTATTGCAGCACTGTTCACAATAGCAAAGACTTGGAATCAGTCCAAATGCCCATCAGTCATAGACTGGAGAAAGAAATTGTGGCACACATACCATGGAATACTATGCAGCCATAAGAAAGGATGAGTTCATGTCCTTGGCAGGGACATGGATGAAGCTGGAAACCATCATTCTCAGCAAACTAACCCCAAGAACACAAAAGCAAACATCGCATGTTCTCACTCCCAAGTGGGAGTTGAACAATGAGAACACATGGACACAGAGAGGGGAACATCACACACTGGGGCCTGTTGGTGGGGGATAGCATTAGGAGAAATACCTAATGTAGATGACAGGTTGATGGGTGCAGCAAACCACCATGGCACGTGTATACCTATGTAACAAACCTGCATGTTCTGCACATGTGCCCCAGAACTTAAAGTATAATAAAAATTTTTTTAAAAAGGAAGCTTTAAAGAAAATATCTTACTATATAGTATTAACATATTTCTCTTTATACCAAGACGTAGTAAACTAATTTCTAATATTATTTTATAGAAGAAGGGACTCCTGGAGGCAAAGGTGCCTAGAGTCCACCAAAGCCATAATGAGACTGTGTCCTAAGCCTTCACGTGTTTTGATACAGCCAATGGGGCTCAATCGTGGCTGGACAGTAAAGTCACCTGGGCAATTTTTGAATAAAGCCCAGGCTCACACCATTCTTTGGGATTCTGAATTAATATGTCTGGGGTGGGGCTGGGGCACTGGTTATTAAAAGCTCCTTAGGTTACTTGAATGTGTGGTCAGGACTGGAAACTACTGGTCTAGATGCTTCTCCGAATTCGTCTTGTGCACCAGTCACTTGGGAGCTTGTGGAGATGCAGACCCTGATTCGTTGGCCTGGGGGAAAGGGCCAAGACCCTGCGTTTCTGACAAGCTTCCTGCTATGGTTAAGGCAAAGCTGCTGATTCCTGGCCTACCCTTCTGCAGCAGGGGTCTGGAGTGTGGGATCTGCACACAGCGTGCGTGCCATTCATTGCCTGCAGGCTCTGGAGACTGAAGGAACGTAGCAGCTGCTCTTTATTGACCACCCACTATTTGCTCTAAGTATGCTTTGCACACCATTTCTCATGTCACAACCACCTCGTGAGGGAGGTAGCGTTGTCTCTATTTTACAGGTGAAATAATTGAGGTCTAGAGAAGTTAAGGTGGGAGGCTAAGAATCCCTGGAGATGAAGTTGTGGTGCTAGAACTCAAATGAGGCCTGAGAAACTCCAGGTCCATGATCTTCCCCAGCACCAAGCCATCCCCGACAGCTGGAGTAGTCTTCCTTACAGAGGGCAGGACTTACAGAGGCCTTCCTTACAGAGGGAAGTACTGCACACCTGCACCCAAGAGGTCAGGGCATTCCTGCCCATGGCTCAAAAGAAAAGAACCACAGCTTAAAAAGAGTGAAAACAGGCTAGGCACGGTGGCTCATGCCTGTAACCCCTGCCATTTGGGAGGCCTAGGTGGGAGGATCACTTGAGCTCAGGAGTTTGACACCAGCCTGGCCAACATGATGAAACCCCATCTCTACTAAAAATACAAAAAAATTTAGCTTGGTGTGGTGGCGCATGCCTGTGATCTCAGCTACTTTGGAAGCTGAGGCAGGAGAATCGCTTGAACCTGGGAGGTGGAGGCTGCAGTGAGCCCGTATCCCACCACTGTACTCTAGCCTAGGAGACAGAGTGACTCTGTCAAAAAAAAAAAAAAAAAAAAAAAAAAAAAAAAAAAAAAGAAAGAATGAAAAAAAAAGTGAAAACATTAAAGTTAAAAGTGAAAGCAAAAGTGCATAGTTATATTACTTTTGATGTCTCCTAATTCCAGCCTCTCTCACATCTGAATGTTTGATTCATCTCCCTAACATTGCTCTAATAGTGTCTCTCCCCTGCACAAGAGGAGTCTCTATGCTGATCACATCCTGGCTAAAGTCTGACCAGTGATCAAGGACCTGCGCTATCTGGCTTTACCGCCATGTAAACTCACCCACATTCACTCACTCATTCAGTGAACGTTTGTTGAGTGTCTACCCTGGTAGAGGCCTCCTTCATGCTGGAACTCTTGTGTTGTTGAAGGAGCCAGTGATGTTTGGATGAGCAATAAAGGCACATAACTTATGTATTATCATATATTTCATTCCACATGAAACTTAATTTTCTTGTCATCATATTAGCAACATAACAAATTATATTGTTATACTTAAGATTTCCACAGAATTTGGGTTCTAGTAACAGTAAAGATCTAAAGGATTAAAATATCAAATACAATTGTATTCAAGATATACAAAATTTGAATATGTTTTCACTAAAACATAAATTTAAAATATTTTAATTCAGGATATTAAAGTTATTTCTTTTCCATGTATGTTTTCAAAAGTTATTTTCTTTCAAATTATTTAACATAATATGCTCAAAAGTATACATTATAATTAATACATTTCAACAATTAACATCAAATTATAATATAGGTGAAGTTTTTAGTTACTTTTGAAAAATGAATACCTTAATACAGTTTTAATAGAAACTCCTTGCATTTCTAGTGTTCAATATTCCTTTGGTTGCCCATGTAAAAGATTAGTGTCATGTTATATGCATATGATGTCTATATCCACATATCTACGAATGTGACAGTAGTATGAATCATTTAATGTTGCAGAATGTTCCTCAGTCACCATCTGCTGCAGACACCACACTGATCTGTGTATATCTCTGGAACCATGAACTGGAACATGAGTAGAAGCAAGGCCAGGACAATCAGGACCTCTAGGGATCTACGGTAGACCTGCCCACTGAGAGGGAGGACTGGAGAGGGGCGCCCCTCTGTCTTTCCTCCCATCTAATTGTTTCCACTGTTCATCCTTCGCAGTGCTCCTAAGTGGCATCCGTATCCAGCCTTCAGACTTTCATGGCCTTTGGGTACAGTCATCTTTTGTTTCAAGGACACAAGGCTAAATGTGTGAAGAAGTCTCCCTGGGTCTGAATGGTGTTAGTCATGAGAGCAGAGGATCCAGGATGACCTATTAAATTTCCTTTAAAAAATTACTCTTCAATTACCCAAATTGGGTGGCTTAAAGCGACAGGTATTTCTTCGCTCTCGGTTCTGGAAGGCCTCAGTCTGAAATCACTTTCCCTGGGCTGAAGTCAAGGTGTTGGCAGGGCCATACTCTCTCCGGATGCTCCAGGGGAACTCTGTTCCTTGACTCTTGCAACTTCCGAAGGCTGCATTCCTTGGCTCCTAGCCACGCCACTCCAATCTTTCCCCCGTGGTTGCATTGCTTCCTCCCCTCCCCCATGTGTCAAATCTTGCTCTGCTTCTCTCTCATAAGGATACTTGTGATGATGGCATTTCGGACCCACCCTGATAGTCTACGATAATGACCCCATCTCAAAATCCTTACCTTAATTGCATTTGCAAAGTCCCATCTAAGGTAACATTTACAGGTTCTGGGAATTAAGATGTGCATATTTTTTAGGGGGGCCATTATTCAGCCAACCACAGATGAACCACACTGTGTCCATGTTGAGTGCCAATCATGAATGACAAGGCACTTACATGTATGTTCTTTATACGTAATTTTGTTTGCACTTGTGACATGTTATTCCCTAATGCATGGGGCCTAGGCAGGGGCTCCTCTTCTTCTCTTGCCTGTCTCGTGGGCAGTACTGGCTAAATGGGTCACTTTATGCTCAGTGCTTCAAACAGTGGCACACGGTAGGAGCTGAATGAGCGCTAGCTCTGACAACTGTGACTGTGTAATGTGGTTTGGTCCCAGCTATTGATGCATGGTCTCAGGCAGAGGGTCTTGCCTGGTATCTCTCCTTTAGCTACTTTCAGCCCCGTGTTGGGACCACAGGTTACATGGCTCTGCTTTCTTAAATACCTCTGGGTCTTTGGGAACTTGGAAACTACCAAAGCTCTTCCACTTCTTATGGGAGACTCCTAGGCCCATGAATGTCTTCTTTTGAGAAGTGTCTCATGCCAAGGAGCCCCAGAAGGCTGTCCTGAGCCCAACTGCCTGGACATACACCTCCCCTAGGGCTCTGGGCTCCTACTGCTCACTGGGACCCCCTGGAGGTACACCCGGGTCCTCCTGATGCTCAGATCTTCTGGAAACACCTCCAGTGTCTGCTTCCAGCTGTCTGGACTCTCTGGCTTCCCCTCTGGTTCTCTTCTTTCTTGTCCTGTCTGAGAATCTTTGTCTAGTCCCAAGTTATTTTTATGTCTACTGTCTGAAACTATTATGTCTTCTATAAAGTCCAAAAGTGTATTTTCATTTTAAAAGTCCAATAATTAGCTCTTTTATTTCCTTTTACATTACTACGGCAGTGCTCCCTCTAAGGCCGAGGCTGTCTCCATGTCTGGCTGCTCAAAAGGAGTCAGGGCCATGAGAAATTTGGAGAAAGCCCCTTTGGTCAAACCGGGGGATCGATGGAGAGAAACTGTGCCCTCCCGTCATCACAGTCATGGGCTTGTGTGTCCCACTGTGGCCTGGCCTCTTCCCACATATTGGATCTCACCTTCTCCCACCAAGCTTCCATGCCACTCTACTCAGCCCAGCCAAGCTGCTTATAGTAGCTTGAGTGGTATCTTCTGTTACCTCTACCTGGAAGGCCCATCTTCCAACCGCTTGCTTTCTACCCCCAAAGAACTAGCAAGTTTTACAGAACTTGCTTCTGTAAAATAATGGATCTTACTTTCCTTTGAACCACCCCTGTATATGTCAGGGCCAAGCAGAAAATGTAAGAAAAAGCATCTATTTACAAAAGGAACAAAAGTATAACAAATTTGGAGCAACTATAACAAAATGGTATAATATCTTCATGGGGAAAATGATAAAAGCCCACCTGGAAGGACAAGAATGGAGACCTATGGCATTGGTGAATTGACAGACTTACTTTTTTAAAGCTGTTGGTCTTTCCAAATAACCTATAATTCAAATGCGATTTAAATCCAAGTCATTGTAATACCTTTATTCATAGGTCCAAATAAAATTATAAAAAATGTATATAGTAGAATAAAGACAAGAATAGCCAAGATGATTATAAAGGAAAAGGATAAGAGAGGTTTTTCTCTATCAGACATCAAGACATGTTATAAAGCAATAGGGATGGAAGCAGGGTGGGCCAGCACAGGGGTGGCCAGGCAGGTGGAGGAAGAGCACACAAGAGCCACATGTGGGAGTCTGTGACGTGAAAGGGAGGCATGGGAGATGAGCGTGGCGGCATGGACTATTAATAAATGATATTGCCATCACTGTCTTTGCTTATGGACAACATAGATCGCTATTAACTCAGACCACATACAAAACAGATATCCCAGGAGGACTCAGTGTCTAAATTTGAAAAATAAAAAATGTAAAATTACAGAAGAAGATACGGAGAGAACTTTCTGAAACAAGATGCAATTAGCCAATATCAATATTTAAACTCTCTCCATGATCAACGACTCTATAAAATGTTAATTTTAACCAATATCAAAAGTTTAGGACTTAAATGTAAAGAACTACAAGTGAAAAAGAAAAAAATGCAGTGGAAAATGAGTAAAGGATATGAAGTCATCTCATGGATGAGAAACACACAGTTGCTAGTAAACGTGCACATAAGTGTTCACTTTTACTTGTATATCTAAATTGCATATGAAATCAAGATACCAAAACTTAAAGTCATGAGGGAAGTTGGCAAAAATTTAAAGTATGATTGTATCAAGGTTTTGCACAAATATGGGCATTACATGTTGTTGGAGGAGGTTTAAATTTGCAGAGCTACTTGGGAGAGCAATTTGACAATATCCAGTAAAATTAAAAACATGCAGGCCCAGCTACTCTGCAATATCATTTCTAGGCGTACAGTTTAGAAGAACATTCCAACAAATGCATACAAACTCATGGACAAAGATGTTAATTGTAGCATTGTTTATAATAGCAAACTATTTGAAATAGCCTACATGTCCTTTAATAGAGAAATGGACAGATGAAATGTGGTATTTTCACAAGATGAAATACTGCATAGTTATTAAAAGGACGGAAATAGATCTGTGTATGTCAATATGGACAGATACTCAGAACTATAGTGATAAGTGAAAAAACGAGTTGAATAGAACTTTGAGTGTGATATTCATGCAAATTAAGCACACACAAAACAATGCATACATATATGGATACGTATATATGCATGTGAACATAAAAAGATTAGGAGGGAGGTTGTTTCAGAAAAGAAGGTGAGGCAGACAAGCTCAATAGTCCTGGAATTGGTTGAAAAGTCACTTTGGCTTTTTTTTTTTTTTTTTTTAGGTGGAGTCTTGCTGTGTTGCCCAGGCTGGAGCACAGTGGCACAATCTCGGCTCACTGCAAGCTCCGCCTCCCAGGTTCACACTATTCTCCTGCCTCAGCCTCCTGAGTAGCTGGGACTACAGGTGCCCGCCACCACGCCCGGCTAGTTTTTTGTACTTTTAGTCGAGACGGGGTTTCACCGTGTTAGCCAGGATGGTCTCGATCTCCTGACCTCGTGATCCGCCCACCTCGGCCTCCCAAAGTGCTGGGATTCCAGGCATGAGCCACCTCACACCCGGCTTGCTTCTGCTTTAGGTATGATTACTTCTCTACCCTCATCTCTTTTTCTCCCTCTTTCCTTCTTTCCTTACTTCCTCTCTCTCTCTTTCTTTTTCTTCTTCTTCCTCCTCCTTTAATAGATACTATATCCATATTACTTCTGTAATTCAAAATGTGTTTACATAAAAATATTTCATGCAAATTAGAGAAAATGTAAATAAGGTCATCCCTTGGTATCCATGGAGGATTAGTTCCAGGATCCCCCAACATACCAAAATCCTCAGATGCTCCAGTCCCCGATATAAAACTCAGCAGTATTTGCATATAACCGACACATGTCCTTCCCTCTACTTTAAATAATCTCTAGATTACTTATAATACCAAATACAATATAAATGCTGTGTAACTAGTTCGTAAACTGTATTGTTTAGGGAATAATGACAGGGAAAAAAGTGTACGTATTTAGTGCAGATGCAACTGTCGTAGTTCTAACTACATTTTTGATCCTGGGTTAATTAAATCTGTGAAGATTTGGGAACCTGTGGGTGGGGAGGGCCCATTGTAATTGTTAATTCTGGATGTTGAGAATATGGGTATCTGTTATATTAGTCTTTGTACTTTTTAGTATTTTAAACTTTCCTAAAATAAGTAATATACACTCGTAAAAATTCAGAAAGTTAAAAATATACATAAAGAATCCCTTGAGAAAATGGGATGGTATCTTGGAATTTCATTGACCTGCAGTCCCCGTTCCTGAATTTCCATTCTGCTCACTGCTGTCCTCTAAATTAGCATGGACAGCTGTGCTGAGGTGAGTGCGATTGTTCCTCTGGGTGACTGTGTGTCATCCAGAGTGCATGGCTCACTATCATCTGCCATAACCTGCTCTGCCCAAGGGCGACCACAGCACCTGGAGGATTAATCCGCAGTGCCTCCAACAGATGTCACACACCCAGATGTCCGCGTGATTCGGCTGGTTTCTGTCAAATTCCTACCACATGCCAGGCCCCAGCTGGAAACAGCAGTCCAGAGATGAGTAAGACTTGGTCCCTGCCCTCAATAAGCTGCCTGTCTGGGGCAGCGTTTCTCGGACTGGAGTAATGAAGCAACTCCTTTGAAAAAGGGAAAAAAACCTCAGTCCCCTGGTGTTGTTTTAAACATGTTCTATTTATGCAAAAACACAACTAGGAGTCAACCTTTTTCGGTGTGTAGTTCTACATGTTTACAAAACTAGAGAGGTTTTCTAATGACGTATGCACCAAACCCAAACCCACTGCCGTTGGAGTTTACGACGATGCTTTGTTGACCCGGCTGTGTCCCGGTGCTGGTGGCCGGGCCAGGCCTGGTGGAGCCAGCCTCGTACACTGCCCTGTCTCTGGAGACTCACTTCTCCCACCGGAGTCCTCCACGTGAACTTCTGTGAAGCTTTCATTCACGCTGTGCTTTGTGGGGCCATCTGACCTTTTGCTTGGCTCAACTTCACTCTTCGTCTATCAAGTCGCCTCTATTCTTTTCTCCTAGGCTTCACCCATTAAAGCAGAGTTCCGCGGCACCAACACCCCCATAAGCACAGAAGCAAACATAGGCACTAAGACGGAGGCTTGTTAGGAAGTGAACTAGGTGGTGCAAGATAGGCATAGAGCGGCCTTTCCTCTAAGACGATTATCACGAGGAAAACAGTCAACTTTTAACTTTCCAAGGAAGAGCTGCAGATTTGACAGTACATCCTGGGATCTGAGTTTGAGAAACACCCATCTAGTGAGTCTGTCTCACGTTCTCTGAGTCGATTCCCGTTTCCAACACCCTGGTTCCTTGTCCGTGTGCTTGCTATGTGACACGTCTCAGAGGGTTTTGAGAACTGCGGCCCATACCTGGTCCTGAGCACCCATCTCGGGTCCCCTGTGCTGTGCCCTTGGCCTGTGTTCTTCCCTTCATGCGAGTGCTTCTATCCACGTGGGGCTACTGAAATTACCTCGTTCTTCAGGAGGACCATTTCGGATTTGACTTCTTCCATGAGGTCCTCTTAACCGTCCCCGTTCTTCTCTATCCTGGTAATGGCCTTGAATGGCTTCTTGGGGTCCATCCATCTTAGTCGCTGTGTTAACCTCCCCCCGGGGACTTGCTCGGAATCCCCTGCACCCCACTGTGCCTGGCAGAGTGTTCTGAACTCACTGGTTGCTCTGCACAGCTTTGGAGTTAAGTTGGATTTGGGAGACTGTCCTGCGTCATGGATCCACCATGGAGCTGGTGAATGCTGTCGTGGGACAGGTGTTGGGGTCTTGGGACAGGTGTTGGGGTGCTGCCATCATGTCCCTAGGTGGAGCTGCAGAAGGCTTTGCAAGACTGTTGTGGTGATGAACACCAAGGACAATTCTTGAATGGAGGTAGATTCTGGCACAAGCTGTGTGTGTGTGTGTGTGTGTGTGCACGTGCATGTGTGTGAGAATATGTGGGAGTGTGTTTGTGACTGTGTGTATGTTTAACCACATCCTGGAGGTCAGTGTCCCTGTAAGTCAAAGTGAGAATAACAGTGAGATTTCTTTCCCACAGGGAGGTGCCCACACCCAGTTACCCTCAGACTCCTTTTCTATCCTGTCTCCTTCTTCCTAAAGGTCAGCAGAGAATAAAAGGGGTGGTAGAAGCTCTCCAGAATCTCCTCTTCCTGGCAGCGTCATTTACAGTGAATTGTGTGAAATGATTTACTTGGTGAACTATTTTAGGACACCGTCCTTTGATGTAGGATGCCCTAATCTCACCCTCAGGGTGTTAAGTGCCTCTCACTCTCAAGTGGTGCGATTATATCTCATGCCATTCACAACCCTCCAGGGTTTTATTTTATTTTATTTTTGTACTGGTATAAAGAAATCAATGATTCAAGGCAATTGCTTTGATCCTAATGAGCTGCAGGTTCGTGGTGGAAAACCTTAGCTGTGCAGTTCTCTGTGGGCTCCGCCCCTCCCAGCGTGGATGCAGCCCTTCCTGGGCCACCATGGCCACTGCGCTGTTGTGTGCAGCAGTGTTGCGGCTCCCCTGTGAACAGAGACTTCTGTGGGCTGCGGTGGAATTCCCACAGGCGACCCCTTTGTGTGAGAAGGTTGCTGTGGCCTCAGCTAAGTGGACACTCAGCTAAGTGGACACTCGAGCTCATCTGCACCTCCTTGGAAGGGCTGGGCAGATGGATTTGCTCCCAGCCTTTGAGAGGCATTCCCATGGAGGGCTTCCTACAACATCATCACACTGGTGGGGAGGAAGGAAGTTGAGGGTCACTTGGGATCTGTATAAATTAACATTTATGTCATATTAATGAGGTGCTAATTGCTCTTGCAATCTTTTTAATGCAAATTAATCCAGTCCTGTTTGCATTGTCTTGTTCCCAGCCTAATACCTTCTAGCTTCTCTATTGTTGTCAAAGTAATTATCATTGCTTCCATGAACAAGGAACATGTTTTGCATCTGCTCCTATGACACACTGGTGTCTTTCAGAGTGGCAAGATTGTGTCAAGATTGTTAGGGTCATTTAAAAATTACAGTCTCTCCCAAAGAGAGGGATGTTTGCAAGGGACTTAGCAGTTCACACCATGTGGAGTGTGCGTGGTGCTGTTAGCCCACGGGAAGCTGTGAACGCACTAATTCCACCATAGATTCTCTTCCTCGTGCAGTTTCCTGTCACCTCTCTGTGCTGACTAAATGATGGGCCATGCCCATGCCACATGGGGCCAAACTGGAGCCTGAGGCAAGAGGAAGCACATGCACCCCCACGTGTACTTGCCAGAATGTCCTCCGTGTTCTGAACCAAGCAGAAAACGTGAATAGAACCTCTGGAATCAAAACCCATGACTGGATGCGAAGCCCACTGTTGTTCTATCCGCACATGATATGGTTTGGATGGTTGTCCCTGCTCAAATCTCATGTTGAAAGGTAATCTCCAGTGTTGGAGGTGGGTCTGGTGGGAGGTGCTTGGGTCATGGGGGAGGATCCCTCAGGGCTTGGGGCTGTCCTCATGATGGTGAGTGAGTTCTCATGAGATCTGGTTGTTTATGTGTGTGGCACATCCACCCCAGCCCTTGCTCCTGCTTTTGCCATCTAAGGGGCCTGCACCCCCTTCTTCTTCCGCCACAAGTAAACGCTCCCTGAGGCCTCCCTGCAGCTGATCAGATGCCAGCACCATGCTTGTACAGCCTGCAGAACCAGGACCCAATCAAACCTCTTTTCTTTATAAATTAACCAGTCCTGGGTATTTCATTACAGTAATGCAAAAACAGCCTAACACAGCATGCCACCGAGAACCCTCATGCAGTAGTCCCATGGGGACAGGGAGGCCATGGCGCCCAGGAACCACAGCTGATTGGAAACAGACAAGCAAACAAACGCCTTGTCTTTATTTAAAATGTTGATACTTTGTTCATCATGAATTTTTTGCTTTAATTTTTATTTTTAAAAGTATTGTATTAACCATCCCCTCTTTTGGTTCCCCCTCCCCACTATGAGTTCAAAAATACTACTGGATAGAAAGAGTAAGATCTGGTGTTCAGTAGCACAACAGGGAGACTCTAGTAACCAATAATTTATGGTATATTTCAAAAACTCAAAAATAACTCAGATATTGTGTATTTCAAAATATATTTCAATAAAACTAGAAAGAAACTAAAATTCCAGTTTCAAAAACTGGAACGTTCCTAACACAAAGAAATGATAAGTGCTTGAGGGATGGAGACCACAACTGCCCTGATTAGATCATCACACATAGTATGCTTCTATTAATAGTAAAATACCACACATATTCCATAAATATGTACAACTATTATGTATCCATAATAGTTAAGAAAACAAATGTTGCATGAAAATATTATTTATCTTGATGATGGAGATTTTTGGCTCTCCTTAAATTGTATCTCAGTTGGTTTACCCTCATCCTGGGTATCCCTGAGCCATTTAATGGGTGACTGGATTTCACAGCCAGGACGCTAGCCTTGGTGTAGACAGCACTGTTAAAGGAGCTTGTGAATCTGGGTGTGACCTGGATTTCCCACCTTCCTATGCATTTGAGAAAAGTCCCAGCATTTTCATTATCTTCAACATTAAGGGGCATTACTAGGTAGCTGGTGGTAAGGTGCTTATAGGAGTATATCTTCTTAGATGTAGGTGGGGTATTATATAGAACACAAATAATTCTTCAGATAAAACTTGAGGAATTGGCACCCAAGCACTGTTCAGGATGGATTGTGGACTTTGGATTCAGAAAATCTGTGGGGTTTATGTGGCTCTTCCATGTTTTAGGTGCATGATCTTAGATAAATTTTTCGAAATCTTTGAGTCTCAGTTTTCTTATCAGTAAATGAAAATAATGGCTATTTATAGGGTGGTTATAAGGATTCAATAAAACAATCTGTGTAAAGTATTTGGCATGCACTAGGCCCTCTATAAATGTTTCATATCCCACTTCTTCGGAAAAGAAAACTTTGTTTTTCAGAAATAAATTCTCAAGTTAGTGCCCTAGCCAATGGTCCTCTGGTCTTTTATTTGTTCGGTCACACGATTAGTGGATTCCAGTTGCTGAAGGTCACTGTTTCCCTAAGCTGGGAAGCCAGGGATACCAGCGTGGTCTCTTGCTACCGTGGGAACTCAGGCCCAGGAGAAATCTCACTCAGTTATTCCTGGAAGGACCGAGGGGCTCCCTTATGGATGCGTGGCAGTTCCTCCTCTCTTCCTATGTGGCATCCTCTTTGCCCCCCGCTTTCCTACTCAAGCTCCTTCGGGAGACCCATGTACACCACGAAGGTGCTTTCAGGGCTTCACCTACGTCTCTGTGGGGCTGTCCCAGAGCCCTGGGACCACCTCCCACTGCTGCACAGGGAGGGCCCCAGCCATGAGGTGGGACAGTGTACCATGACGTGGCACCCAGAGGCACCATGAGGTGGCACCATGTGCCATGACGTGGCGCCCAGAGGCACCATGAGGTGGCGCCGTGAGGCACCATGCTGCACAGGGAGAGCCCCAGCCATGAGGCGGCACCGATGTGAAGCCGTCCACCATGTGTCCAAGCCACCCCATGCTCTTTGCAGATGGCGGGCACTGCTTTCTCAGTTTGGGACTGGGCATGAAAGCGGTGTTGCTGACTCCAAGCTCATCCCTTCTTGCCGTGTTCCCCTTGGGGCGGGCTGACTGTTCCAACCTCCATTTCCAACCCCCTTTGCCTTGGCTTCCTCCCAGCTGGGGGTGGCCATGTGGGTACAGCTGGTCAAAGAGGCATAAGAAAGCAAGTTTGCTTAGAGTTCCTGAAAACTTCTGCTACAGCGTTTGTTTCCTCTCTTCTGATGAAAGAGAGGCAGATGTGATAGGTGGAGCAGTTCCCACTTGAGGGAGGAGGCCAAGACGGTCTCAGAGACCTCAGCATTGGGCCACTAAACCGAAAAATAAGTCCCTTATTTGTTTAAGCCACTGTGGTTAGGTTTTTCTGTCACTTTCAGCCCCAAGCCTTACTTGCAGGTCCGCCACCCCCTCCTGTGGTCCCAGGGACCCTCAGGAACTGCAAAGGGTGAAGATGTGCTAAGGCCACTCTGTACTGAGGTTGCTCATTCCCCTGTGAACTCACTGCACTGTGACTTGAAGAATCTTGCTTCCTGGCTTTCCATAACCTTAGGAGGAGTCTCCCGGAGGCTTTCTGTTTCTGGTGCAAATGGAGTTCCAGAGAGTCCCTCCACGGTTCAGCCAGACCTGCCCAGACATCTCAATCAGGATTGCAAGTTTTGCCTGGGCTCCCATGGGGCCTCCTGCTTCTGGAAATGCATCATGAAGCTCTTGACTGAGAAAGGGGATGGTTTTTGCAGAGTAAATATCTGAAAAGGAAAGCAAGGTGGGCTTCTCCGACGCCATCATTAAGATGCTAAAATATGGCCATTTTCTAAAGAATTTTTTTTTTTTTTTTTTTGAGGCGGAGTCTCACTCTGTTGCCCGAGGCTGAGGTGGCAGTAGGCTGGATCTCAGCTCGACTGCCAAGCTCCACCCTTTAGGGTCATGACCATTCTCCTGCCATCAGCCTCACCGGAGTAAGCTGGGACCTATAGCACTCGCACCTCGCTCCGGCTAGTTTTTTTGTATTTTTTTAAGTAGAGACCGGGGGTTTCCACTGGGTTAGCCCAGGATGGTCTTCTGATTCTTCCTGACCCTTGGTCTTGATCTCCTGACCTTGTGATCTGCCCGTCTCGGCCTCCCAAAGTGCTGGATTACAGGCTTGAGCCACCGCTAAGAATTTAAAAAAAATTTACCCCATCCCTTTAAGGTGTGTGATGCAATGACATAATGCCGTGTGATAACTTGTGTAACATTGAGGGAAAGGGCGTTGCAGAGATGACAGAAGTTCACGAGCTGTGATTTTCAAGGGAGGTGCCTTCCAAATGAATTAGGCACAGTGGAGAATGTTCACATCTTCTCTGCTTTCCCACAAGGCCAAGGTCCTGCTATGCAGGTGTGAGTCCAGGTCCTAAGACTGCTCTTTCTGTAATCCCCCCTTCTTTGGCTCCCTGGCACTGCCTGGTCCTGGGGTCCCTCTGGACCCTCTGTTCCTCCTTCTAGCAGGGTCCTGCTCATCAACAGTCATGGACAATTGACCTGATCACTAAAACCCACAACAGCAGGAATTATAGCTGGTATATATTCAGCTTCCCAAAGATCCTGTAAGTTTTAACTCCAAGGAGTGAATAGAATTTCAGGGCCCAGAATAGACTTAGTTTGGGATGGGGAGGCTGACGGGCACTGGTGATTGGTGGAAGAATGACATTTTTCATCAGAAGGTAAAATTCATAACCCTCTTCCAAAATCCTGGTTATATATAAGGGTGGCATATGTTTATCTAGAATAGCTTCTGAAGAATCTGCTTTTTAAAAAGCTTCAGACAAAAACAGTCATCTGTAGGTTGTGGCAACTGTGGGTATGCTAATTTTATAATGAGCCAGAAATTGATTGATGGGAGGCCAAACAATGATGGGGTAGAAAGAAGACATTTGGCTCCGAGACAGGAGCTGGCCACCCTCCTGTGAGTGACCTGGGTGGCTAAGGGTATGGGAAGCAGGCAGCACAAACACAGATGTCAGGGGGTGCTCCAGCCATCAAGGGCTGGAATGAGGCTCAGCAGGGCAGGAGGTTGCACTCTGGCTGCACCTTCTAGGGTCACACTTGACGGAGGGATTCTTGGATTGGGTGATGGAGAAATAGGAGCCTCTTGAGTGGAGGCAGCAGCCCCAATAATTCTGGCACCAGACGCACCCTGCTTTGCCTTCCAGAGAGCTCCAAGGGGAACACTCACTGATCTGGGAGAAGAGACCAAAGAAGAAGAAGAATCCCATGCATGGATTTCCCAGTTTCATTTGTATCCCTGTAGTTTGCCTACTGTGAGTCATGTGTTGCTGAAATGCTACATGAAGGATCAGTGCTGGCATCCTGGGCAGTGGGGTCTTTTCACTTTCGTGTTTCCAGGGGAAGCCTGGGGTGCCTATGATGGCCACTCAGTAGTATTTGCTGATTGACTGGAAAAACACATTGGTGTGCCGAAGTGAGACAGAGTGCTGGAGTCTAAGAGAGGAGGAGCTGTTGTTCCTAGATGGTGGTGCTGGAGAGACGGGCCTCTGGTTTAGGTACTGTCCTGCTGCAGGAGTCTCTTCTGTCCCAGGGTATATTCAATCCTCCTGTAACAAACTGGTGAGAGATAGGCATTTCACTTTCCGGGCTGGGCTTTTGCCTCTGTGGCTCTACTCCAACAGACAATTACAGCAGTGGAAGAGGGATGATTTGGGAACACTTTTCTCAGGGTTTGTTATGAGTTGGTCTTAGATGGGAACATTTGGGCACCATGCCAATGTAGTTTGTTTGTTTTTTGAGATAGAGTCTCACTCTGTCACCCAGGCTGGAGGGCAGTGGTGCCATCTCCACTCACTGGAACCTCGGCCTCCTGGGTTCAAGCGATTCTCCTGCCTCAGCCTCCTGAGTAGCTGGGATTACAGGTGCCCACCACCATGCCTGGCTAATTTTTGTGTTTTTAGTAGAGACGGGGTTTCATCATGTTGGTCAGGCTGGTCTGGAACGCCTGACCTCAGATGATGTGCCCACTTTGGCCTCCCAAAGTGCTGAGATTACAGGTGTGAGCCACCATGCCTGGCCTAAGTATGGTTTTGAATACACTTGAATTTTTACTTTATCTACTTTTTAAAATGGACCCCACTTGGCTGGGCGTGGTAGCTCACGCCTGTAATCCCAGCACTTTGGGAGGCCTAGGCAGGCGAATCACAAGGTCAAGAGTTCGAGACCAGCCTGGCCAACATGATGAAACCCCGTCTCTACTAAAAATACAAAAATTAGCTGGGTGTGGTGGTGCACACCTGTAGTCCCAGCTACTCAGGAGGCTGAGGCAGAAGAATCTCTTGAATGCGGGAGGTGGAGGTTGCAGTGAGCTGAGATCACATCACTGTACTCCAGCCTGGGCAACAGAGTGAAACTCCATCTCAAAATACATATAAAAAAGGATCCCACTTGTAAAGCTCATTTGCAAGCTTAAATTATCCCCCTCCCCTAACACACACACTGTACAGTGTCTGTCACAGCACTGATGGCCTTTGCTTACTTCAATGCCCTTGTTTCACTGCTGCCTCCCCTCTGCTAAGGCAAGAACATCTTTTTGCCACCTGGCACATAGTCAACACTCATAAGCATTTTGCTGAAAATGCCTTTAATGCTCAAGATGCCTTTAGAGTATATCTTTCACATATGGTATGAAGTAGATGTTTGAAACATTACCCAGTTATTTCAAACCAAAAAATTCAACTTGACTTTAACAGCCTCTGTATGTTAGGGAAAATTTTATTTTTTACCTGATGCATATAGATAACCACCCTCTGCCTCCATTTTGCCCAAATAAATAACTTATTGGTGTTGCCAGATACCGTGTAGTCTGTAGTGAAGGGCTGTGTGAAGTACTCCCAAAATAAGACGCACATTTGTTTATAATTCAATAGTTCCCTTTGGTTGATCTGTCTGTCTGTCTCTTTCTTCTTCTCTCTCCGTCTCTCTCCTTCCCTCTCTCTGTGTCTTGGCCTCCCTCTGTCTCTCTCCATGTCTGAATCTGGCTCTGTCTTCCTATTTCTCTTTCTCTGTCTCTGTCTGTCTTTTTCTCTCTCCCCTGACTCTCTCTTTCTCTCTGTCTCTGTCTCTCTCTGTTGACAGCTTCCATGCACATGACATTACTTATGTGAGGTGACATTACTTATTCCCAAGCTTCTGGCTGCTTTGGGTTGCAGATGTTCTCATAAGAAGCAAGATGTATAGAGGTTTAAAAAATTATCCCAGGAAGCCTGGTATGGAAAGGAGAAAGAGAAGTCCATATGTTTGTTTACAATATCTTATAATAATTAAAATATTTTGAAAGTGACAGCAGGTTGGGTTAGCATGAGAATTTAACAACATTAAATCAATTAGCACTTCATGACTACCTTCTCTGATCGTGAAAAGATAAATCAGAATGGTATCTGTTCCCAAGAAGTGGGTAATTGATTAGAGGAGTAAGACATATTTAGATATAGATACATAGAGATGATAGACAGATAGATGGCAGTCTATAAAAGTCTACATTTATTGAGTGTTTATAGTGTGCCAGGCTCTGGTGCCTTAATTATGTTATCTCAGTCAATCTTTGCAACCACTGCATGGGGTTGACATTATTATTATTGTCCCTTTACATCTGAGTAACTGAGGCACAGAAGGGTGACCCACCTGTCAAAGCTTGTGTGACTACTAAGCAGGAAGGCAGAATTCAGAGCTGGCTTTGATGATGTGAAGACAGTGGTTTTTCCCATGTGCCACATCAGCACCTTGTCTTCCCCGCTTCCCTGCTTGTAGCAGGCCCAGTTTTCTGGTTAGTCTAGGATGTGGTTGACAATGGACTGAGAAAGATGCGTGGAGAGGCAGTGAGCATCGTGGAGATCTGGGTGCCACTGGAGCCTGAGTCTTCCTAGGCTGACTTTCTGGTCTCTTGCCTGCACAGGACTCAGGGGAAGTGTGGGGTAGAGGTAGGAACGTGCAGATAGGACACCTCTCCCTGGTTGTGGCAACAGCAGAAGGTCCTGGCACATCAGAGGCAGAGACCAGTACAGTCCCCTGCTTCATGAATCCAGTGATTAAAGCTGACCATATGTTGGCAGGGTGAGGGGTTCTAGAGGGCATTTTTTAAAAAATTGAAGCTTAGGTTAGAATCAAGTTTAATTAGAACACTGAAAGTTTGAATTCAGGTTGAAGAGCAATTCAAACCTCAGGAACAAAATGGGTCACCCACATGAAGTTAGGAAAGGTCAAAGACTGATTAACTTTCTGTGAAATAAGATTTTGGCATCAGAGTACAGGTTCTTTGGCAACAGATGTATTAGGGAGGGTAACAATAGAAAAGTTGAAGTAAAAAAGAAATGAAGTCCAGCAGACTACGTAGATCCAGTAAGTGAAAACACTGAAATATACATGAAAAGAAGGCAGCAAAATATCTGTTCCTTAGGCATTCATGCATTATTTGCATTCATGGGCTGAATCATAGTCCACACTGTTATTTTAGAGGCTCTTGAAGTAAGCCTACCTCAAGAACACCAGTACTTTGTTCACCTGCTCAGGATATTTATGAGACTGGTTTTTCTCTTTCCAGAAGAGGAGCTTATTGTTATGAACAGGTACTATCATGTAAGCAATGTGGTTGCCATGGAGATGATTATAGGCAGATGCTTGAAGATGGGCTAGCAGTTCAAAGGGACCACCTGAAGGTGGCTGAGGGCTGGTAGGTGTGAGTCATGGAGACAGAGAGCTCACTGTCTACTCTGCTGAGGGACTTTCCCCTGTGAAAGAATGGCAGCACCTTTGTAACTCTCTGACAATGGTGATGTTTAAAAATGATGACCACACTCAGCAGGGCTGCACAACCTCTGATGCAGGAGGGCTACTGGGGAACCATGTCACAGCCCTGACTTACTTCTTAATGTCTAAAGCCAGGACATTTCCCCAGAGAGGTAGAACACAGGAATAAGTTCATCCATTCATTCATTTGACAAAGTTCTATCGAGAGCTCAACGAGTTCCTGGTTCCTTGGAAGATGGTGGTCACTCCCAGAGGCATTGGCGTGGTCTCTGCCCTCAAGAGTGCACAGTCCAGTTGTGGAGAAACTAGAGATGCACAGGGGAATGTGAAATGTAGTGTGCGATGGCAGAGGCATGCACAGTGTGAGGCAAATGGCAGGCATGTTGATGCTGTTATTAGATCAAGAGTACCAGGGCCCAAAAGCATCTCAGGAGGCATTGTTGAGCTGACTTACGCAGACAGCCCAGGAGGTGGTGGCGAGAAAGTGCTCTCTTAACCCAAGGAAATACAGCATGTGCCAAGTTCCAGAGGACTGAAATAGTCTTCTGGGCTCAGGTGCGAATTCTGCTCAGTCTCTTGCCTTTGGAGATTTTCTGTTTTGCTTGGGTTTAATACTCTAGACTTTGGGATTGGATTATTCTCGTAAGAGCTAGACTTGCCTGCCTAGCTGGATTCATATCTCCTGTAGGACACAGAGCATGGTATGGGGTACAAAGAAAGTGTTTAGTAGCAGAGCAACTGGAAACTTTTGGATCTTCACTTTCAAATATAAAAATCAGCACCGTCAATACCACCTTCTGATTGGGTACTAAATGAAGCACTGTAAAATTAATGTTTATTAGACATAGGACCCTTTTCATTTCAAATGGAATAAGATGACACTCATTTGAGAGAATTTAGGGAAACACCAGTCTGAATACTAGAGGAACTGCATGAGCTACAATAACAAAACTAAAATAGAAATGTTGCCTGTTAGAAATCTTTAGGGAGCTACAATTACTGAATATTTAACGATGACTTATTTCCTGTAACAATTATTTGTGAGTGAGTGCTTTGGATGTGTTGAAACAATGTATTCTCTGATGCATTTTGACACTTCCCCCTCCAAATACTGTTTATACATTTAAATTGCTGTGTAAAGAAGAAAAGGATTGCTGGGTGTGAAGTTAAACTTCAGCCTAGTGTGAATGATTCCAAATCAGCCAATTCCAAGTTAATGAAGTTTAACTTTAGTTCACACGAACAGGTTTACTTTGCCAAAATGTGAACTTCGCTTGGGGAAAGGCAAGTGGTGTAGGCAATGTTTCGGGGTGAATAGACTTCGTGAGGACAGTCAACAGAAAGCAGAATTCCAGGAGCTTCCATGTTCTTTGCAGGTCACACACCCAGAACACACAGAACACACAATGTTTTAACACAATGTTAAAAATTGGTGGGCTTGTCTGGCACTTTGTGCTCAGCAACCTGCTCTTTGCACAGCGTCTCCATCTGAGATGAGCCGAGTCCCAGCTTGTCTCCAGAGAATGAAGGACTTGCTCAAGACCAGTAGATGTGCTGAGCCCAGAAGGAGTTGTTCCCACCCAGTGCCGCGTGCCTGTTCGGCTGCCTCGCAGCTAGGCTGTGTCAGTTTGCAACTTGGCCTCTGTGCCGGGGGGCAGCCTCTCCTTCTCTCCTCTCTGAGGATTTTGACAGTGTCTTCCTCATGACCCCTCATTATGTTCCAGCACCAGGAGCATCACTGCAAGGTGGCCGCACACAAGTGGAGATCTGAGATGGGTGGGAAGCCCACTTTCTCCTTCAGGTTTGCATTTGAGGATGAGTCAAGAGGACTTCGATCTATTTTTATTTTTTTGAGGCAGGGTCTCCCTGTGTCACCCAGGCTGGAGTGCAGTTATGTGACCATGGCTTAATGTAGCCTGGACCTCCCGGGCTCCATCGATCCTCCCACCTCAGCCTCCTGAGTAGCTGGGTAGCCAGGCAGGTGCACACCACCATGCCTGGCTACTTTTGAAGTTTTTGTAGAGATGGGCTTTCACATGTCGCCCAGGCTGGTCTTGAACTCCTGAGCTCAAGAGATCCACACGCTCAGCTTCCCAAAGTGTTGGGATTACAGACATGAGCCACTGTGCCTGGCCTTATTTATTTATTTTTAAAATGAAGGATCCAGGAGTAAAATTTTGGCCACTGAACAGAAGAACCTGCTGCAAGGAAACGCTCTTGATTTTTGTTGTTCGTCTGTTTGTTCGCACTATCTGCTGGGCTTTTGTTTGATTTTAACTATAGTTATCCTGACTTCAGATTTTTCCAGCTGATTTTATTGGAGTGGGGACTTGAAGAAGGCTTGTCTCAAATCACCTGTCCTTGAAGTAGTCAGTAAGGTCAGTGCTGTGGGCTCAGCCAGTTCTGAAGTTGGAGGAACCTGGGCATTTCCACTGCTCAGGTAATATATCTGTTTCTCACTTTTTCAAAATCACCTGCACTTAGACACGTGAAGCAAAGCTTCCCTTTTATGGGCTTATTTTTAAAGGGGACGTGCTGTTGTGTGCCAGATCATAGCCACCTTTGAATCTTTGGGTTGTGTCTACAAATAGCTTGCACACCTCTTGCTAAATGTTTTCCTGTTGGCAGAAGCCTGCCAGTGTGTTGAAAGACTTTCACAAGAGCTCTGGCCCGTCTCTCTCACGGTCCTTCTGTATTTTATTGGCTGCTTTTGCTGATAAGAAATGCCTATGTGATTTGGGTTGAAACTGCATCAGAAAAAAGTCAAAGTACTAAGTCCAGAGAAAGCCTCTTTCTTTATTTTTTAAAAAAGTATGCGTTGGCCTCGACAACCCAGCTATTCTTTCTCCTCCTCACCTCAGCAGTTTGTTCACGGGGTACATTACTCAGAGTGAGGTGGCCAAACTCACTTATTTGCCTGGGTAGTGCTGGTTTGCAATGAGTTGTCCAGGTCCTGTAAGTAGTAACTTCTCCTTTTGCTCTCAGAAATGACCTCGTGTGGACAATACACAATATGGCCATCATACTTAAAGTCCCCCTCCCCCGCCCCTCACAGTTTCTGCACATTGCATTGACACCACATTTTTTGAAAATGCACCTTTACCTCTGGCTGGTCCTGTGTGTGAAAACAATTCTGTTCATTTCAAAGCTGTCCATGGTATAGTGGCCATGGTTTTAACCCTTGGCTTCTTTAGAAAAAAACCAAATGTACCTGGTTCCTCTTGACCAGTTTTCAACTGCAAACTGAGAGGAGGGAGGCATACTTTCCTGAATTCTCATACCCTTCAGTGCTGAGGCAAGGGAAGTACAAATGGTCTTTAAAGAAACAGTTTAGGCCGGACGTGGGGGCTCACGCCTATAATTCCAGCATTTTGGGAGGCTGAGGCAGGTGGATCGCTTGAGGTCAGGAGTTTGAGACCAGCCTGGGCAACCTGGTGAAACTCTGTCTCTACTAATAATACAAAAATTAGCTGAGCGTGGTGGTGTGCCTGTAGTCCCAGCTACTTGGGAGGCTGAGGCATGAGAATTACTTGAACCAGGGAGGCAGATGGCAGTGAGCTGAGATGGCACCACTACACTCCAGCCTGGGCAGCAGAGAGAGACTGTGTCTCCAAAACAAAACAGAAAGAAAGAAAGAAAGAAAGAAAGAAAGAAAGAAAAGAAAGAAAGAAAGGAAAAGAAACAATTAAGAAGTTTGAAACCACCTTGATGTTCGGGTGTGCTGGGGCAGCCTTCTCCAGCCTGCCTCTCAAGGGCTCTGTGATGTGCTCTCCCTCCGCAAGGAGCATTGGTGTGGCGCCATGCAGTTATTTGGGATCCCGTTGTCTTATCCTGCCGTCTGTTGCAGTTTTATAATGTCATTTCCCCAGATTCCTTCAGGAATGTTTCCTCACAAAGGCCTGCTTTTGCAATGCCCCAGGGAGCGGTTCTGTCTCATTTTCCTGCTCTTTTTCTTGCTCAGCGCTTAATGAACTTTTCTTGGCTGTTTCAACCGCAAGCGTTTAAAGTCTGCTGGTGACTGTTGGTTGGCTTTCTCTGTGCTAAACTGGACCATTCAGTGGCAATTATAGTTCTTCATCATCATGAGAAATTTGAGGGAAAGGCGAACCTTCCGAAAGTCTCTCAATGCAGCAGGAAGTGAGTCTGGCAGAAAAAGGAAGGGGAAAAAAACTCCCAAGGTCTATTCTCTTCTCCTAAGACAGATTGGGGCATATATACTGGAAAGCCTTATGGAAATAAAGCCAAAAGGAAAAAGAGATGCCACACTGATGTCTCCCTTCGCTTGTGTTGTTTGTATGACACAATTGGCACGTGGCCCATTCCTTTGCAGGTTAATAAATCATTAACAGAATGCGGCGTTAGACCGGGCAGTGCCCAGAGACTCCTAGACAAATATGACATCATTCCTGACTTTAGGAAACTCTGAGATTAGTGGGAAGACCAGCAACAAGCTGATGCCTAGGGAATAACATCCCAAGTGGGGAGACAGACGTGAAGTGCCGCGAAGGCACCGAGGGCCACCGTCTCCACCTGGGAAGGGCCCGGGAAGCAGACGATCCAGCAGGGAGCGAGCTAGTCTGGGTACACGGCAAGCACAGCCTGTCTTCAAGGGTGCCATGTCGAGGGAATTAGAAATATTAATAGTTCAGAATGGCCAGAGGAACAGTTCTTTCAGGACCCCAAGTGGCAGGTTCATTCATTCATCCATTCTAGTTATTCATGGAGAACCCATGCTTTACTAAACGTGAAGCCGACATTTATGGAGGCCTGGCTAGAAAAGCAGGAGAGACCAGGAGGGCCTCAGGTGCCGACCGCAGCACAGGCCTTATCTGGAAAGCCATGGAGAGCCAGGGAGGCTCTAACCAGGACTTGGACATGATCAGACATGTGTGTTGGCCATCGTGTGCAAGACATGCTGGGGACCCCAGCCTGGGGGCACCAGGGCTAGGCAGGTGAGAAAGAGTCCCCAGATGGTATTCCCAGATGGGAAGGGGAAGGAGATTTTCCGGCCAAGGGGTTGTAGTAAATCAGATCTATTTATTGGATGAAACGAGAGCATGAGTCTGTGCTGGCGTCTGACTTCTCTTTTGTGGAAGAACTGGGTGCTGACGTCATCCCCGAAATCCAGGAAGAAGGAGGCACGGTTGAGGAAAGACGATTAATTTGAGGAGTCTGAAAAGTCAGAGGTGTTTGTTGTAATTTTGGGGTGGTGCCCATAAGGCTGTCAGACTTCTAGGGCAGGCCATGGGGAAAGAGAAGAGAGCTGCAGACACAGATGTGGGGGTATGGCGAAGTCGTGGGTGTGGTGGAGATCATGTTGTTACAAAATGATCCTTAAATATAACAAAAGTTCCTGAGAGCTGGCTCTGGGCTAAATCCTGTACAAAGCACTACTCCCTGGACTCTTCAGTGGGGCCCTGTGAGATTCTGGTTTTAATGGTCTCCATTTTACAGAGGACAAATTTGAGATAGAGCAGTTCAAGCAGTTGCCTGAGGTTGCACAGCCTGTTAAGGAGAGCAGTGGGTGGGACACAGTGTGGGTCATTTATAGGAGGACCGAGAGACGGAGGTTGAGAAGCCTGTAACTGAACTGAAAGTCACGGAGGAGTTGTGGTGCAGGAGCCACCGGGTTGGGTCAGCCTCTGTTTTGCCCGGTGCTCTCCCAGAATTCTGGGTCTCACTGCTGCCCCAGTTAACTGCTGCACTTTTCTGCAGGGCAAGGAGCTGTATCTCAAAGAGATACATCTCATAAGAGAGTGCAGGCCATGCTGCCTGCAGGCTGTGAGCCTCCCCCTTCAAACCTCCAGGAAAGGGAAGAAAGCTCTACACCTGGCATTGTTACATTTTCAGGCTCCCAAGAGTTGAACCAAAGCTAACCTCCCATCTTGGCACGTTGAAGGCCTACTCACCTTGGAAGGCTCACTGTGAATGGCAGCTTCTCCTGGAAGCTCTCCAGATCCTTCCCCGGACAGGGTCTCTCACGCACAGTGCTTTGCACAGGCAAATCTTATTACCATGCAATCTTTTCCACAGTTGTTTGTGTTTGTGTCTTGAAGTCCTGGAGGGCTGAAACTCTATTAATATTTGTATGCCTTGCATGTAGAAGGTGCTTAATAAATGGTTGCATTAGTAGGTGCTTAATAAGTGGATTTGACTGAAGGTAGAGAAGGTCCTGGAACCTTTTTTCTCCTCTAATTTTCTCTGTTTTGGGGTGAATTTGCAGCTAAGCTATCCTTGTAGTCTGTCCTTCTGATATTTCTTTGTTTCTCTGTAGTCCCACGGTTGATTATTTCTTCCCCATACATGCATTTATAGGTCTGACCTATATTAGAATTAGCAGTCTCTGGTCTCTGAGTCCTTGAGGGCTGGGTTTCTAACCATCTGTAAGTGCCAAGGCCAGTGCCAGGTCTTTAGTCAAGGTTAATAGATGGCAGCCGGTGAGATGGGATTCCAGCCTCCTGGGAGCCCCTCTCTAACCATCCTCTGTTCCATCCCCAGCCCACACCCCCTTCTCCCTGGGCCAATCAGCTACACTATGTCATCCCATCCTAATGAGGGGAGCAGGTGGCCCAGCCATGCTCCGGGTCCCTTCTGTGCTTCTCCTTGGTCTTCCCAGCCACTGCTGATCCAGACCCAGGCTCACACATGATGTTACGATGATATGGGCTTCAGCTTTGATGAAAGCTGAAAACTGCAGCTGAGACCTAGGCTGGCTGATAAATTAGCAAAGACTGATTTCAGCCAGTTGGGCCAGAGTCTGCAAATAAGTGGTGCCAAGAGCTATTGGCATAGTTCTAAGTCAGGCCCTTCTAAACTATTCCTTAAAGAACACCACATCACGGAGGAGGAAACTGGTGGTGGATTGCAGATGCAGGATGGTATCGAAAGGGCCCCCTGGAACCAAGAGGCCAGCAGTTCCCTTTGTCCCTGTTGATTTTTTGCCAGCTTACTCATACTCTCTCAGCAAAGTGGAGGAGAATGTCATAGAAGAGAAAAAGACAGAGAGGGCCTGCATGTTTCTGTTATTTCCAGTGTAAACATTACAAGGAAGCTCATTAGGGTAATATTTTCAGTGTAAAGATATATTTCTACTGGACACAATGTAAGAATATTTTGCTCACGGAATTTTCACTTAACAATAGGGAAAAAATTTGTTTTCACCCAGGCAGCTTTGGCTCCAAGTATGGATTTGATAAGTGTTTCCCCAAATGCCACCAGGTCTGAAGTACGCAGCTGCTATGGAAATTTCAGAACTCTCAAAAGAGCCCCAAATGTATTTTAAAAAACCACCCAATCACATATTTAAATTGCGCTTTCTATTGTTGTTAACAACATTTGGGTATTAGAGCGACCTCAGAGATCTTGTCTGAGAAATCTTACACATTCATTTAGCTGTTGGACTTTCTGTGCTTTCATTTAGTGTCATGGCGAAAGGCAAGGAGTCGCCCTGGCGACTTTCACATCCTATTCATTTGAAGTTTTACTTTCCGGCCCTAAGACGTTGATGTTTAGGTTTTCAGAAGAGTAAGATCATCTTGAATATGAAACTCTCTTATCTTTGTGTCATTTTTCTTGAAGTCTCACCCACCTGTCTCTCAATCTCACGTCAAAAGTCATCCCATGTCTCTTCCCTATTGTCTGATGTGATTTCTGGTTCAGTTGAATGAAGCTGCAAGAAAGCACATCATCGAGATGAAAGGAGGCTGTGTTTTCTACTGTCTATCGACTCATCCTAGCGATGCCACTCGCCGCAGGGCTGGAGAGCAGTTGATTGGCTCGAAGAAGAGAGCACATGGATTTATGTAAACCACTTGTGACCACGTTCGGGACTTTTGCAGGGCCTTAAAATTCTCTCACAAATGACTCAGCTCTCTTCACAGCTATATTTTTTAAAGCATTTTTTCCCCATTCAGGTTTGATAATTTTCTCTCTCAGTTCCTTCTGGTTAATCTTATTATCTTCAAAATGTAAAACTACCATGCCCATTTTAAAATTAATTTACATGCTGAAGTGTGTGTGTTTTTTTTTTTTTTTTTTTTTTCAGACAACTTTCTCCTACCCTTTTTAAAGATGATATCTAGCAGGGAAAAATCATGCTGACTTCTTAAAGTCTATTCTGGGATTTATTGACAATTGGTTCACACACATTAAAAGTTATATTAGAAACTCCCCAAGTACTCACATTACCCAATGAATATAGCATATTGAAGATAACTTGGACATCACTGTGGGACACAAACAAGGGGTCTCAATGCTTTATAGTCTATGTATGTATACCCATAACAGCTTGGTATAGAGTAGGATTGAAAAACAGAGTAAGAATAACTTTTTGCTGGTCGGGTGCAGTGGCTCACACCTGTAATCCTAGCACTTTGAGAGGCTGAGGCGGGAGGATCACCTGAGGTCAGGAGTTTGAGACCAGCCTGGTCAATATGGGGAAACCCTGTCTCTACTAAACATACAAAAACATTAGCCGGGCATGGTGGCACATGCCTGTAATCCCAGCTATTTGGGAGGCTGAGGAAGGAGAATCACTTGAACCCAGGAGGTGGAGGTTGCAGTGAGCCGAGATTGCGCCACTGCACCCTAGCCTGCGCAATGGGAGCAATACTCCAACTAAAAAATAAAATAAATTAAAATAAATATAAATAAATAATAAAAAATAACTTTTTGCTATAAATCTTTCTGGAACTTTAGTGTCACACAGCATTTTGGCTCAGTTTTACCTGTTCCATTCACCTGAATTGACATTGTCATCGAGATCTTTATTTAATAAAACTGTACAAATCAGATTCAGCTTTCTTTTGAGAATTGAAGCAGGCATTGGGAAGTGTACAGTATTAGTCAGGGTTCTCTAAGAGAAACGTAACCTATAGGACATATAGAGAGAGACACTTGGGGAGGTCCATAATGTGAATGGCTCCCAGGGTTGTGGAGGTCCAGACGTTCTACGATCTGCCATTTATAAGCTGGAGAGCCATGAAAGCTGGTGGGGAATTTAGTGCAAGTCTGAAGGCCAGAGAACGAGAAATGCCAGTGTCAGGGGGTGAGAGAAGAAGGATGTTCCAGCTGAAGCAGAGAGAGTGAACTCACCCTTCCTTTACCTTTTACTCTATTCATTGGACAGATGATGACACTCACATTGATGAGGGTTGGTGTTCCTTACTCAGTACACTGATTCAAATGCTAATCTGTTCTGGAAATGCTGTCCCAGGCACCCCAGAAATACTGTTTTACCAACTATCTGGGCATCTCGTAGCCCAGTCAAGTTGAGACATGAAACTAATGATCATGTGTAACTTTGGTTAGACTGGGAGGCTGCAGAATCTGAAGCTCATACAGTTCCTACCTTGAGGCCCAGGAAGTACTTTTAGTAAATTGCTGGTTACAGAGAAACCTGGAGGTAGAGTGATGATTTTGGACACAACTTTGTGTGCCCTGGGTCTGCCTGAGAACTGAAATACTTTAAGAAAGATCAGGAAGTAATTTAGTTGCTCTGTGGATGACTTTGTCCAGTGTATTGAATAGGAATGAAAACCTCTGGTGAATGGAAAGGCTGGCTTGGTTTTCATGCTGTTTCCATGCTGCTCTGCTTCCTGAGGGGCAGTTTAGAAGTCCAAGAGGGCTGTGTCCTCACATGGCCGGGGAGGCAGAGCACCCAGCTGAGGCTCTATGTGGTTCGGATCTGCTGCCAATTGCGTGTCATTTTAAATCGGTTCTTTTGTGTAAGGATTTAGAAATAAGCTTTAGTTTTAAAATTAATTCGTGTGTGTTGAGGGTAGACAGTGGTAATGGCATCATTTTAACTGGGATTTTTTAAAGCATAATTTTTAAATAAAATATTTTCTAGTTTGGAGCAAGGATTCCTTTACTGGTGATTTTAGCTTTGTTTTTTTTCTTTTTTTTTTTCCCCCGAGACGGAGTCTTGCTGTGTCACCCAGGCTGGAGTGCAATGGTGCAATCTCGGCTCACTGCGACAACTCCCTCCCAGGTTCAAGTTATTCTCCTGCCTCAGCCTCCCAAGTAGCTGTGATTACAGGCGGATGCCACCACTCCTGGCTAATTTTTTTTTGTATTTTAGTAGAAATGGGGTTTCACTGTGTTCCCTGGGGCTGGTTTTGAACTCCTGAGCTCAGACAATCCACCTGCTTTGGCCTCCCAGAGTGCTATTATTACAGGCAGGAGCCACCACGCACGGCCCGAGGATTTTAGCTTCTTACATAAAACAATAACTATGTTATCTTACTAATAGGCCATATTTAAGTGTTCTTAACACGAAAATGAGAAGTATGTGAGTTCTTACCACAAAAATGAGAAGTATTGCATATGTTAACTAGCTCAACTTAGCCATTTTACAATATATACATATGATGTTGTGAAAAATATAAATATAAGGCATAGACAATTTTGATTTGTCAGTTAAAAAAAAACAGACCCTAAAGTGTATTGCTTAGGTCAATTCTCTAATAAAATCTAGGTGAGACCAAATTTAGAAAGATCACAGAACGCTTGGATGCCAGGTTGTCTCAGATGTGTGAGAGAAGGCTGCCTGCTTCTAAAAAGTAACTTTCAGGAAATGGACTCCTTTTCCTGCTTCCTTATGTAGCAAATTCTCCCATATGCCTCACTTAATGAAACCAAATCAATTTATCTTCTTCCTTTAGTGAAGAAGCAATAATCCTTATGAAAAATATATATGCATATATTTATTGTGTTTGTTTGTTTTTTGAGACACAGTCTCGCTCCGTCGCCCAGGCTGGAGTGCAGTGGTGTGATCTTGGCTCACTGCAACCTCCGCCTCCCAGGTTCAAATGATTTTTGTGCCTCAGCTTCCCTAGTAGCTGGGATTACAGGCATGTACCACCATGCCCAGCTAAATTTTCTTGGCATTTTTAGTAGAGAGGGGTTTCACCATGTTGCCCAGGCCAGACTTGAACTCCTGGCCTCAAGTGATCCTCCTGCCTTGGTCTCCCAAAGTGCTGGGATTACAGGCATAAGCCATTGCACTCAGACCATTCTTTCTTAATCCTAAACTCCAGGCACAGATTTAGCACATTGTCAAGGCTCACTGAATACTTGTTGAGTGAATGAAGGAAAGAGTTGAGTGAAACAGAAAGCGATATTGTTGGTTGGTTGATGTTTATTTATTTTGCCTCTTTCCACAAAGGCTTTGAGGTGAACTTCAACAAAGGATATAGAGACAATAAGCTTTATAAACACACAAGGCACTGGAAATAAAGGAGACAGGAGGCAAAGCAAATATGACAACCAGGGGGGATTAATTTATTTTTGCGGCTGAGTCAAAATGTATCTCTGAGCTTCCTACCAGCAAGGGCGAAAAGGAAAAGAGGATAGTTATGTAGTTTTGTCAGCAGAAAAGAGAAAGTACATCTCTTTTAGGGAAGATTATTCTCAGGCCTGAAGCTGTTAGTTTGACTATAAGCTAATACAAGAAGATGGGAATTAGTTTCTTTACATTGATGGTAAATGCATGTGAATAAATTCATTAAGGTTTCTAAAATTGTGGAGGTTCACTCGTGTTAGAAACAAGAGAAAACAGGCAACAGAATAAAAATAGGGGAGGAAAATATTTAAAAATTCAATGTGAGTAGCATTTGTAAAACAGAACAACTGCGCACGTTATTCCTACCAAGGAGACAGAACGAGATGGGAAGGCCGGGACAGATCCTTAGTCTGCCATTCAGTGCCTATGTCCCAGTCAGCCTAGCAAACCTGGTTACTGCTGCTCATGGATGGGGCTCTCTCCTTTACATAGCCTGGTTTCTCCCTGTTCTCTGATTAAACTCTACCTACTCTTGTCTTACTGCCTTTCCCCAGACTATGCTACCTGCCAATTCACTCCTGTCATTCTTCTCAGCAATTTGGTTACTGCTGCCCTTCAAGGCTAAGTCTCAGGTCCCATCTTACTTTTGTCATGTTTGCATCTCTGACCCCTTCTATTCCCAGCCATCTTGTCATTTCCATGCTTCGTGGTGGGCACCACTCCTTGGACACCTGATCATGGTCTGTTCTCTGTTGCTGCTTGCAAATTTTACCTTCACCTATCTATTGTTCAGCCCATTATAAGCCTAAGTTCCTCAAGGGTTAAGGCCTTACTTTACTTCATATGTTCACTTGCCAGCAACTGAGGGGCATGATGACATTGATAGATTAGAGGAATTGGAAGCTGACACCTGAGTGACCAATCATTGGCTGTGTAGCCCTGCTCGAGTCAGAACCATAGTCAAGTGGCTATGGTCCCCACTTTATAAACGAAAAAATGACTTCAGTGCCCTTGAGAAGTAATTTCCTCATTTGTAAAGTGGGGACCATAGCCAGCTCCTTGCCATTTATCTCCTTATGACCCAGGGAGACAAGGAGGGCAGACTTCTGGAATTTCTCCAAATTGCACATGCGCCAGAAATTTATCCAGCGTGCCGGCCATAGGTGATATACAAAGAGGGAGGGAGTGGATGAGTGACGGTCAGCATATCTTTTCTATCTTGTCTGTTTTGACTTCTAATTGCCATGGAAAAGATAGTGGAGGTCAGAGGAGGAGAGATGAGTGTGTGAGGACAGGTGGAGAGAACAGGCAGAGAGGAAAGACTCTCAGGTTGTCTTGGAATGTGGCCAGACAGGCATCCCAGAGCCTGGCTGGCTGGTGCTGGGGATGGGGAGAGCAGAGCTGGCTGGCATGTCAGGGCCAGCAGGGAGGGACAGGCCTTGGGGCAGGGCCTGGGAAGGCTTTGGGACTTCCCAGAGCCCCTCTTGAGACAGTGAGCTATGTGGCTCATGAGGCTGGAAGGATGGTAGACAGCTGAGCCTCAAAGGACAATTTCAGAAACTGGCAAGCACAGTGGCTCAAACACAAGTTAAAAAGAAAAAAAAACAGTCCCTAATCAGAGACAATATTTTTGGGAGTCCCAGGTGGAACAGGCACATACTGACCTTCACTGCCCCACCTGCTTACACTGTTTCTCAGAGGGAGGATGGTTAGGATTGAAAGTAATGATGGAAATCCTTAAGAAAGAAAAGGAAAGGGGAAAGTAAGAGGAACTGATAAAACCAGCAAAATCAGATCGGAAGAATAGATGCAGTTTTAGAACAATGGACAATGAGTGGAATGAATGCAGTGAATTTGTAGTGTGGAAATTAACTACAAGAGAGAGTTGATCTCCTTTTCTTCTCGTTGGCCAGCTTTCAGACGTGATTGACCAAACTATGCAAAGCAGTCCTCAACAGACTGCCATTTCTCTTTCACACCGTGATTTTAATTGAAGGATGTACTAGTCCATTCTTGTCCCGCTCTAAAGAAATACCTGAGACTTATAAAGAAGAGGATTAACCGGCTCACAGTTCTGCAGGTTGTGCAGGATGCATAGTGGCTTCGGTCTCTGGGGAGGCTTCCACCATGATTGAAAGGTTCCTGAAGCCGCCCCAGAAGCAGAGGCCACTCTGCATCCTGTACAGCCTCCAGAACTGTGAGCTATGTGGCTGGAGCAGAATGAATAGACAGAGAGGGGAGAGGTGCCACACACTTTTAAATAACCAGCTCTCTTGAGGGCTTTGTCATTAGAACAGCACCAAAGGGAGAAATCTGCCCCGTGAGCCAATCACCTCCCACCAGGCCCCATCTGCTACATGGGGGATTACAATTCCACATGAGATTGGGTGGTGACACAGACCTCAGTCATATTCAAGAACCCAGACACATTGGTAGTGCAAAGCAGCTTTCCGATTCCATGAACATTGTTAAACTTGTATGGTCTTCCCTTGAACAGTAATGCCCAGATCATTTACTTTTGAAGTGTTTAGGGCTGTAGTTACTTCGCCCTGTTGGTTATTTCTTATGTTTTTCTTTTTCCCTCTTGAGTTCTGTCATCAGGGGTGCCAGGTACCAGGGTTAAGGCAAGTCGCTCTCTGATTTCGGGTTGCTTCCAAAGCGACGAGCCAGGGTTGGTCTCCGTGGAAGGGCACGTGATGTGTTGCATTAGATGCCCAATGACAAGTCAACAGTCATTGGCCATTTTATTTCTCTCCATCTACTCTAAGTAGATGATATCTGAACTGAAGGTCAGGGCAGAATGTGGATTAGAAAGGAACGTTGAGATCAAGTTTCCAACTGGTGGAGGTGGAGCAGAGGCCCCAGATGTCTGCCCCCACCATTCTGGGACTTTGCTATAAATGAATTCAAAACTAGAGGCTGCCCGTTCCAAAAACCTGCTGACGCTCCGGGGACTTCCAGGCAGCCATGCCATTTACCTCCAGGAGAAGAGTCGAGAGGCACAGGGAGCTGGTAGGATGATCCTTGGTGAATCGGTGCAGTTATCATTGACAGTTGCCAGTTGGCACATGACCAGGCACCTGGGTGGAGAGGGCAGGTGGGGCAACATTTACTTTAATGAGCTTAAGCTTTTTAATGGTTTCTGAAAAATATATCAAATTGTGCCTGTGAGAGGCAGAGGAGAAGTGAACTGCATCATTCAGGGGACTCAGCTCCAGTGCCTCTTCCTGCAGAGCAAATGCATCATGCTGGGGCCAAGGCCACCCCTCTCCAGCTGTGCTGCAGCTTCAGAGGTGCTCTCAGCCACCTGGAGCAGCCCACCTCACCTGGCCAGCTTGCCGCAGGGGTTCTGGCATTGGGGTTGGGAGATGATTGCATTGTGGATGTTTTGTTGTTGCAAAAGACAATACCCTCCTCTTTGTACCAACACCTGGGGTCTGCACATTCTTTTTCACAGGAATGGCTGAGCTGCATGGTGTGAGACCCTCGGAGCCCCTGAGGCCCCGCCATGCCAGGCTGTGCGTGAGGTGTACCTCCACGACAGAGCGGCCTAAAAGGGGCCCTGTTAGGGTGTAGTTCTGGAGTCAAGCCATTGGGGCAGCCAGGGGCCACTGCTTTCCAGGCCCCAATTCAGGAATGGTGCTGGGGAGGTTGCCTGCTTGCTTCCTCCCTGAAGGCCTGGTGCAGGGAGACGCTGGCAGACACAGGGTGGGCATGCGCCAGCATCCTCAGGGGCCTTCCCCTTGTGTGCCTATGCTGGGATTGTTGCTGGAATTTTGAATTCTATGTGGCTGGGGGTCCTTACAACCATCATTCCTAGCAAGTGAATTCAGCCCTCCTTAATGAGTGGCAAAGAATCACGCTGGCGAGCGGGATCATCTGTTGGTGAACTGGGATGTGCCTGTCATTTGAAGTTTCACTGATGGCATCATTCAGTGTTCCAAAAAGGGAAAGAAATAGCTCAAATCACAGGTACCAAAGTGAAAAATCAAGGTGCCTTGGCCTGTGCTTGCCCCTAACTGCTGAGCCACAGCTGTCCTCCCCAGCCTGAACCATCACCTTTTAGAATGGGCTGCCTGGGCAGTTGGGGTGAGGGGTGGGCTCAGGGCAGCTGTGTAGTAAAACCAAGCTCTGGGACTGTGTTTGGTTTGCCTCTTCCCATCTTCATTCTCAGCTCCTAATGGTCTCTCCTCTTCCCATCCTGGGCCTTTCACCTTCTGCCCGTGCCTCTGGGAACCAGTCTATTATAATGTGAGGACAGCAGTGACTTCACGGGTACTGCAGCCTGGACTGGGAAAAGTGGACTGCCCCAGCCGAACAATGCTTCTCCTTCCCCCAGCTCCGTCCTTGTATGACGTTACATGTCTGTGTTTGCCCAGGTCTTTTCTGTGACTGCCTGAGATAGTGTGATTCAGTAGCAGAAACACTGCCTTTAAAACAAATTGTAATTTGCCTGCAGAACTTTGTAGGAGATGACCTACGCAAGTAGCATTCGGTGAGTGCTGCCTTTGGAAGTTATTTTGTGGGGAGCTGATTCTGATGATTTCTGCCTCTTTGCCATCTAGGCATAGTGGACACTGTACCAGCTGCGATTCTGGTCCAGAAGTGTTAGAAGCTAAATAAGACTCCAAAGTACACAGAAGGCAGAAACAGACTTGGTCATGAGGTTGTGGGAGAAGAAGGGGAAGAATGGATGAGAGGAGAGCTTTGGTCTACGCAGGTGATAATTCAGGAAATGGTCATAAGAACAACTCAGGTGAATTTAGCATCAGGGAGGCAGGTGGTGGGGACGTGAATCAATGTGGATGGTCGACGGTACCGCATTTGCGTCCCTCCCTTCATGAGGCTTCACGAAGCCTCGCAAGGCCAGCAGTGCAATGTCCTTTTGCAGATGGAGATGTGGTGCCTGGGGAAGGGAAGCCAGTCAGAGCTGGGCTTCTGGTTTGAGTCTGCGTGGCCCTGGTTGAGAGAAGGATTGGGCTGCCCAGTCTTGCTCCCATGGGCCGAGTGCGGAAGGCAGGGGAAGAAAGGAGGAGAGAGGAGACCTGTGAGCAATGAGCAGAACAAGGGCTTAACTGGTGCCTGTCTTCAGAGTCTGCCAACTCCCACCCGGCAGAGCCCAGGGCTCACACTGGTTCTGATGCAAGGCCATGGAGCCCATCGCCTTGTGGTGCCAGGAGGCATCAGCACTCCCGCATCCACCCCCCCACCTGCCGCTACCAGCTCTGTGTTGTCTTTTAAAGCTGTCAGACACCATCCAATGGTGGTCCCAGAAATGAAAAACTAAAAACCCATTCCCATCCCAACAGGTAGCTGTAATTCATGGGCTGTGCAAAATGCATCTCACATTTTTAAGTGAAGAACAACATGAATAAAGTCAATTTGGAATTTAGTAAAAACTCCCTGGTATGCATTTTAAGACCTTGAGCTGTACACTGCAATGAATCTAAATTTAGAGATGGAAAATTAGAACAAAGCCACGTATTTATTAACTCACCACTTTACGAGGAGCTGTGGTTGTATTTTGGGCAGGCTCACTGGACAGTTGATGCATGTTGCTGTCCTTTTGAAACCATAAAGTTTACGTTTTCTTGAGCATCTGCCTTTGATGAACTTTCCTACAGGCTCTATTTTGAGAGTTGTGTTTCCCTCTCATTCTATTTCTATACTACACAGATATTTCCAGGGTTTTACACTTTTCCTTTATGGAAACAACTTGATTTAACCATGATTTATTTCAGTGTTCCTCAGGTATAGCAGAATTACTGACTGCCAATTACTCCTTTATTAAGGGATACTCCACGGTTTATTTTAAAAGCATTTCTCCTTGTAGTGAAGCTGACACAACAAAAAGGCCTTTGTGGTAGTCAGGATGATCTTAAACAAGAAGTGTGCTGGACACTGACAGCCGAGTGGCTTCCTTACTTAGAAACAAATGGTGAATGTTGCAAAAAGATATGGACGCAGAAGTGGTCCTTCTTGCTACTGACTGAGATGGAAGAACATGCATTAAGTAGTATGGCGCTGAGAGGTGTGACTCAACCCTTAATCAGAATAAAGATGGTGAGAGTGGGCATGTGTCTCCCTAGGTAGCCGATTCTTAAATTTTGCAAACTGTAAAAGTCAACTAAGTGTCTGAAGAGGGCAAATGGAAAGCGCAAGTCTTCGTTCATTCATCCATTCATCCATCCATCCTATTTAAAAGATCTATCCTATTGTTATTTAGGTGACATTGAGATTAAACCAGAGTTTAGATATTTACTCGTGTTTCACTGCAATTCCTCAACATCAATAGTCAGTGGGTAAGGAACGGTGGACCGAAGGGTCAGAGGACCACTGTGTGTACTCATTTGCCTTGGTCAAGTTCTTTAGTGTCTCTAAGGCCTCAGTTTCCCTGTCCTCAAGTTGCTCATAATCAAGTCTGGGAGAGAGAGAACAACCAAACAACGATACACAGAAAACAGACCAAATTGCAGCTGCTGAGAGCTTCAGAGGGTCAGAGCATGATGCTCTGAGAGGCTGCCACAGGGATCCGGTTGGGAGAGCAGGAGAGCTTCCAGGAGGAAACGATGCTGAACCGAGATCTGGAGGACAGATATGAGCTAAGGGGGAAAGTGGTCAGGAAAAGGTGATCTCAGCCGAGAGAGGAGCCTCGACAAAAGTTCTGTGGTCAGAGGGGGAAGATGGGGGATGCGAGGCCAGTGTGCCTGAAGGGCAGAGTAAGTGGCAGGGACCAGGGACCAGAATGCACAGGGTCATGTAGGTCAAGTTCAGAAGTTGTGTTTTAAGAGCTACAGAAAGCCAGTGACAGGCTTCAAGATGTGTGTATGTGCATGTATGCGTGTGCATGTACATGTGTGTACATGTATGTGCATGCATGCATGTGTGTGTGCGTGCACATGTGTGCGTGTGTGTGTGCATGTGTGTGTGTGCATGTACATGTGTGTGTGTATGTGTGTAGGTAGGCTGGGTGAGGACGAGAGAGCGTGATGTGATGCATGGTTGGTAGAATCACTGTGGCCGCAGGTAAGAGAGAGCTGAGGGGAGGCCGGCACATCTGGCAAGAGTCTCCTCAGCTATCTGGGTTAGAGGTAATGGTAACTTGTGCAAAGGTGGTGGTCTAGGATTGGAGAGAAGTGGATGGATTTGAAGATGTTTGGAAGTCCAGCTCAGGACTGGTTCATGGTTGGATTATGGGCAGTCGGAAAGTGAGGGGTAAAAAAGACCTGTGGGCTCCGACTCCAGAAGTGGATAAATGTGGGGCCAATGGGGCCACCCCTGGCCAAACCTGGGAGACCTGGAAGAGGACAAGGATTCAGAGAGGGAGATTAGGAGTTTGGGCTAAGTGTTGGGTGTTTGCTGAGTTGCCTTTGAGAGGCCCTATAGAAGAGGACCTGGGCTTGAACCTTGAGTCGCTGCAGCACTGACTGGCTTGGAGAAGGTCAGTGAAGGCTGCAGACAAGGCCAGGCCAGTGAGGTAGCCGCTGGACAGAGTAAAAGAGGGTTTCTCAGAGGAAAATGTGGTCCACAGTGTTGAATGCCACCGGGAAGTTAAGATGAGGGAGAGAAATTTGGGGTTGGAGGTAGAGAGACTGAGAACTTTGGCCATTTTTGATCATACTAGGACTTTATACAACACAATTATCAGGTCATATCAGAAAAGACTGCTTCTGATGGAGACAGGATTAAATAAGACAAGCTCAGCAAAGTGCTGGTATATTGGAAACACTCAACACTCATGCACAGAGAATTATCTGCCTCTTGTTTCTACAAGAAAGAGAATTTGTAGTAGGTTTCTGCCAGGTCTGTTCACCTTGGCCCTGTGGACATCCTGGGCTGAATGATTCCTGCCTGGGGTGTGCTGTGCATTGCAGAATGTCCAGCAGCATCCCTGGCCTTATCCAGTGGCTTGTATCCATGCCAATACATGCCCCCAAGATGTGACACAAAAAGTAACATTGACAAATGTTTCTGGGAAGGAGGTGCAAAATTGCCCCAGTTTATTTAAACCACTGGTTTAAATAAAATAATTTTTAGAAATAAAATTAATAGATTCACTTTTTGGTTATTTTTTAAAGAGCTATAAGGGCATGGCACCCTTGCTATGTCTATTATATTACAAACATAAGTCATGGGCCATGGAGAAAATCATTGATTTAGTATCTGAACATCCCAATTGCCAGCAAATAATGCAGCTACTCTTAGAAACAAAACCAAGATTGTGGAAGTGCTGACTCCAGATGTTTTCTAATTCTCTCGGAAGAATGAAAGCTTATAATTGATGCCATGCAGGAGAGAGAAGCCAGTTCTCCCCGGGGACGGCACAATCCATACCTGGGGGGCACGGTCTGCCAAATGACACCCCCATTTGGGACTTACACTTTGCAATGCAATTCTGTTAATATTTATAGAGAGACTTAATGCCCTTTGGCATAAGAAATACATCTAAATGAACTTCACTAACAAGATGGTGCCCTATCTCCCAAAACGTATAATCTCCTTTTTGGGGTTGGCAACGTTTGCAAAATAAATCTCATCCAGTGCCACACACTGACTGCAGAATTTATCTCTGACACCCTGTACCACTGAAATGCTTAATGCCTTATAGCTGACTTCAGCAAACACATTTAGCAACCTAGTTAAAACCAAATAGTGTTATAGAGATGCTGTAACTTCTTTTTTAAGTTACAGCAGGACAGATTTAGGAAGGCAGACAATAAAAGTCCTGTGGTTGCTCATGGACTATATGTTGCTGTGGAACATTAATGCGAGCACGCCAACCTAAGTGGCAGCCCGGGACAATTGGGCTTTCAGAATCCAGAGATCTTTTCACTCAGTTCTCCTCTGTGCCAGAGCAAAAGTCACTTTAATGTCCTGTTATACTGTACGGTTTTGCAGGGACATGCGTTGAATTATGTTTTTTTCCCTAAATAAACTACAATGAGAATTTCCCTATTAGGCTCTGTTGGGATGCTCTGAGGAAGGGATGGCCTGGACGGGTGTTTCTCCCGGAATGGGAGCTGCAGACCCTTCAGGTGGACAGCTTACACAGTAAAGCTCTTGCACGCTTGAATGAGCAATCGCATTGCCTTGTCTTTCTTCTTGTTAGTTTAAAGAAGCCTTTCCCTTTTGTAGTACAAGGTGTACACTTGAGCTAGCAGCTTATAGTTCAAGTTCTTTCTTTTTCTTTTGGTGACAGAGTCTTGCTCTGTTGCTCAGGCTGGAGAGCAACGGCACTTGGCTCACTGCAACCTCTGCCTCCTGGGTTCAAGCGATTCTCCTGCCTCTGCCTCCTCAGTAGCTGGGATTACAGATGTGTGCCACCATGCCTGGCTACTTTTTGTAGTTTTATTAGAGATGGGGTTTCACCATGTCGACCAGGCTGGTCTCGAACTCCTAACCTCAGGTGATCTGCCTGTCTCAGCCTCTCAAAGTGCTGGGATTACAGGTGTGAGCCACTGTGCCCAGCCTCATAGCTCAATTTCTGTGTGGCTTCAGCCTCAGTGTGTTAGAAACACAGAACATTCTGTATGGAAATCATGGGGAATCTGCTGTAGGGTTAAAGGCAGAATAGCGAAAGAGAGGTGGAAGGAAAGAAGGAGGAATGGAAGAAAAAAGAAGGGGAGAGAAGGGAAAGGAACAGAAGGGAAAGGGGAGTAGGATAGAGGAGGGGAAGCAGTAGAAAGGATTCGTGTTTTACAAACCTCTACTTTGCAGCTGCTGCCCAGCCTAGGCGGACTTCTTCACATGTCTCTAGACTGGCATTCCAGAAATTGTCCTCATTCTCACGAGGACAGCAGTAACCCCCTCATGGGGTTGTCAGGACCAGGTGGGACATGAATTAATGGTCTTTTGGGAAAGCTGTTGTGATTCTGGGAATACCAGGATTTCTCCCTGGAATGAAGGGCTCCTTTCAACAGTGAAGCCTTAGAGAGCCTCACAAACCTGAGGCCCACGGAGATGGTGTGACTTGCCCAAAGCCACACGCTACATAGAAGCAGGCAGGAGGAATGAGGACCTGTGCTATAGACTCATCACAATAACACCTTGGGTTGATGATTCAGTGTGGCCTCCCTAAAAGACAAAATGACAAGGGAACTCTGGGGCCGGCTGGCCATGCCGAGACAGCCAGACCTGGGAGCTCAGCCCGCCCACTGGTGTTGCGGCTGTGTAGCTGACCTTCCCCGTGGGTTCCCTGGGACTGGCCTGAGACAGAATTATGAGGTGGCAACGCTGCCTCTTCTGTACCCCCAGTGAGCTACCCACATTCGCCTGTTCCCTATTCTCCCATCAATCTTTGCCTTAGAGATATCAGCTATTTGTGCTTTTGGGAGAGTTTAGGCCAGTTACTCCTCTGGGAGGCATTTGCACAGGAAGCCTTCCTCTGCATTTCAGATGTGAGCCTGGGGGAGCAGCCTTAGGGAGGTCCTCTGTGTAAGGTGCTGGGCAGGAGGAAGGTGAAGGGCAGGTGATCTCTGAGAAGCAGCAAGAGGCTCTGAAGCTCCCAAGCCCGGCTTCCCTGTGGCTCCCCCTTTTTCCTTCTCTCCTGCCTGACCTCATCAACTTCCCCTCAAACAGACCTGGCAGCTGGAGACCCTCAGAAGGCTGTGGTCTGAGCTCTTAGCCTGCAGAGGGGGAAGGGAGCTGTGGGAGTGTTTCTGTTTCTGGAAGGTTGGTTCTGTTGGGAGCTTCTGACAAAGGACCATGCCTTGTATTCCATGGCTTCTCAAAGAAAGGCCGCCCCACAGGCAGGCTGGTCACCCAGGAACAATGAGGTTGTCACCCTGCTTTTTCTGTGGATCAGCTGTTGGAGCAAAAGCACGGGAAGGTGTTGGCAGCGTACAAAGTGATTTCCAAAGAAAGCCTTCACTTCGCATTTCCACGCTCACAACAGTGAGCCCGTTTCAATGGAGAGCCTCTTCGCTTTGCAAATGTGAATTTCTTGTAGAGAAACTTCCAATTTGTCAGGTCCCTTCATTCCGGGTGTCTTCAGTATTTTCCAGGAATTTTAAAAAATTGGCAAATATTTTTGAGCATCTAATACAGGCTACCTATCATGGGAACCCAAAGGAGGGTGAGACAAAGGAGGTCCACAGGCAGTGCCTTCTCCAGCGGAGCCAGGAGGCCAGAAGCCCCTCGTGGGGGTGCTAAGCCGCAGGCTTGAAGCCTTGCAGCTCTGAAGCTCCAGAGCCAGGTGTCTCCCCGCTGCCCCCACTATGGGGAATGGAGATGTGACGTCCTGGAACTCAGTTGCATCCAACCCAATTTCTTCAGGCCTAGCCAGGGTCCAAGCGCCAGGGCTTGGCCTGCGGGGTCCAGTCAACTCAAAGACCTGGAGTCGCAGACAGACGCGGCTCACTCCCTCACTGAGCTGCCTGGGGATACCAGTGGCATTTAAACCACGGCTACCTCATTGTGAGTTGCATATGCTAGGCTTCAGTGTACCTTTCCTTTGGATTAGAAATCCCATGAAGGCAAGACTGTGCACAGAAACAGGTGCGCTTCAGAACTAACGTGCACAGCTTCCTGTTTTGCCTGCAAAGAAAGGGAACTTTCTTTTCCCTCCATATTTTTTTTAATTTGCACAGTATCGGTTTCCGTCTTAGAATCTGCAGTTGTTTTAGCCTCAGAATAGTCTTGTACCCCTTGAAGTCCCTGGAGCCTCCCAGAAACCTGATTCTCCTTCTCCTTAGTTGGTAACTGGGACCTGAGATTTGTTACATGGAGTCTATGATGGAACGTACATGAACATGCTGATGTCTGTGCTCCAGAATCGTTCCAGAACAATGCCCCGGGCCACTCAAGCTTGGGTAGCAGGACAGGTGGTCCTGGGGAGGGTGGCAGGCCCTTCAGCTCATACCTGCTGCTGGTGCTATGTGGCCATCACAGCAGTTCTTCAATAAACAGCTCCTCAAGTTGCCCTCCACACATCTTTCTCAATGGCATCATTATCTTTCCAGTGACAGTGACAGGAATTTGGGAGCTGGGAGGTTCTTAGCGTCTCCTTCTCACACTCTGCCTCTGAGCAGCTGGGAATCCTGACCCCTCCATTCTTCTGCCTGCTCGCCTCCCTGAGCCAGGGCACTGAGTCAGCATTCATGGCCTGTTAGTGGCTTGCAAAGCAGAGCAGATGGACAGACGTGCTTGGGCAGCCTATTGATCAGCCCTCGGTGTGACCTGCCCAGACCTGGTTCGGTTCCAAGCACTGATCATGTGGACAAGGTGTGTGCAAGGCCTGGAAAACAGCAGTGGCCAAGTGTGAGGTGCTGGACCAAGTCCCTTGAGGAGAGCAGAGCCAGGAGGACTCCGGTCAGAGCCCCTCCCCACACTGTCTTGAGGTGTCCCACTGGCTCACAGGAACCTCCTGGGCAGGAAATGTCTGTGTTTGACCCTGCAGGCCTAGCCTTGAAGCTTGGACCCTGGTTGGGCCTGAAGGAATTAGGTTGGATCGAACTGGGTTCCAGGACCTCACATGTCCATTCCCTGTAGTGGGGGGCAGGGAGGAGACCCCCTAGTTCTGGAGCGTCAGATCTGCAAGGCCTCGGGCCTCTGGCTCAACACCCCCTTGAGGGGCTTCTGGTCTCCTGGCTTTGCTGGAGAAGGCATGGCCTGTGGACCTCCCACATTCCCGAGGCAGGCTGCGTGGCTAGCATTTGGAGGCTGGCGGGGGCTGGCTGATTCCTAACCAAAGATGCTGTCGGTGTCTTCCGATGGAACATGCCTTTCTTTGCCTAGTAGGTGTTATTCACAGGGATCCTTTAGTTAAGCAGATTTGCCTAGGCACCCTGTCGGGTCATATTTGTCTCTTTTTTTTTTTTGTTTCAGGAGTCCTTAATTCCCCTCAGCACTGTTTGAGGTGAGCAACTACAACTACACAAGACAAAGACGAAAGACTTTTTCAGCTCAAAAATCCTGTGATTCTTTGATTCTAAGAAGAGATTTTCTGACAAGGAGTTTGCCTAAGGTAAGAGAATTCTGACTGCCCAGGATATTACAGTCACCAAGTGGTTTCCTGGGCAGGCTGGGCCCCCACTGGGACCCCACACGTTAGCTCTTTTTGGGAGGGAGGCCCGTTCTTAAACTTCCTCAACACCTTCCTTCCTGCAGAGTCCACCCGGCTTGTGTCTCCTGCCAGTTGCCGGCCTGCCGGCATGTGGGCTGCCTGTGGAGAAGGGCCTGTGTTGTGAATGATGTCTGCAGGGCATGGGGTTGACTTTGAAGAAGGTGTGATCCTAAGTTGTGTTTGACCTGAGCTCCTGTCACCCCTGAAGGCAGCAGAGGATGTCCTGTCGGTGACCCAGGAGGACGGCTTCCTGAGCCCATTGCACAGAAGGGCTTCCGTGGTTGGTTTGCCCGGCTGTGAGTTTTTTCCCTACCTTTGAAAGCCTAGATTGGGTTTCCCATTTCATGGCCCTTTGGAAGGGCCAATGGCTCCCCGTTTGACAGGCTGCCCTGAGCAGCAGGTGCTCCGTTTAGACCCAGGCTGCCCCAATCCCAGCTCTGATCTGACTCTCAGCTCTGAGGCTCCATTGAGTCCCTGGGCCTCAGGTATCCTGTTCAGGCTTTGCTGATGGTGGCATCAAATGATCTCTGAGCCACCTCCACGTTGGCTCTGACTAAGGCAACTGGTGATCTTGTCTTGCTGTTTGCAATATTTGAAGACAAAAAACAACTTGTGCTGCATTCTCAAGAAAGATGAGACAACCGTTCCTGTACCTTACTCTTACTCTTAGATATCTGTATGAAGAAGTCCTGATGGGTGCATGCAAGCTAGGGAGCATCAAGTCTCCCACGGCATGAGGTCCAGCTGACCCCTGACCTCATTGATCTGTTGCTCTGTTCGTGGCTCTGAAATCCGGGCAACCTGAGCCAGCTCGTGCATTCCTTACCCTTGTGCTTTTGCACTGCCCATCCCCGTCCCCTAGAACTCCCTCCAGTACAGTCTGCCCCACCTCATCCCATCCCATGCCATCCCATCCCACCTCACTCCATCCTACCCCATCCTACTGCATCCCACCCCATCCTATTCCATCCCAGCCCACACCACGCTGGCCCATCCCACCTCACCCCATCCCATCGCCCCATCCCACCCCATCCCATCTCATCTCACCTCACCCCATCCTATCCCATCACCCCATCCCACCCCACCCCATCCCATCACCCCATCCTACCCTATCCCAGCCTTTCCCATCCCACCCCATCCCCCGCATTGCCAATAGGTGTTCTTGGGCTGGGGGGCTACTGAAGCTTCTCAATTCTGTCTTCTCACTTATAAAAGGGCAAATTGGCAGGTCATCCGCTTTGGCAGGTAACGTGAATGTGGAGGACATAGTCCATGGTTAATAAATGACAGCCGACCTGCTCTTTTGCTGGTTGTTCATGCCCTGAGGCCACAAGGCAGTAGGCTGTTCTCGCCCAACCCAAGGAATCCAACGCCTCGCTACCCCAGGTCGCTGCTCATGTCTGAGCTCTGCTTCTCATACCTGGGCCACCAGATTTGGTTTTATATCCTTTCTGGGCTCAGGGGAGAGAATTTAAAAAAATCAAATTAGGTAAAATTGGAGTTGAATGATAATGATAACTTTTTTTTTTCTTCAGGTCTGGGATTCAACCTCAGTTTCTGCCTTTTTGAACTTGGCCAAGGGGGTAGGGGTGTTTTAACAGGCCCGCTCCTGTGACTGTTACCACGTTTCCCATTTTAATGCATGCTATTTGTGTACTAAGGTCCGTCCTCGCCCATGAAGCCTGTGAACACTTTAAAGCAAATGAGGAAAGGAAGGAAGGAAGGGAGGAAGGAAGAAGGAAGGAAGGAAGGAAGGAAGGAAGGAACGGCAGGAAGGAAGGCAGGCAGGCAGGAAGGAATAATTAATGAATAATACTGCATTCAGGAAACTAGACTCAGTATTTTCAAAGTGACTCGTACCTAGCCATCCTCTCCTTTGCCAGTTAGCATGGATAATCTTCAATTGCTCAACCACTTGTTTCTTTTAATTTTAACAATCTTACAGCTGAAACTATCTAAGATTTATTCAGGAGAATATATTTTATAACACTCCCTTCTTCCTGTAAACATTGAAGGAAGGTTTGTGATATGGATGCTTGGCTAAAATTTGAAGGTGCAAAAGGACTGCTCTGTTCCTATTTATGATGTGGGAATGACTTTTCTTCACCACTAGCCTGGGTGGAATTTAATGACTGACCAAGAGGGAAGTAATTCATTCTTCCTGTCATCCTATTTTATTCCCCTGCCCCCCTCCCTCATGCTCTCTTTTCCTGCTCAGTTCCTATTATGATCTTTCTTTGTCAAAGACGTTTCTCATGATTAAGTGCTTATATCTTCTTCTCTCCAGCGTATTTGTTTGGATAGATTTAGGACAGATAAAAAAGCTGAAAATTGCCTGGTTTCTGTTTTCTCTGGAGAGACAACCCTGAAAGATTTTTAGCTTATGGCATTTGACCAGTTTCGACCACTGTAAGATTCTCTGGCTTTTAGTTCTATAACCCTCCAGAAGTCTAGATCTTTTTGATATTAAAGAAAACATGCACATTTTGAGTGAGCTACCGAGTTCCATCTAATTGTTTCTGTTATCCAGAGACTAAGGACAGAGGACCACTGGGAAGGCACATAAGGGAACAAAAGGGACTTTGACCCAGAGACTGGACCCTGAGTCTGTATGAAAGAGGAGGTGATGGTGTTACTAAGAATTTCTTGCTTTGAGCTAGTTTCATTCTGGGTGAAGTCTGTACTTGAAGTTCCTCTCCTAACCTAACGATGGTTACAGGTGGGGCCAAAGTTAATGGAGAACCTGGACTAACAGCCTCACCACCTTGGGTCACTTTCAGTAACCACCAGGCCTACCTGGAAGTGCAACTCTGGGTCATGTGGAAGTGAAAACTGCAGTGGTAGAGATCCAGTGTCTATTCTGGGGGCTCTGACTTGGTTCTCCACTCACCTATCAGAAGGGCTGGCTTGGCATGGACTTATTTAATGTCTTTCTTTATGGAAGTCAAAAAGCCTTTATATGTAGCCTTGTCTTTCAGTTGTCCCAAGAAGCTCTATTGGCATTAGAAGCAAAGATACCTGCAACTAAAATTTTCCATAACTTTCATTTTTGTCCCAGGTTTTATGGCCCTTAGCAGAACATCGTTGAGTCCTGCTCTTATGGCCAGAATACCGGAGTCTTAAAATCTGAGACCAGGGGCTTCTGATCAGGTAGGCTTGGGCCCCTGGCTCAAATCTTACCTGTTTTACTAGCAATAGATAGCAATTCCTGCCCCCTTTCTCCTCTGTCCTTCAGCAAGGGCAGGAGCTGAAGTTGAAACAGCTGAAAAGCTACAAAGAGTAGTCAACTGCTGTTTTTCCCAATTCTGTTTTTTTGATTATCTCTTCTCAGGTCCAGGTAAAACATAATGCAGGTTCGGTCAATTCTGCTTCTAAATCTCAGCCGTGAAGGAACTGGGAAGGTGCTCAGCAGCCACTATTAACAATTGTTCCTTACAACCACATGGTGGCACTGTTGAAGACCTGTCTTGCACAGCCTGGTGAATACACATCCATTGTATTGATGCCTTTGTTTTCTCCATTTCTGCATAAGCTGAGATCGTGGTCTCTGGGTGGCCTCCCAGGGTGCAGTTCCACAGTTCATACAGATAGGCTTAGCCAAGCCTTCCCTGCCACAGGACACAGTGCCTGGGTGGCTGTGTTTGGGAGTTACCAGTACAAGCTATGCCAGGAGCAACCCTTCTCAACAAGACTTCAGGCCTTATATTGAGTCCAAGCCAGCAAATAGACTCTCAGTGTCTTCCTGGTGAATTCCTTTTGGGAATCTTGGGACAGGGACACTATTAGTCTTGACAGATTCTCAATTTTGAATGTCTGGGTCTGTCTTTTTTTTTCCTAATAGGCTTTTGGCTTCTTCTACCAATTTTTCAACTCCCATCTTCTGTGGCCAGTTCTTCATACCCAGGGGAGGAGATATTTGCTTTTGTTCTAATATGAAATGTTCATTAGATCACCAACTCCTGTCCATCACTGCAGCCACACTTACACAACACTTCTTTGTCAGAATGGATGTATCAAGTTGCTTCAAAACCCATCTTCTTTGTTCAACGAAGAGTCAAGTGGCTGGTGAGGAGCAAATAGTTTTTGGCATTCAGCTACGAAAGACTCACAACCACTTTAAAATTTTTTTATTTTTAATTTTTTTTGAGACAAAGTCTCACTTTGTTGCCAAGGCTGCAGTGTAGTGGTGCAATCTCTGCTCACTGCAATCTCCACCTCCCAGGTTCAAGTGATTTTCCTGCCTCAGCCTGCCTGAGTAATTGGGATTACAGGTGTGTGCCACCATGCCTGGCCAATTTGTTATATTTTTAGTAGAGACAGGTTTCACCATTTTGGCCAGGCTGGTCTCGAACTCCTGACCCCCAGTGATCCACCCGCCTTGACCTCCCAAAGTGCTGGGATTACAGGCATGAGCCACTGCACCTGGCCACAACCATTTAGAAAATTGTTTGAATATAGCATTCATGATCTGTGAGCTATGGAAGCTTTAATTTCACTACAAACTATTCAATATAAGTAAGTCTCACTAGTTGGCTGGGCACAGTGGCTCACGCCTGTAATCCCAACACTTTGGGAGGCCAAGGTGGGTGGATCATCTGAGACCAGCCTGGCTAACATGGTGAAACCCCCGTTTCTACTAAAAATACAAAAAATTAGCCAGGCATGGTGGTGTGTGCCTGTAATCCCAGCTACTTGAGAGGCTGAGGCAGGAGAATCACTTGAACTGGGGAGGCAGAGGCGAGATTGCATCATTGCACTCCAGCTTGGGCAACAAGAGTGAAACTTCGTCTCAAAAACAACAACAACTACCACAACAAAAAACAACAAAAAAGTCTCACAGGTCATTTACTGGTAAATTGATCTATATTTCTAAAATTCGAAAAGTGGTTTCTAAAATTTAAACAATTTCTTTCAGAAAATAAGTTCTTCGAAATCTGGGGAATATTTTTTAAATGATTTTAAAATTTCTATTATTAAAAAGTAATCTATGTTAAAATAATTTTAAAAGGGTTAAAATCATGACTTATACAAACACGAATTAATGACTAGCAAAGCTTTACTTTAACTCATTTATTAATAAAAGAACCAATAAGATATTGCTACCAGTTCAAAAGTAAATTTAAAATATATATACATAGACAATCAGGGACACTTTAGTGAATTTACAAATAGATGCAAAACTGGTCAATAACCCCGGAGAAATAATCAAGTGCATCACCACCAAACAAAATTTGCATTTCTGTGGACACAAATCACCTGCATTACTATCAGTTTTCTACAGTTTACAGTTGTAAAATAGCTCAAAGACAAGGAAAGTTAGTGAAAACTTGGAAGGGTGAACTAGGCAAGACAGACTACAGTCTTTTTTTTCTGGTCCATTTCAAAGTCTTACACAATTTTTATAGACACTTGCTAGATTCTAAGTTCAAAGAAGGCATAATGGATAGCTAGTAGAACATCCTAACAATGATCTCTTCCTTTCACCTTATGCAAAAATTAACTCAAGATGGATTAAAGACTTAAACGTAAGACCTAACAACCATAAAAGCCATAGAAGAAAACCTAGGCAATGCCATTCAGGACATAGGCACGGGCAAGGACTTCATGACTAAAACACCAAAAGCAATGCCAACAAAAGTAAAAATAGACAAATGGGATCTTATTAAACTAAAGAGCTTCTGCACAGCAAAAGAAACTATCATCAGAGTGAACAGGCAACCTACAGAAGGGGAGAAAATTTTTGCAATCTATCCATCTGACAAAGGGCTAATATCCAGAATCTGTAAGAACTTAAACAAATTTACAAGAAAAAAACAACCCCATCAAAAGTGGGCGAAGGATATGAACAGACACTTTTCAAAAGAAGACATTTATGCAGCCAACAGACACATGAAAA
>NW_016803808.1:449281-461403 GCF_001698545.2 Rhinopithecus bieti | reverse complement strand
CATGAAAAAAAGCTCATCATCACTGGTCATTAGAGAAATGCAAATCAAAACCACAATGAGATACCATCTCATGCCAGTTAGAAAGGCATTCATTAAAAAGTCAGAAAACAACAGATGCTGGAGAGGACGTGGAGAAATAGGAATGCTTTTACACTGTTGGTGAGAGTGTAAATTAGTTCAACCATTGTGGGCGTCAGTGTGGTGATTCCTCAAGCGTCTGGAACCAGAAATACCATTTGACCCAGCAATCGCATTACTGGGTATATATCCAAAGGATTATAAATCATTCTACTATAAAGACACATGCACACGTATGTTTATTGTGGCACTGTTCGCAATAGCAAAGACTTGGAACCAACCCAAATGCCCCTCAGTGATAAACTGTATAAAGAAAATGTGGCACATATACACCATGGAATACTATGCAGCCATAAAAAAGGATGAGTTCATGTCCTTTGCAGGGACATGGATGGAGCTGAAAACCATAATTCTCAGGAAACCAACATAGTAACAGAAAACCAAACACCGCATGTTCTCACTCATAAGTGGGAGTTGAACAATGAGAACACATGGACACAGGGAGGGGAATATCACACACCAGGGCCTTTCCGGGAGTGGGGGGCTATGGGAGGATAGCATTAGGAGAAATACCTAATGTAAATGACAGGTTGATGGGTGTAGCAAACCACCATGGCACATGTATACCTATGTAACAAAACTGCACATTCTGCACATGTACTCCAGAACTTAAAGTATAAAAATAATACAAAAAACAATGATCATAACTGATTTTAGTGCCCAAACTTTAAATTAATGGATAAGTAATCAAAACAGAAATTTCTGATATGCTAATTTCAGATTATTCTTAGCCACTCTCTTGCTACATTCTTTGTGGTTTTCTTTGCGGTGTACTGGAAAGCGCACTAGACTTGGAGGTGGAGGTTGTATTCTCAGAGGCATGATTTACCTGTTGATGCGGCTTTTGTCGAGTTAACTCAATCTCTCTGAGCCTCAGTGCTCTCCCTGGAAAATGGGGATACTTATTTACTCTACAAAACTCACCATATCACTGCTTAGCAGATTCAATGAGAGGATGCATGGTGATGAGCCACAAAGGTATCCCTCCTCCAGACCCTGCCAAGGAGGTCACACATCACTGTCTGTTCTGCAGCTCCACTTCGACGTCCTAGGGTCATTTCAAAACGAACCAGGCCAAAGCTCTTCTGTTGATTCCCACTTTCATCCCTCAAAACTTATTTTGTTTCATGGCATCACCATCCACCCAGTTTCTTAGTCCAAAAACCCAGGGTTCATTGAGGATTAACCATTTCCTTTACCCCTCACATCTAATCTAACACCACACTTCATTGGCTTTACTTTCAAAGTATCTTTCAAGTCTCACCATTCTCACAATTTCCAATGTTACCACCCGAGACCAAGCCAATGCCAGCTATTCCCTGGACTTTTCCATTATTGTCTCTTAATCTTGAGTTGGTCTTTCTACAACCAGTCTTTCCCACCTAAATTCCTTTCCCCCAAAGCAGCCAGAATGGCCTTCTAACACATGTATATCACAGCATATCACCCCCTATTAAAAATCTCCCATTGGATTTATATTGCATTCATAATGAAGAGGAGCTGAGCGCAGTGGTTCACGCCTGTTATCCCAGCACTTTGGAGGCTGAGGTGGGCGGATCATGAGGTCAGGCGTTCAAGACCAGCCTGGCCAGCATGGTGAAACCTCGTTTCTACTAAAAATACAAAAACTTAGCCAGGCATGGTGGTGCACGCCTGTAATCCCAGCTACTTGAGAGGCTGAGGCAGGAGAATCACTTGAACCCAGGAGGCAGAGGTTGTAGTGAGCTGAGATCACACCACTGCACTCCAGCCTGGGTTATAGAGCGAGAGTCTGTCTCAAAAATAAAAATAAAAAAGGTGAAATTCCCCCATGCCTCAAATCTGAAACGGACTACTCATGTCCTAAAACAACTACCTACCGTGCCGTCCAACTCTCTGCCTTGGTGTCCTTGTTCCCCTTCGGCTGCCTGGTTCCAGTCACACTGGCCTTAATGTTCTGTACTGGGCCATGCCCCTTCCTGCTGCAGGGTGATTGAATTTGCTGTGTCCTCTGCTGAGAACATTCCCTCTGAAGATTCAGAACTCAGATCAGGTTTCACCTTTTAAAGAGGCCTTCCTTGGCCATTATGGTAGAATTTTCTATTAGTTTTGTCTAGCTCTCTGTCTTTAGATGCATCTTTTTCTTTATCCTCTTAGTCCATTCTGCATATCTGAACCGTTCCCCTTCTCCCATTGGGTTTTCATCTGTTTTCCCACCTCTTCTCTTACTCAACAGGCCTTGCAAAACACACCATCACGCTTACCTATTGCTTGTGGTTTTTACTGAAATAATTTTGTTTGTCCATTCCTACCTTTAAAGGCAATGAATAAAATTATTTATATTTATTTGCCTCTGAAAAGTGAGGCACACCCAATCCAAATTGATTTTAACACATTTGCAACTCTTGCTGCATGTTTCTGTAAGTCTATGGCTCTTAATGGAAAACCACCACCACCACCATAAGGCTCTTCATTGGTGTTTTAGACACAGGCATTAGTTCTTATCCCTAAAGTTAGAAATTCTAGAACAGTACGTTTCCATTATTAGTGGAAAAATGGAACGAAAAGTGTTCTATGAAAACAGGCTCCGGCTTATATTCATAGGTTCTTGGATTTGGCCTATTTTCCTTTACTCATCATTGCACTGAAAGACTTTCTTTTACATAATTTTTTTTATCCCCCAGGGAAGATAAAAAATTTTCTCATGATACACATGAATTTTAGAATCCTTGAATAATTAGAAAAATCAGGTGAGCTAAAGATACAAGTCATTATAAATTTTGTAGAAAAGTTTTACTTCAGAAGAACTTTGTGCCTAAATGTTTCTACCCATAAAAATATTGGTTGAATCAAAGCAAACAACTACGAATGAAAATGGACAGTAGACAAAGATGAACGTGGGTTAATGGGGAACAGTCACTACTACACAAAGTTTCTAAAACATGCGCTTGCCTGCAATTTCTACAGGCTGCTACTTCTAGTGTGAAATGTGCATGTCCCTCCCAGAGTCTGCCCCTTACAATATCATAAAGTGTAAAAATGCCTTTAATTCAGTTAAATGATCTTGCTGTATAAATTAGCCTGGTTTGCATTGACCACACAATATTCTGTAATGCAGAGCTTGTGTTCTTTGTACTGCTCCAAAACCAAATATTTAATCTGTCACTCTAATCTTGGATATTTGGAATCTTCTCCGTATATATCATGAGATATTCTTCAAAAGAATAAGCTTTTGTTTCACTACCAAGAGGTGAGTGCATTTTGAAATCCACTGGAACCTCACAGGTATTGAATCTCTTCTGTGCAAATTTGGGTGTGGACCATGGAAACTTGTAAGTCTACAGAAACTAAACCAGAGCAGGTTTTATAGTTGGGCCTAAAATACAGTTCCTAGGGTTCACTTTAAAAATATTTTCATTTTTTTCCTGGATTTTATTGCAAAGATGTTTTGTTGTTGTTTGATTTTTTTTTTTTTTTTTTTGGTCTACACCTGGGTTTAATTCCTCCACTATTAGGTACTCACTGTGCTGTGATGGTTTGAATGCAGGTTTGGCCTTCTCTCCAGCCTGTGACTACTGGGAAGACAGTGCACCTGTCCTATTCACCTTTGTATCTCTGGTGTCTCACTCAGGATTGGGCACAGGTACGTCTTGTAGTACATGTTCAGTGAATAAATGATAGTGCATCTCAATGATCTATGGTTTAGAGGCCAGCGTGGACATTTTGTGTTTCAGTACTTAATCAAGTTCGGTCTGTGACCTGGGAAGACCCACAGTAGTAGTAATATTTTCCCTGTGTTTTTGGTTACAACATGTTCATGTTGCTATTTATGTTTGGAAAATGTCCAAGGTTACCACTATAATGGAATCACTTTCATTTGAGAATAGACTGAAGGTTGGATAGAAGATAGGATGATATAGACAATGCCATGGGAGCGCTGATAGAGTGAAAGCTGTGAGAGCTCACTTAGGCTAAAGACCGCACAGTTACCCTTCAATCTGCCCAGACCTCAGGTGTGCTTCCTGCATCCAGCTGTCTTGCACTCTGTCGTGCCCAATCCACAATCCCTAAGGATTAGACTGCAGGACTTGAAGGAAGGAAGGATAGAGGCAACTATGGTGGAGTGTGATCACTTGGCTTGTAATCAGAGGCTACAGAACCAAGATTTTGGACTTTGAGTCATGCAAACTTGAGCCCTCAGCACAACAGGAATAGTACTGCTGAATTCAGAGTTTTTTTGTGTATGTGTGTTGATTAAGTAAAATATTACAAGCTGGAGAACAGAGGCTCTGACCAGTGGCCAGGCAAGGTGATGGGCCTTACGTTTTTGTTAGCTGTTTTCTCATTTTCTTAATGAGTGTTGTATTTATTCCTCCACAAATTCAACAGTGCTTGCCAAGGACCTGCTATGTGCCAGGTGCTGCTGGAGCTGGGAACCTAATGATCACAGTGTCCGCCTCTGCCAGCCTTTGTGTATGTGGCAGGGGTGGTTTTGAGTCCCACCATCTTCCATCCCTGATGCTTGGAGAACCTGAGGACACACAGGGTAAGTGATAGCCCAAATTGGGAGGAACCCTGACACCAGGTCTGAGAGCCTCCTTCAGAGAAGCTATTTGTAGCATCTCGGTGATTTATCTCCCAAATCTTATTAAAAAATGAATGGATCAGCCGGGTGCTGTGGTTCTCACCTGTGATTTCAGTAATTTGGGAGGCTGAGGTAGGTGGATCACTTGAGGTCAGGAGTTCAAGACCAGCCTGGCCATCAGGTTGAAACCCACGTCTTGACAAAATATACAAAAATTAGCTGGGTGTGGTGATGCACACCTGTAATCCCAGCTACTTGGGAGGCTGAGTCAGAAGAATCGCTGGGACCCAGGAGGTGGAGGTTGCAGTGAACTGAGATTCTGCCACTGCACTCCACCTTGGGCAACAGAGCAATACTCTGTCTCAAAATAAATACATAAATAAAAAAAAAGAATGAATGGATCCTGTGATCTGGGGTCTAAATAGTGTTATTTTTGTTGACCTCTTACCTGTGTGGATTTCTTATAGATTTGGTAAAAGAATCTTATTCCCTCAAAAGCAATCCTTAGCTTTATTTCAAGATTTCCCTTAGTATGTAAACCAGAACAAGACATAGACCTGTGAGATACTATGTGAAAAAGGGTACAATGGTCAAACAATTTGGGGAGTGTTTCTTGCTCCATCCTCCTCCTAGAGAGTCCTGGTGGACCTGAGATTTTGGGAAGATGCAGACACACCGAACCCTAGTGTTGTTTACCTCTGGGGCTGCTATTGGAGTAACAAAGGTAAGGTTATCAATATTTAATTAACCTCTGTGTTGTTTATAAGGGGCATGTATTTTTTTATAAGTTAAATAATCCTACAAAATAAAGAAAACAATAAAAAAAGGAGATCCAAAAAAGGTTCTGAGAAGTCCTACCGTAAGGAAACCTAGTATGTCCCAAATGTTTCCCACCAGGTAACACTTAACTGGTTCTTATACCAAATTTTTTGGGAAGTGTTTTCTTAGGAAACACTTCCTAAGTTTGATAAACTTAGATTGATAAACATCAATCTTCCCTGACTGCATAAATCTCAGAATAATTTAACTTTACAGCTAGAAGTAATAAAACATGGCGCCTATGCCTCACTGCGCTAGAAAATAAAGTGATGCCTGCAGAGGTCGTGTGGCTTGCCTGAGGTGATCCAGTGGAGGCCGACCAGAGGCTCCCATCCCCTTTACCAGGAAGGTAAAGCCGCGTACCCCTCACTTTTATCAATAATGACACCGTTAAATTAAGCTAAATTTGGCCTGAGGAGGCCTCCATACCTAGAGTCCCTAGGTAACAAATTGCAACCTAACTTAGTATGTAACTAACTGAAAGCCCACCTTTGAAGTATACTTTTGTGTCATAACTGAGTCTCAGCCAATCACAGCAGCGGAGCTTCAGTCAATCCCAGTTCAAATATGGCAAAGGCTGCCTGTAATCAGTCAGGCGGTTTCTGCACCACACTTCTGTTTTCTGTCCATACATGCTGCCTGTGCACTTGCAGAGCAGACAGCTCTCTGCACCTCTCTTCTGGTTCCAAGTGCTGCCCAATTCAAGAATTGTTCTTTGCTCAAACTCTGTTGAATTAATGTATCTAAAGTTTTTCTTGTAACAATACCATTGCCATTATAACAGCCATTAACAACAGGGAAATGTGTACAGGGGATGCTACCAGCTCTGCTGTGCGTATTGTGCTAGGAGCCTTTAACATCTCAAGACTTCAGAAAAGATAAATAATTTTTCAGATCTGGGCTCAGGGACCTGCTGTCACTACCTTGGGCTTTAAGAACATGTTGTCACCCTTTTCTCTCCTGACACTGCCTAACTCCATCAGCAAAGGGTCTGGTGAGGGCTGATTTTAGCTCTCCCAGGCATGGCTGCTATCCTGAGTCCCTGCTTCCTTGACATGCCTTCTGCCTGGCTTCCTGTAGGTCTCTGTAAGTGGCAGGGAAGCCAGATGCACGGGAAATGATGGACTTTGAGCATTTCTCCCCTAAGACCCAACAGAACACTTCATAGGGAACTCCTGTGGTTATTAGCCAGCTTCCTCTGCCAAATGAGAAAGCCGGCTGCCCCCTCGCACTCTAGGCTCTTGAAAGGTCCGACTTCTGACTCTAAAAGTGACCCAGATGAGACGCTGAAAGGAATGGTGGTTACAAGGGAGGGGACAAGAGGCACAGATGTATTTCTATAGACACCAAATACAGGGGGGCAAAGCCATAGATTTTAATTTTCACACTCCTTAATGTAAAAAATAAAACAAAACAGAACACAACTGGCATGCTTGCAAACACAGGGTCTGAAGTCCCTGTGGGTATTCCCAGCCAGCCAAGGAAAAGCGAATGTGGGAAGGGAGAATGGGATTGTATCAGGCTTCTTCACAATGGGAGGTCACCTCAAATCATTTATAAAAGGTAAGTGCTGGCACAGCCCGGCGGGCCCTGAGCACCACGCTGCAGGTGTGATTTATGAGGGAGAGACTGACTATAAATCAAACCCCTTTGTTTTAAGTAGTAGTTTCAGTGCAGCAGATTAATTTACATGCAAAGAGAATGAAAAAAAATTGCAATGTATTATAATCTACGAATATCACAGAATTAGATTCCAAATTTGAACAAAGCATTCCCACTGACTATTTGACCCCCACTGTAGAACAAGTGCTCTTGTGTGGTGTTCTTGAGCGGGCAGGGATGAGATAGTGACTGTTTGGATCTTCAGGTCACCAGGGAGAGTGGTTTGTTGGAATCCTGAGTGAAAAGCTTCAGAGCTAGAGACCAAAAAAAATAATTTCTTTAGCTGTTGGCATGACCTGGTGGCCAGGCTCTCAGGGTATCTTTGTTAGTAAAAAATCTTGCATTGTCTTCATTTTTGTTACCATATTTGAACTTTGGTATGTTGCTGCTCTTGGTGTTAATATATTATAAAAGAGGGAGACAAGATTCTAGGCCAATTCTCATCAGCCAGTGTAGCTGGGGATGAGAGAGAAGAGCCAGTTCAACTGATGCTGGGAATTTCCATCATATGTGTATTTGTTCTATTTATTTGGATCTTTGATTGTCCTTACTGTCTTAATGGCTCATGGTTATTTCACATATGTAAACCTTATACTGCTCAAGAGGTGAAAACCTTCCTGAGAGCAGAGCTGAAATCTTTGGTTCTCATATCTTTCTCAAAATGCCTAGCACTTTGTTTGGGAAAGAATAGATTCTCGGGATGCACTTGTTGATTTGAATCAAATGTCTGTGAAAACAGGAGAGAGCCATTGCCATGAATAATCAAAACCCTAGGGTTATTCAAAGCCCTCATTTCAGCTCTTAAATTTAGCTCTCTTTTCCCTCAAGCCTTTTATCATAAATACCATGAGGGGGAAAGAAAGAGGATTGTGATATCATCTCTATTTGCCTCTCCTACCCTTCTGCTGGTACTGAAATGATCAGGAGAGTCGAAAAATGCCCAAAAACCAACAGAAGGGAAGAGATGCAAAAGGCTCAGAGAACCATGCATGAGAGGCTTTGCCTAGAATGACTGAGACAGACTGTGTCATCTTGTAAGCTACTACCTGTTTTTGGTTTGGTGATGATTTTGTACCCATCGTGTGTGCGGTTTTGCATTTGTGTACTTTGGGGTTTCAGGTTGAATTCGAAGTCTATTCTTTCAAGGACGGAAGGGAATTCCTAACAGTGCGCTGACAGTAAAGTTCATGACAAAGAGCACCTGCATGCTATTATTATCGATTTGGGTATTCTTGGATATTTTTATCCTTTTTGCCCCAAAACAAATGATTTTCACTGAATTCCAAATGTTCTGTTTCTACTCAAATTATAGATCATCATGTGAATCTATTAGAGTGATATGGCCTAAAGATGGCCTACCGATTGTCAGTATGTTCTAGATTTGCATATAGGTGCTGGTAGGCTATATTACCTGTGGGCAGTGCTCAGTGGATTTTAGCTAAGACAGCGGCCATGCCATAGAAATCCCAGGGGGAAGCTGAGGTTGAGCTAGGCGGGTAAAGGGAGAGCCAGAATGTTTCTGGAACTGCTCATTCATTCCTTCATCAACCGTTTATGAAGTACCTGTTATAGTCCAGGCATTGTAATTGGTGCTGAGAATATAGTGATGAGGACAATGGAATCTACTCCCCCAAGGGCCTGGGGCTTCTCAGGAAAGAGAGACTCTGGTAACAGAGCATGTTCAGGGCTATGACAAGGATACCCCAGAGAGCCTAGGCCCTATACCAACCAACCTAGTGGAGTTGATGGGGACATGGAGGGGTATTGGGACAAGTGTCTGAAGGAGAAGATATTTGACCTACTTTTGAGTGGTTTGTTCTTTAGGCAAAAAGGAGAAAAGGGTGTTTCAGCTATGCAGAGAGAAGCCAGGTTTTGGAAAGACAATATCTGAGTAAGGTACGTCTTCCAAAATGTAAATATGATACAAAATTAAACCTTCTTTAATTGATATGTTAAAACATGGATTATCGTGGCACATTAGAGGAGGCACTAGGCTGAACTGCTCAAAAGAATAAACTCCGGTATTGTTTTCCAGACTCAATAGTTAGCACTATTGCCTGGCACAGAACAGAGGCTAAGTTGGTGTTTGAGGAAGAATTGGTTAACTCTTAAATTTTTATGTCCTTGATCCCTTTTTAACACTAAACAATTAGTAGTAGAAGAAAATGTAATTGTAGTTTGCAATTTAATGGCTATCCTGGGTATAAGGATGACCTTTTTTACAATCTCTAGTAAAGTTTACTCTGCATTGTCAAAGCCTATTTTTCTTTGTACACAGATCAGCATGATTCTTCTAAAGTGAAAATAATTTTGCTAAGTGATCCACTGCCTCGCTGACCCAACGGAAGAAAGCAGTGGTTTTTGTTTTTGAGAATGAACATTTTAAAATAGGAGGAGCCCACAAGCTGTGGGTACCCTTTGTGCCACACTCAGAAGTAGGGCACGCATTTCTTGCTTTTCAGACTTCTCACCTACCCACACAAAGAAACCACAAACGGGGGATTAGGACTGAAAGAGTCAAGTGGCGTGGGCTTATCTTCCTCAGCAGGGCCATCTAAGAGGGCACACCACTTTCCAAAAGAACTGAGCTGAGACCCCAGCTCTGAAAAACCATCCTAGCTGCACATCTATACCATTTACCACGGGCTGGTAACTTGTGCAGTGTTCTGTTAGATTGAGTTCACTCAATGTCCTCACAACGGCCTTTTGAGAGGGAGGCTATGATCATCCTTATTTTACAGATGGGGACTTTGGTTAAGAGTTTGCTCAGGGTCACCAGCTTGTCGGTGCCAGCACTGAGGCTTGTGTCCTGGTGACCTGGGTGACAGGTCCCATGCAGACTCACATTGTTTTGACCCACTGCCTCCCTCCCTCCATTCTGAGGAAGGTGAAATGCCACACAATGGATAACACAGTCACACTATAATGATGCTAAGATGCTCTGTGGTTAAAAGCAACATAAAAAGATATAAGGCTATGCTTTTAATTTAAAACAACTTTAAATGTTATAAGAGAATCATGATTAGAATAGGTATTGTTTTTCTCAACAGTTTCCAAGATAGAAATTTTGAGACCCAGAATTTTTAGGAATATTTTAAGGCTCCAAAGATAAGAATCCTTAAGAACTAACTGTGGAATGAGGAACACTGCCAGTAAATATATATTTCCTTCATATTGGTCAAAGTATATTTTATTTATATTTTGGACCATTCTTACATGCATATGATACAACACTCAAAAGTATAAAGAGAGTACACTGAAAAGGCAGCCTCCCTTCCATATCCGATTCCCTTCCTTAGAGGCAACCGGTGTGAGGAGTTTCCTTCTATAGATATTTTATGCATATGTAAGCTTATGTGTCTACATAGGTTATTTTTTATTTTTTGCTGGGGAGGGCACAAATGTATTTATTTATTTGAAACTGAGTCTTACTCTGTCACCCAGGTTGGAGTGCATTGGTATGATCTTGGCTCACTGCAACCTCTACCTCCTGGGTTGAAATTATTCTCCTGCCTCAGCCTCCCGTGCAGCTGGGACCACAGGCACCCGCCACCATGCCCAGCTAATTTTCTGTATTTTTAGTAGAGATGGGGTTTCACCATGTTGGCCAGGCTGGTTGTGAACTCCAGACCTCAAGTGATCCACCCGCCTTGGCCTCCCAAAGTGCTGGGATAACAGGCGTGAACCACCGCTCCCAGCCAGAAATTTACTATGTGTAAATACTTAAGTGCTTTGCTATTTTCACTTTAAATTATATGCTGAAGTTCAATATGAACTTGGTCTACAGAAGCATGTTGAATTCCATCAATCTGATCATGAGTTGGAAAAGTGTTTGATTTCTTTATATAAAATTTGCATACAGCTATCTTACTAAATTATTTACTGTTTCTGATAGTTTTTCAATGATTTCCTTTTATTTTCCAAGTACATTTTCCATATAATCTGAATTCCTTTTTCCAAGTTTTATACTTCATATGTATTTTCTTATTAGTTGGATGACCAAATACCTGTGAAACAGAGTCAGTAGTTGTGATCATGAGCTTTCTTATCTTTTTCTTGACTAAATTGGAAGCTTCTAGCTTTCCTCTATTAGACAGTCTGACTTTTAGATAACACACACCCACACAAACTAAATATACACAAACACATATTTAATTGGCATTTTAAAATAAATGTTATATTTTTATATCAAATTGAGGAATCATCTACCTATTACCATATTTAAGAATAATTAATAGAAATGGATGTTGACTTATGTGAAATGCCTTTTCCATCACATATGGAGATGATCTTTTGGTTTTTCTTTTGATATAATGATTTATATTAGTAGATTCAGTGATATTTAATAATTCTTATATTCTGAAATTTATATTGCTTGGTTGTCCTGTATTGTTCTTTTAATATTTTGTTAAGGGTTTTCATTGTTCTTCTAAAATGAGATTTTCTTGTTTTGGGTCCTCTTTGTTGTTCATCAATATAATGCTGGCTTTAAAAAGAATGGAGGCTGGGCATGGTGGCTCATGCGTAATCCCGGCACTTTGTGAAGCTGAGGTGGATCACTTGAGCTCAGGAGTTCAAGACCAGCCTGAGCAACACATATTTACAAAACATCCAAAAAATTAGCTGCGGTGGTGACATGTTCCTGCAGTCCCAGCTGCTTGGGAGGCTGAGGTCAGGGTATTGCTTAAGCCTGGAAGGTGGAGGCTACTGCAGTGAGCCGTGATTGCCCCACTGCAATACAGCCTGGGCAGCAGAGCAAGACCCTGTCTCAAAAAAAAAAAAAAGAAAAAAAATTAGCCAGGCGTGGTAGCGGGCACCTGTAATCCCAGCTACTTGGGAGGCTGAGGCACGAGAATCACTTGAACCTGGGAAGCAGAGGTTGCAGTGAGCCATGATCACGCCACTGCACTCCAGCCTGGGCGGCAGAGCAAGACCCTGT
>NW_016803808.1:434598-449110 GCF_001698545.2 Rhinopithecus bieti | reverse complement strand
AAAAAAAAAAAAAAAAAAATTAAGAGTCTTTTTTATTTTTTCACCATCTAGAAGAGTTCGAAAGTATGCTGGAGACTTCTGTTTTTTAAAGGTTTGATGGAATTCTCCTGTCAAGCTATCTCAACTCACTGCTCTAGGGGAGGAATTAGCACTTACACAATTCTATTTCTTCTAGAGTAACTGGTCTACTTAGAATTCCTAAATATTTTGATGAAAGTTTTGATGATTTATCTTTTCTAGAAAATAATTTCACCTACTCAGATTCTTAGAGTTACAGAGAATTCAGTAAAGTGGTCTCTTATGAATCCTAACATTTCTCCCTTTATCATGTCTTGCAGTGTTTGTGTATTTTTTGTTTGTTAAAATTAAGTTAGAAAATAATTAACTTATATCTAAATGTATTCACTTATGTATAGCTCTTGGATTTGTCATTATTATCAGTTTTTAGTTTCCTAATTAATTTCACATTTAATGCTTACTAATTCATTCCTTCTGTTATTCTTGACTTGACTTGATCTATTTTCTATTATTTTCCTTTGGATGATCTGTTCAAATATTTTTAGTTTTTTCTGTTTATTAATATATGTATTTGAGGTTATGGGTGTTTCTCTAAGTTCCACTGTAGCTGTAACCCATTGGTTCTACTGAATAGCATTTTAATTTTTGCTATGTTCTAATTATAAAAAATTTCAGTTTTGATTTCTTATTTAAGTATGAATTGAGAAAAAGCCTTTAAGTTTCCAAGTGGCAGGAATTTGTTTGTTAGTTTTATGTTTTAGTTTTATTACTAATTTCTAGTTTTGTTCATTGTGATCAGGACATTTTATTATTTCTAATTTGAGGAATTAATTGAGGTTTTCTTTGTGGCCTAATATTTTCTTATCTGTGTATTTCTTTCAACAATTTTCAAAGTTTGTATTTGTTTTAATGTTCTGTTTTATTACTTTATAGAATATACTTAGTTTTCAATTTCTTAAAATTTTTTTTGACTGTCAATTTTCTCTGGGATATGTTTTTTGGTTCTGCAGCTTAAAACATTTTATTTTTGAAAAGTTTTCTTAATGTATCTATTTAGATATATACAAATATAAATATATTTTAACTGTTTCATCTTGGAGATACCAATTAGGCATATGTTGGATATCTTTCATTTTCTCTCTGGCTCTTTTAAACCTTTGCTTATTTTAACTTTATTTTTATTGATTACATTTCTCAATCTTTTGGTTACTAAGTCTTGCCAGGTTACCAGTTTCTCTATTCCTCAAAACTGCTGTCAGTGTGGCTTTTGTTTCTCTGATGGTTTTAATTTCTCTTCCTAATATTTTCTAAGTACTACCAACTTGTTTTATCACCTGTTGTTGGTGAAATATAGTTTCCCTGAGTTCTCGCAGCTACTTTGAGATCATATTCTGTCAAGGTGATTTGCTTAATTCTTTTAAACACATGGTGATATGTTATAGATCACACTTTTGAGCTTCTCCATAGTAACATTTTTCTAGTTGATGTTTGTTTTTCATTTATGCAAGATTTCCTTCTTTTCCTGCAGTATTTTTTCTTTTAATTGATCTGGGTGCTGGCTGTTTTTTTTTTTTTTTGGCTTATAATTATATCTGAATGAAGCAAATTATTTCTGGCCCAGTTAATTGCAGAGTTACACACTGGAGGGCAGGGCCATGAACGTGTTAGCAGGAATTCTTCACAGGACACAGCCTGTTTGAGGGCATTCTTTCCAGCCTTACTTTGAAAGTCATCTGAAATGTGTAGATGCAACCCTGCCCATAATACGATTTCTTCTGCCTCCTGCCTCACTCACAGTCTGCTTCCTGCATATATGGTGTGTCTGAGAGATTTCCCATCTAGCTCACCACATCTTGCTTTCCTTTTCCGCTTCCATGGAAGCCACCCACTCCCCACCTCTCCCTGCTGTCCCCAACAAGGGAGGTTCATTTGCTTCTATGAGTGTCCCGCTTCCTTTGGGGCCTTTGCCCTCCAACCCTTGTCTAAAGTCTGTAGCTCTCGAACCCTCTCTCCTGTTTGAGTGTAGACTCAGCTTCTCTTCCTCCTATGTTATATTTTGGGTTGCCTAGGCCTCTGAGTTTTGTCACAACTTGCCGATTGGTTTTGCAAGAGGGTTAAAATAGCTTTTTTCTGCTTCATAGTAAAACTAGAATTCTCCATCATATTTTAAGTCTTTGTATTTTAAATATAGAAGAGTCCAAATTTTGGGAAGTGTCATGTTGGAACATGTGTGATATTTGGTATTCTCTATTGGCATACTTTTTTTGGCATTTCAAGGGTTTTTGTTAAATACATAATGTTATATGGGTTATTCTTTATAACTTAGATTATTAAATACAATGTTTTGGTATGAAGAAATAATGATGTGATTTGTGAATTCTTATTCTCAGTTATATTTTTTCTATATAAATATAATTTTGATAGATTTTACATGAAAATCTCTTTAAAACTTTCTATTTCTAAATTGATGCCCCATCCTAAAATTCTCAAAATATTTTGTGTTTTAAAACATATACATTAATATAATAAGACATAATTTCCCTTTCTGTGGTTCAAATATTAAGGCCCATTCCCATCTCTCTTTTGTACCATCAGGTGGTGCTACATATGTCAAAATCTTAATGATAACATTTTCAGGATTATTCTCTATGTACAGTTAATTGAGTTAGGATCTTTGGGTTGACTGACATGATTATTGCATCAAAATTAAAAATAGCATAATTAGAAAGTACAACAGTTTAATGTAATTACACAAACTACAGAAATATATTAAGTATCAACATCATTTTAAATGTTTCAATGTGAATAGCGTCATATGCAAAAGTGAATCTGTGGCCTTGTGTAAAGAACTGCTTGTGAGTACCTTATCCAATATTTAATACAGAAATGACATAACCTTCCTTCAATAGCATTTTACCCCTTTGTTCTTTGGTAAGTTAAAATTTGCTTAGTTTGTTTATCTAGCATCAGCATATGTGATTTCTCCATGTCGTATTTGATTTGGGCTTATTGCATTAGCTTCAACCCTTGGATGGAAAATGATTTCTGTAATTTGCTTACCTGAAGAGCTTGGATGAGGAGCTTCACATAACTGCGGCCTCAACACTGTTTTTTCTTTTACATTTACATGTCTGCTCATTATAGAGGTAGAAATGTAATAGACCTTCCAAAAGGGAGCAGGTGACTTTTAGCGTCTCCTGGTTGAATTTCAGTGGCCAGATAGTATATCGAACAGTTTGCATTTAGCAGCAACGTAATTACTACGTTTCTTTAGAAAAAAGAGAGAGGGTCTATGTTATTCATTTCCAAATCCCTGGGGAGTGCTGACAGTTATTCAGTGCTATATTCTCCTAACAGAATTTTCTTTTTTAATAATGAAATATATGCTTCTTATATTGCAAAATGATAGTATCGCCATGAATGCAAATATTTGGTGATTCCACGTTATATCATTTTTAATGTGTCTTTAAAATCATTAAAAGGCTTTCATAACTTTCTTGTTCAACAATCACTGCCGGGCAGTAGACAAACTGGATGTGTAAAGTGAAGATACAGGGAAGTAATTGCCGGGGCAAAGGAGGAGCTGGTTTGAGGAGGTAGAGTGGAGATAAGAAGGGGCGGCCCGTTTTCTGCAGCGGTGGCTCATACAGAAAGCATGGGATGAGATTTGCAAAATAACATCTCTTTGTTCTCATAACCCCTCCCTGGCATGCCCTGGGCCATCTTAGCCTTTGGCTTTGAGCACAGCCCCTGTGGCTCTTGTGTCCTTCTTGCCTCTTCTGGCTCCCTTGGCACGGGGTCTCAGTCACCTTCTGAAGGGACCAGTCCAGCATTCTTCATACTGACCCTTGGGACATGCTCATGATGGTGGAGCCTGGAAAAGGCCTGGCGCTGCCTTAAATCCTGTCTGGAACGTGGCATGGCAGAGGGGAAAAATGGAAGGAACAGAAGTGAGCAACAGAGCGAGACCCTCCTCTTTGTGTGTGCCCCACCTGTCCTTGCAGGAAATGTGCTTGTTTTACCTCTCACCTGCATTTAGGCTCTGGCTCTGGGGACCGAAAGTCAGTGGAGACATCTCTGCATCATCTGCTCAGTAACTAAGAAGGCTGGGTGTCTGCGGCTCCAATGATGGGGACTTTCGTCCCAGCCAGAGTGTTCTGGGGGGCATAGCAGGGAGATGTTTGGGGTACACTGTCTTCATAGCATCCTTTAAATCACACTCTTGGCAGCTGCTTGCCCACTTGAGCAAGTGGCCCCCTCATCTATCTGCTCTCACAAGGAGCTATTGTAGCAGGTGGATCTGCTGGGGAGCTCCTCCCAGAGGAGTTGAGAGCCCAGCTCCAGGGTATCCCAACAGACTCCAATCCTGGCCCTCTCCCAGGGGACATCAGGCCTGTGTTGGCCACTGCATTGCAAGCAGGCAGAGTTCACTGTTTTTTTTTTTTTGTTTTGTTTTGTTTTAAGTCCATGGCTTTATTAATTCTCTTGTCCTGAGGCTTCATCAATGAATTATTTCAGTTATACCAACTTCTATGGAGTGTCTCTGCATCCTTGATTTTTTGCATCCATCTATCTAGGGCTTACTTCTAGCAGAGAGCGGGTGCAGTGAGAGGGACTCAAATTCTGTGTGGCAACTCTTGGCCCAATACGAGACCCTGATGAGGGGGTGGGAGAGGTGGTGACATGTCCAGCTGGTGCAAGAAGAGGACTGGATAGCACCTGGGCAAATGAGGGAGGAGACCAGGAAGACCAGGACAGAGAGCACTCCCTTGCAGGCCAGGGAGGAATTTATAAGCAGAAGCTCAGACTTGGCAATTCCTAGGGAAGCTGATGGGTGCTGGCTGAGGTTATCTGGAGAGGACGCATGGAACTAAACTTGAAGGCCAGAAGGATTAAGGTGGCTTCTGTTTGGGAGTTTCTTCCCTCCCACGCTGTGGGTGGGAGGAGGAAATGGAAAACATGGCAGAAAGGATAGGCCAGTGGCTGATGTTAGAGATCAGGGGCAGAAAGCCACGCAGGCTTGGGTGATAGCGGGTTTGCGGGTGGATGTAGAGGACGGAAACTTGGAAATGGCTACCACTCGATAGCTTTGGATTTGGTGGAGTCCAAGTTTGTCTTGGCAGTTAAGCAGCTGGCTGTAGCCGGAAGAGGGTTCTCATCCTCAGCACTGATCCTGTGTACAACCGTGGACTAGGTTCACCTTTTCTTTGGACGACTCCACTTCCCCTGCTGCACCGGTTGTCTGTCAGGGGTTCTCAGCCTCTTGCTGCCCCAGGGGTGAATTCCAGGTACTGAACTGGTGTTTCTCACCTTCATCAACCTTGTTAGGCTAAACCCTAAGTGTTATTCAAAGTAGTCAAAAGTATTCCCCCCTTTAGGGTTAAAAATAAGGGATGCATCTCTATTGATAAATAAACAGATGTAGGCCTCATGCTGGGGAATGGGGAGTTATCTTTTGATATGTCCGTTTTCTCAAAGCCAAGGGTACATCCAGGTTGTGTGGAGTCGAAAGCTTATACAGCTTTTGGTGCCCTCTTAAAAAAAGAAGTACAGATTTTAAATGCACAGTGAGGTATGGGCATTAAAATTTATTTAGAATGGGGGAAAAACACAACAAATTTAAAAAGTTGACAAATATCACTGTCATGACAGAAACCCCCACAAATAGCACACTATTGCTAGTTAGCTGCCCAACACACCTCTATAGTATATCTTTTTTCTCCAAATTTTTGGCTTCATGTCCTGTGATTGCCTCTGTGTATGACAACAGTTTTGTAGTGTTATTTTCTTTTGAGTGAGAGGAAAGAATTCAGTCTTCCTTCAGGGATGGCTGATGGAGCTTGCTGTGGATTCTCAGTAGTTTAGGGAAGTCCCTTTCACCCGCAGGATTCTTCACTGTGGTCACTGGGACCGCCCCTGCCGTTTCTCGCTTGTGCAGAGCTGCTTCCCAGAGACAACCTTGAGCAACTGTTACCTGTGGGTCTCACTAGGCACGAGCTGTCATACTATTGCCTCAGTGGCTGGGGCTGCTTAGCCAGGTCCGTGCACCACACTGCCCTCCAACCCCCGCCATTGTTGGGGGTGAGTTGGCCCTTGAGAGTAAGATTAGGTGTGATACCTCCAAACACAGAGCAGGCCCACAGCAGTTGCTTGTTCAGATTCTTCCTGTTAGGGTCAGAGGCAGGGGCTGGACACTGGTGTGGGGTAGAGATGGCGCTGCAGCCTACCGACTCTGCCCCATGCTCAGGACTATCACCAGGGTGAAGAGGAAGACCCGAAGCTGGGGTAGAGCTGCACGCTTCCTCCTCCGTGCCTTCCTTCCTTCCATGCCCTCCAAGGAGAGCGCGTAGGGCCGTGGAAGGGGCCTCGGCAAGTAAGGGACCTGCTGCTTAGGCTGCATCAGCAGATGGCATCTGCTTACAAAGCCGTCCTTGGCTGTCATGACCCTTTCTGAAAGAGAAGATGGATGAGGGATGTTGTTTTTCTTTCCCGAGCCTATAATACAGCAACAGAGATGAGATGTGTAAATGCCTAGCCTAGAGTCTGTCTCATGGTAACTGTTCAGTGACTGGCAGCTACTATGGTTATTAGTAAATTACCATCTGCTTTAATCATTCTCCTGTGAGTTTCATCTGAACCTATTAGTTTCCCAGAGCCAGCTTGCCCTGGGGAGAAGTCACAAAGCTAAGAACAACTTTAATGATGGCCTCCAGACTCAGTCACTGATACCTGTTTGCTAGAACACTTTGAACCAGGGTGTGGGTCCTGCTCCATGAACATGGTGTGAATTACCCTGTAAAGTTATAATTGGGGTTGTTCATCCTCCTAGTGTGCACTCGCTGCATGGGTTCTTCAGGGAGCACTGGACAAGGGCCAGTGGAGGACACAGGAAAAGATACATGGCTCTCACCTTAATTGATTACCCCAGAGTTGAGTGGATTCAACACAGTGTTAATTAAGATGTTTTGATTGCAAGCGACAGCAATTCTTTTCTATAGCTTAAACCAAAGGAGGGAATTTGTTGGTTCATGCAATTGAAAAGTGTCAGGGCAGATCCATCTGATTCCAGTGAACAGAACTAGAGCAGGGGTTACTGAAATCATAGGGACAGAATCTATCCCCTTCGCTTGGCTTCATACTTAGGGGCATGCTCCCCACATAGTGGATCCAGGAGACTTCAGGCTTCTGTCCTCTCAGGTCAGTAAGCCAATGGAAAGCAATCTTCAGTTTCCTGTTTGTCTGTAGCATTCTCAAGGTTGATGCTCTGACTCTACTTGGCCCATATTGGGCCACATTCTCCCTTGACCCAGTGGCTGTGGACAGAGTGATGGAATGTTCTCATTGCCTCGACCTGGGCACCCTATCCTTTCTAGGAGTCAGGACTGCTTGCCAGCCCCAGCCACACTGTCTGGACTGAGAGGGGTTGAGAGGACCCTAAAAGATCAGTATGGTCCTTTCCCCCAAAGTAGAGGCCATAGGTGTTAGGCAAATATTGCAATATACACAGCAAAGCAATGCACAGTCAGAATATGATCAGGCTGTCATCACTGACTGTGGCATTCTATAGAAATGATCATAGGTTCACAGGGCATAGCAAGTGATCAATTAATGTTTCCTGATTCGACCTGCCATCAGACTAGAAGTCCTGGGAACATATACCATTATATTGTGGTCATCTAACGTATTGCTTAGCATATACAGGGTTTTATAAGCATTCATCGAATGAATTTGCTATAAGATTTCAGAGAGAGGAGGCATATCAAGATGGATTCCTTTGATTTGGTTCCCTGGGAAACTGAGAATATAAGGGTCTGGGGTCACAGGGCTGTATTCCTCTGGAAATACAATGCAGATGTTTTCCTCTGCATTTGTAAGTTTTTAAATTAAAATTTGAAGAGAGCCATGAGTTTGTGGCCTCTGGTAACAAATTGCCAATTCTGTGAGTATTTGCCAAACCTATTTATTTATTATGTCATGTGAGTGCTTATTTTTTCTTGTATTTTTATACTGATTTCAGATTGCAGAATCTCCTTGGAGACCATGGCAGATGGATTTCAATATATGTTCCCTTATACAAACAGCATGCTAATTTTTCCTGAAGTTATCAGCTCTTTCATCCCCACCTGTCTGTACACCCAGATCCCATCTCCAGTCCTGCATCAGCAGCCACGTGGCAGATCATATCAAAGTTAGAGGTGGTGCTTCCTCCTGTGGGTCCTCGTAGCATCTTCATCCTTTGCCATGACCTTTCTCTCACTGAGGGACACTTGTTTGCCAGCTAGGCCACGAGGACATACTGATGCCTGCACCACCTGTACCCAGCACCAAGGTCCGGCACATACTAAACACTAAAGGAAATATCCACTGATTGAAAGCATGAACAGGGCTAGTTTGTGGAATATTCCCTTTGAAAGATGGTGAGGGGACAGTTAGGGATTGCTCTGGGAAAAATTCTACTGAATGAAAGCAGAGCAGCTAAACGTATGCTAGACAGTAAACAAGTGGGAAGTCCTGTTTACCGAGGATTTATTACTCAGCACTCTCAGGCCCTGTGGACTCCCAGAAAATAAAATGAGAGGCTTGCCTGGTTCAGGAGCTCAGCATTTGATGGAGAAAGCATTAGGAGAAAACACACAGTAGCACAGCCCTCAATCCACAATAGAGCCAGGCATGGGCTGCTTACTCCTTTCACCGAGTGAAGAGTTCTGCAGAGGAAGCGGGCCATGAGCTGGGTCTTAAAGGCTGATTTATGTCAGGATTCTTCCAGAAGCAATGACAGGAAACTGAATTCAAGCAGGTTTAAAGTAAAAAAAAAAAAAGGATGGAGGAAGGACTTTATTGGCTTTGCTTACTGAAATGTACCAGGGAGTCAGGAGCGGAGAGCTGGGTTGGTTGGCGTCATCAGACCTGTTTGCTCTCTGCATCGCATGACTTCGGCTTCCTCTGAGACTTTGTTTCCAGGCTGCCCCATGTAACCCCAGCAGCAAATGTCCAGGCTTAATCCCAATGGGCTTTAATCACGCCTGGCCCTCATCAAACCCCCGAGGACGCCAGGCTAGCACGCTCACTCCCAGAGCTGGGGCGGGGTCAGCGTCTCCACCTGTCAAGGATGCACACTGAATAATGAACACATGAGTGCTTGAGTCAATGGACACATTGATGGCAGGATTGATTGGGATTTGGGGAAAGCAAAGGCATAGTGTGTAGAGAGACATGATTGTAGCTTCTGTGGCTGTGAAGGCTCGCACTTGAAACCCCAAAGGAGGTCCAAGCACTGGCTCTTGGATGCTCTGCCCCACGTGGTCTCCAGTGCTGAACACACACAGGACACAGACTTGGCCCAGCGTGTGGCACCCGTGGTGCCTGTGGATGGAGGCACACATACTTTCTTTAACTGAGCAGGTACAATATCCACTCAAGGCTTAGGCTTCTGGACTTCAGTTGCCCCTGGATTCCTGAGGCCAAGAGTGGGCTCAGGTGCATTACAGAAAACAAGGATGTGGACAAGCTGGGCTTTAAACCTGAACTCTAGACAAAGCCAAGCCTATGTTCCTGATGAGATGGCTGAGACGTGTGTGCATTTCCAAGTGTTAGCACCCTAGCCTCATCTGCACAATCTTCCACCTATATTCTTGTCTTCTAAAACTGTAAGCTGTGACCTCATTTGTTCTCAATTGAGTTGTTGACTCAAGTCTGGTTCCTGACAATGCCTGGGACTGACTTTGCCCTGGCTGAGCAGAAATTCTGTGATCAGCACTCTGGTACAGTTAGGCAACCAGCTGAACCTATATTTCTTTTATTTCTTAGAAACCCATAAGAAATCATGTCACTTTAATTGCTGAATGCCAGAAATGATGATCTAGACTGTAGACTTTGCCAGATTCCAGAGTTGGGTTTGAATTACAGCTTCCTGACTATGAACCTGTGTGAGCTAGGACATTGGGAAGTGTTTCTTAGCATTTCCAGGACAACATTTGTTTCATGCTAGCACCATCAAAGTTTAGCCAAATGACTTCTGCTAAGTGTTTGTATCATGGAATACAACAGGGGTGATAACAACTATAATTTGTGTAAATTACTCTGGAAATGTTGCTGATAAAAAACACTTGAAAGTGTTACTTTTTGTTTTGGTTACAATGACTATTACTTAACCTCGCTACACCTCAGATTCCCAAGTGGGAAATGGGACTCTTCTGCTAAAAACCTGCCTAGGGCTGTTGTTAGAGAAATATGGGGAAGTTTCCTAGCTAGCTCCTAGCCTTTGTAAATCTTCTATCAGTGGTACTAGTTAAATTTACGGCACTCACCTGTCCTGTCATTTCAGTAACGTGATATAAAAATAAATGATATCAGAGTGACAGGGTGGTGGTGGTGGTGGTGGTGGGGGGTGTGTGTGTGTGTGTGTGTGTGTGTGTGTGTGTGTATGTGTATGGTTGCTCTATTATAATAGATTTCCTCCTGTGTTTTGAAAAATGTAATGGCTCTTTGATTTCACAAGTTCAATCCCTTCTCTACCCCGCCCCCCATCACAGGTTAGTAATGACAACCTTGGCAATTGGTATTCCCTAGAGATTAATGTTTGGTGCCAGCTTTAATGTTAGAGCCATAATTAGAATATTCATTATGCTAATAATGTTACACCATTCATCTGATGTATATTTATGTATGAGAAGATATGATAATTCTGTGTGGCTTACTTGGGAGCAGGTAGAGTAGTGTATCACAGGAAACACTCTTTTTCCTCATCAGCAGAGACAGGAAGGAGGAGGAAATTAACATTAATGCAGGACCTGCAGTGTTCCAAGACCTGTGTCAGGTGCTCTGAATACAGGATTTCACTGGATCACATTCCTATTATCTCCATTTTATGGGCGAACAAAAAAGGAGGCTCAGGACAGGAAGTAACTCACCGCTTGGCACGGTCACTAAATGGGGCTTAGGTCAGGGGTTGATCCCAAGGCTCCCTCCAACATGGTGTGAATCAAGACACCGCTTCTCTGTGCAGCTGTGATAGAGGACCTGGGAGAAACACTTCTGCTTCCTTCTCACTGTTTTCCTCTTTTCCCTGGAGAGAATGGCGAGTATCATTTTTGCAAAGCAGTTGGGGATCTTCAGCAGGAGGGAGGCTGAGACAAACATGAATCGTTGTTCAAACACACGTGGAATCTCACAATGCAAGTTCTTCCTTATTGAAAAAAATGGAAACGTCTTAACTGGTACCAGCTGGGAGCAGGGCTCAGGGGAATGGCTGAGTTCCCAATTTTGGTAGTTTTTCAGAGTGTGCATAGTCACGTAGTTTCTTTTCTTCCCTGTGAATTTAGGATAAGGGAGGGGAAAGGACAAGGATGAAGGGAACTGAGAGGAAACTCTTTGAAGATTGCAGTCTTTCCTCTTCCTGGGAGTGAACTCTGAACATAGGGCATTGGTTACTGTTTGGAGGCAAGATGGTGCCACCTTCCGGTTCTTCATCCCCCCCCCCCTCAACTTTTCCCGCACGGCGAAAATGCAGCCCGGCGACCTGGGAAGGTGCAGAACCAACTAGGCCATGCGCCAGGTGATGTCAATCTGAAAGAGACCAAGATTTACCTGGTCGCACCTGCGGAACGCCCCCCCCCCAACACGCCCGTGCCCCGCCTATTGCCCTCCCACTCCTAGAAAAGCCACTCCGGACGAACGCCACGCACGGACTTCCCAGCTTCCCCACTGCGGTCGGGACTGTCGGAACTCCGTCCGAGAGCTCCACGGGTGACTCTGCTGGCCTCATTTGCCGGAGGCCAACAGACCTCTCCCTACCCACCTTCTTCCCCTGAAGCTAGGTGACCAAAATAAACTTGCAGTTTTGCTCCTACACTTGCCTACTCGCTGGTTCTTTTGTGCCCGCTCTGGTGGTCTTAGAAAAACAAATCAGTTACCTCGAGCCCACACAGGGGAACTGAGTGACATGGTGCAGCTAGGATGGCCCTGAGCGAGGCTGGGAGCCCCAGACCCCTTGCTAGTGGCCACAGGAAGTTCCTTCGCCTGTCTGGGCTTCTCTCCCCTGACTTGTAAAATGAGACTATGCGAGTCAGAATTCTTTCAGATGCAGTTGACAGAAACTCAGACTCCTTGAGCTTGAGCTTCTCTCTGTATGTTGGCCTACACATCGGCTTCCTTTAGGCAGCGAGAGACATGGCAGTCAGCAGCAGCCTCCCACCCCAGGGGAGGACTCTTAGAGAAAGATTAGCTCTTTCCTCCAAGTATCCTTACATCAGATTCCAGGGAAGTATTCTAATGGTCTGTCCCGGGCACAGGTTTACTCGTTTGACTGTGGCCGAGGAGATGAGATTCTCTGGCTGACTTTCACCAGATGAAGGTGGAAAGCAGGGATGCTGGGCAGAAGTCGCAACGGAGTCCACCAGGAAGAAAGAGCAGGCACTGTGAATTTGAAGACCTGTTTGCCATCCAATCAGTTAAACATTTACCAGTTCCTCCCAACGCAAACATTCTCCCTTCCTTCTTTCCTTCCCTATTTAGTTTGAACAAAAATGTTTTCCCGGTAGGAAGGAGTTTTATCTCCCTGTTCCACATTTCTTCCCTCACAGCTTGTTTGATCCCTGGTTGCCTTCTCGTCCCTTCAATGTGTGCAGAAGATCACCTGCTGAGCTGCAGGGCTCATGCTCAGGAGTCAGCACAGATTCCCGGTGCCTAAAGACGGCCTGTGTGAGGCTGCTCTTGCATTACTTTAAAGAAATACTGGAGGCATTTAGGTAACTTATAAAGAAAAGAGGTTTAATTGGCTCATGGTTCTACAGGGTGTACAGAAAGCATGGTGCCAGTATCTGCTTCTGATGAGGCCTCAGGAAGCTTCCACTCATGGCAAAAGGTGAAGTGGGAGCAGACACATCACACGGTGAGAATGGGAGCAAGGACGGAGGGTGGGGGAGGAAGTGACACACTCTTTTAAACAACCAGATCTCGCGTGAACTAAGCGAGAACTCACTCATCACCAAGGGGATGGTGCTGAGCCATTCATAAGGACCCACCTGCAACATTGGGGGTCACTGTTCAGCATGAGATTTAGAGGGGACACACACTGAAATCATATCAGGGCACTCTCACTGCCACTATCAAAAGAGAATGAATTTAATTTCTCTCCCCCATCCCCACTCTCGTAACACACATACCCAGGTTAAAAGAAATCAGATCTAAAACTTTGAATTTTATTATATGATTCTATTTTCAAAAGCATCTGAGGCTTTTTTATATCTTGAAATACTCAGTCACACATGCATTTATAATATACCTGCAAATGGAACATCAACCAACCTAAAGAGTAGCAATAATGAGAACTCGCTACGTTTAACAAAGATAAAATAGAAACTTCGGGGAATAAAGCAGGAAGCAGAGGGTGAAACGTGAGGGTGGTAATAAGTCGGATTTGACATCACATTCAACTCTGAGGTTCCTGGCAGCCAGGGCAAAGAGAGAAACAATCTGACATTCGAGAGCAAATCAGTTTTTCAAGGGCAATAAAGATTTCTCTGCTAAGGTAGGCACTGTTATACCTATCTTTTCTAGCATTATATTCTAAGAGACTTTATGTCCTAATTTCTACGGGAACATCTGTGAATGGGTAAGAGACTTTCTTCAACAGAAGTAGACTGCACATGGCAGGTTCTGGGACACCTATTGATAGGAAACAGATGTTGAGGCTCAGATCGATGAAAATTCATTTGGGGGGGATTTGGGGGACATCTGTTTTATAATATAACATATATTGAACATGTCTGTGATGGGCAGTTCAGGAAGCAGAGCTGGAGAGTGAAGCAGGCAGGGGCCAGGTCAGAAGAGCTCTGGAGACCAAGCTCAGGAATTTGGGTTCTGAGAGGCTGGAGCTGGTCAAAGTTCTAAACAATAATAAAAGGACGTCGTCAGGTTGAATGGCATCTCACCTGTTGACTATGTAAGTCTGACGGGAAAATCACGCTGCTTCCTCCATCCGGATCACCCAGCCTTGCAGCCTTCTGCATCCTGGGGAGAGGGGGCCCAGCCAGCACTCACGGTGAGAACAGAGCTCCCTCTTGGGACCCCGTTATGCTGACCCTGGCTTCCCCTTCCAGGAGAAGTAAAGCACAGAAAGGCCTGTTGATGGTAAGATTGCTTGCTGCTTTCTGTGGCCAAAAAAGTCGGGGTTCTATCGTTCCATCTGCCAGCATTTTTAAATAAGTAGCTCTTATTTATTTATTTATTTATTTATTTATTTATTTATTTTACATCTGGTCAGAACCCACCCAAATGGTGATACACAAATGTAAGTATTAATGATATTTTATATTGTTGTTTCGTGTGTGTGTGTGTGTGTGTGTGTGTGTGTGTGTGTGTGTGAAGTTGACTATGTGGCAGCCATAGCCAACCTGCTCTGAAAGAAGTCATGTCAAAGTAAAGATAAAATGCTTATAAAGAAGATTCACAGGCAAAAAAAAAAAAAAAAAAAAAAAACCCTTTTTTTTTTGAA